>NC_072430.2:23020000-23320000 GCF_028878055.3 Symphalangus syndactylus
AAGTTCCTCTATGCACCCTCTACACTGACCCTTCACCTAGTGGGTGCTCAAGTTTGTAGACTAATAGAGACCTTAGGACCTTACTGCACCAGGCACCCATGTAGCTATGGAAAGAAGAGCTGATTGGGGGCTAAACACAGATGCAGCCTGAGCTAAGGAACAGGACTGGCTCAAGTTGGAGTCTTGCCTGGGGCAGTCGGGAGCCCCGCAGCCATCTGTCTGTCCTTACCTTAATCAGATCGAGCTTGGAGAAGAGATCCATGCTCTTGGGCACGCCGTGGGCAGAGGGGCAGCACTGCCGGGCCATGTTGGTGATGGTCATTTGCATGTAGCCGAGCAGCTGATCCTGCAGGAAAGAGAAGGAGGAGGAGGCGGCTCAGGCTCTCTCCCAGCATCCCCTGCCCCTGCCCTGGCTCACTCTGGCCAGCGAAGTGTCATGGACAGAGCTGGGACACTGGGAGTGTCCTTCTCATCATGGTCTGTATTCCTCTCCTGCGGGGCTTGGTTGAGTTCCTCCCCACTTCAGAGCCTGAGCGTCCTCCCCTGCAAAGAGGGAGGTTGGACTAACTCCTTTCAGAAGGGCTTCCTGGCTGGAGGCATCGGGGTCCACACCTCATTAGAAGCAGAGGACTGGGAAGGAGCATGGAGTGGGGCCCAGGACTTCAGACCTCCAGGATCCTGGTCTGCTGCAGCAGCTTAGAGAGACAGACCTCAAAGGGGCTCTGTAGACTGTGACCCACCCAGCTCCCTCCCTAAGCCCCTTGCCCTGGCTGGAGGTCAGCAGCCAATAGCCCCCAAGCCTCGTCTTCCAAACTCAGATCCCTCGAGGCCCAGTCAGTCTGGACCTGAGCAGGTCTCACCCTCACTCCATGAACTCATCCTGTGCAGGAAAGTTGTGCCCAGCGCAGCCCTGTTCCCAAGCCATGGTCCTGAGTGTCCTCCCACAGTCCCGAAAGCCAGAACATAGACTGTTGCCTCCGTTTATGGTGAGGAACTGGGGTCCAGGGGTGACCAGACCACACTCCCAAGGCCAGTAAGGGGCAGTGCAAGAGCTGAATTCTGGAATCCCTGGAATTCATGGCCATGGACTTTGGCCATGACTTGTTCTTTCTGAGCCTCATTTTTCTCATTTGTAAAATGAGTGTGGGTAAAATTCACCAATATTTAAGAACACCTACTCCAGGTCAGACTCTGTGCTAAGCACTGCCTGGAATGATCAGAGAGACACTAGGGTTACTGAAGACAGTACATAACAACCACTCACTTAAATGCCATTATCTTATTATTAACCACAAACATTATACAAGGACTAAGAGCTCGGCACAACATCAAGCCCTGGGACTGGGCCGGTGGATCCCGGCTCTGGATCTTGGCAGAGCTCTGTCCTGAAATATCTGTGGCCTCAGTTTTCCCATCTGTAAAGTAACATCTGACCCCTCAAAGAGAGGCCCTTTGAAAGCAAACTGTCACCAAGGAGAAGTAAGTGGTGTGGGTCTGTCTGTGTGTGTCTGTCTCTATGTATGTCTCTGCGTGTGTCTGTGTGTGTATGTGTCTGTGTGGCTGTGCGTGTGTTTGCACGTCTGTGTGTTTGTCTGTGTTTGTGTCTGTGTGTGTGTCTGGCTGTGTCTGTGTTTCTGTGTGTCTGTGTGTGTCTGGCTGTGTCTGCATTTGTGTGTATGTGTCTGGCTGGGTCTGTCTGTATGTCTGGTTGTGTCTGTGTGTCTATGTGTCTGGCTGTGAATATGTCTCTGTGTGTGTCTGGCTGTGTGTGTGCCTGTGTGTCTATGTGTCTGGCTCTGTGTGTGTGTGTCTGCGTGCGTATGTGTCTGTGTGTTTTGGGATTGATGATGGAGGCAACAGCTTCCCCTTCCCCACCCCTAACCCCACCCTCAGGCTGAAAGACTGGACTCACATTATAGCTGCTGGTGGTGTGTGTGTCAAAGATGTCCTTCTGGCAAGTGATGCTTCAGCTGCCACCACTGCTCCTGCTTGTGGTAACACTTCTTCTGCAGCTGACACAGCCGGATCTTGAGGCTCTGGGGCAGAGGGAATGGGCCATATTGGTACAACAAACCCTCCAGGGCATGTGCCCTGGTCTGAGTCCCCAGGGTGGTCTGTGCAATGACAGGATAGGAGGAAGGAATACTTCTGGGTGGCTGGGGCCATTCAAGGCACCAGAGATGCAGAAAAGGGCGTGTCCAGGCTGATGGAGTTTACCTGAGCCCCAGTTCCTGATGATTTTATAAAGGGGAGTTCCCCTACACAAGTTCTCTTGCCTGCCACCATGTAAGACGTGCCTTTGCTCCTCCACCTTCCACCATGATTGTCAGGCCACCCCAGCCATGTAGAACTGTGAGTCCATTAAACCTCTTTTTCTTTATAATTTTTTTTTTTGAGACAATCTCACTGTTTTTGCCCAGGCTGGAGTGCAGTGGAGCAATCTTGACTCACTGCGACCTCCGCCTCCAGGGTTCAAGTGATTCTTCTGCTTCAACCTCCTGATTAGCTGGGATGATAGGCGCACACCACCATGCCTGGCTAATTTTTGTATTTTTGGTAGAGATAGGGTTTCACCATGTTGGCCAGGCTGGTCTTGAACTCCTGACCTCAAGTGATCTGCCTGCCTCAACCTCCCAAAGTGCTGAGATTACAGGCGTGAGCCACCATGCCCGGCCATCTTTTTCTTTATAAATTACCCAGTCTCAGGTGTTTCTTTATTAGCAGCATGAGAAGGAACTAATACATGCCCCCAGCCAGGCCCTGTGGGATAGGAATTTGAAAGATACAGAACAGGCCGGGTGTGGTGGCACACGCCTTTAATCCCAGCTACTCAGGAGGCAGAGGCAGGAGAATCACTTGAACCCAGGAGGCAGAGGTTGCAGTGAGCTGAGATTGTACCACTGCACTCCAGCCTAGGCGACAGAGTGAGACCCTGTCTCCCAAAAAAATGAAAGAAAGAAAGAGAGAGAGGGAGCGAGAGAGAGAGGAAAAGAAAGAGAGAGAGAAAGACACAGGACATACCCCCGTGGCCCCGCTTCTCTGAGGCTTACTTTCCTCCCCCCGAAAATGGGAAGAATAGCATAGCTGGACTTGCCTTTCCCTAGTCCCAGCCCTTGGAATAGTGGCACCTACCTGGAGGTGCTGGCGTGAGATTTAAGTGAGATAAAGCATGTAAAGTGCTTCACGCAGTGCCCAGCCCATCCATGAATTCCATGCTCCAAAGAAATGGTACAACGTGGTGCAGGCTTGCAGCGCTGCCACTAGGGGGCAGATGCTCTCTCCAAAACTACGCAGCAGCCCTTTGCAGTGAACCAACCGGCTGGTCATCCTTCCTCTGGGATCCCGAAGTCCCCGGTCCCAGTGGTAGCATGAATCTTCATGATGCCACGCCTTTGTCAGGGCAGGCTCTTCCACCTGGAGTGCCCATCCCTCCCAGCGGAAGTCCTATTTATTATGAGATAACCACAAAGGAAGGGAAGGGAAATGATGTCTCTGGCACTTACTTTGAGGCAGTCTGCGTTTGGTGCCTCGCAAGGACCCTAGCAACTAGAGTGTGCTGCCCCCACTTGACAGATGCAGAAACTGAGGCTCAGAGAGGATACAAACTAGTCACACAACTAGTCGGTGGCTTAGCTGGGAGCTGAGCTCCGGTCCCTCTGCATCCAGGACACATGGCTTTTCTACCACGCAGAACAACGTTTAGGCACGAGCTGAGCCTCAGGCAGCAGAGGAGAGAGGAAGGGGATATGGAAGGCGGCTCAGGAGCGACAGCCCCACCCAGGGCCCCCCAGCATTACGCTGCTGCTCCCTCGAGGCCTTCCCCAGGGCTGTGCAAGAAAGGGGGCCCCACGCCCCCAGCTCCCTGGGCCACGGGGAATGGAACAGACTTCAGGCAGCGGTTACCGGCATGAGAGCTCTGTGGTCCTCCTCTAGAGCCTCCAGGCTCCGGCGGACGGCCTGGCTTAGCTGGGAGAAGGCCTCGAGGCGCTTTTGCGTGTCCTGGCTGGCTGTGAAGAGCTTCCCGTAGTGCTTCACCATGGCCTCCACCAGCACCTCCTCCGGCTCCTCCCATCCCGTGCAGCCTATGGAGATAGCGCCATGGCGGGATGGGTGGGTGCCCCTGCAGTGCTCCGTGCCAACAGGGTGGCCAGAAATTCCGGCTGGGGCCACACAATGGAGAGGTGCCAGACCGTCTATGACAGTAGGATGACCCCAGACAGTAGGATGGTCCCGCAGTTCTCCGGGCTTGCCATCTACACCCGCAACCGCCCCGCACCGCCCCCGCTCCCCTGCCTCCTCCACTTCAAGGGAATCCTCAACCTTGGAAATTTCAGCCAGAGACTAAGACAGGGATTCTGGATGAAGACTACCAAGCGACGCAGGAGACTGCCCTCAAGGAGACGTTGCTGCTTAGGGCAGCCTGAGAAGGGGATAGGAATCGTTCCTGTCCTGAGCGAGCAAGTGCCAAGTCCTGGTGGTTTTGCATTTTGGATGGGTTGAACAGGGCAGAATTGCTGAATTAGGAAGGTCTCAAACCATGAGCAGCACTGGGTGCTGGATCTGCTGCAAGCCCCATGCTTGATCTGCAGCCCTGACTCCTCCTTGGCTCAGTTCTCAGTATATATCCCCAGCCTCCCAGCCACATCTCCCAGCAGCCCGGAGCTCACCACCCCCAAACCCACCTCGCAGCCCTGTGGCTCTTGCCTACATTTGGGTCCCTCCCTCTGCCTGCAGGGTCATTCTCCTTTGCTGCACCCATTTGAGCCCCATGAGAGGTCACCTCCTCCATGAAGCCTTCCCTGATCTCCAAGGCAGAGTTTTTGGAGTTTCCATAGCTCCTCTCATTCTAGCACTTAGTACAGTGGCTATGAAGTCAGACGGACCAGAGTCTGAGCCCAGCGCCACCACTTCCTGACTGGGCGACCCTGGGCAAGTTCGTTACCCTCTCTGAGCCTGAGTAACACAGTCGTGCAAAGCTCACAGGAGGGGTAAAAAAGATTTGCTAAAGAGCTTAGCACAGGGCACATATTTAATAAATGGTAATAATTATTGTTGATGGTGTTGAAATAATAATGATAACAATAAATATGTGTGACTCCCCTTCCCTTTTCTAATGAGTTTCCAGTACTCATAAAACAACACACAAAACCTCATCTCAGATGTCCTTATACTCTTAGTTAATAATAGCAAAACAAAAACACAAAACCAAAGACAAACAAAATAATAAAATAATGGCCAACGTTTACCAGGTACTAGCTAAATGCGGGGCCCTGTGCTGTGCTTATAAAGGATGACTTCATCTAGTCCACATAGTGATTGCTGTTCCCATTGTACAGATAAGAAAATCAAGGCCCTGAGAGCTTGCCAGAGGCCACACTGTTAGCGACAGTGGAGCTGGAGTTGGGACCAAGCAGTCGGACTTGGCTGCCTGCGACCTTCCCCACCACTGTGGGGTTGGCCTTTGTGGATTCCCATCCTGTAGATGAGCAGCTTATGGCTCCACGAGGCCATACACCGTGTCGCAGTCCTGCAGCCAGTAGGCGGCTGTGGAGAGAAAGGGCTTTCCGAGGAAGCTGTGTACGTACCCTCCGGGATTTTCTCAAGGACCTTAATCAGATAGTCTTCAAAAAGCTTGTGCTTCTCGACTTCTCTCTTGAGCTTCTTCTGCCTGTAGAGCCAGATGCAGGAACATGGCCTGGAGGCTCCCAGGTCACGCAGGACCCCCTGTGAATGAACCTGGGCCACCCTCTGTGATCTCCTGCTTGGACCCGCACTGGGCCGGCCACATATCACTTTATCAGTTGGCCATAGAGTTAGGAGTCTCTGCACCTTTATTTCACTGCTGAGCAAACTGAGCCACAAGCAGGTCAAATAAATGCCCATAGCAGCATCTCCCAGGCAGCAAAGAAGGCATCTGGGGGAGCGTGAAGGCCGAGCCTTTCTGGCCAGAGTCTACAGTGCCTCCCCTGGAGGTGCCTCCCACCTCGGGAGACAGGCCAGCCCCTATTAGCTGGTGATGTGGGGCCAGCTGCTTCACCTCTCTGTGCCCAGGTTGCCCGTCTACGGCAGGGGTGATGCCCTCCTCCCATCCCCTCTCCCATCCCCTCCTCCCATCTCCTCCTCCCATCTCCTCCTCCCATCTCCTCCTCCCATCTGCTCCTCCCATCCTCTCCTCCCATCCCCTCCTCCCATCTCCTCCTCCCATCCCCTCTCCCATCTCCTCCTCCCATCCTCTCCTCCCATCTCCTCCTCCCATCCTCTCCTCCCATCTCCTCCTCCCATCCTCTCCTCCCATCCTCTCCTCCCATCCTCTCCTCCCATCTACTCCTCCCATCCCCTCCTCCCATCTCCTCCTCCCATCCCCTCTCCCATCTCCTCCTCCCATCTCCTCCTCCCATCTCCTCCTCCCATCCCCTCCTCCCATCCCCTCCTCCCATCTCCTCCTCCCATCTCCTCCTCCCATCTCCTCCTCCCATCCTCTCCTCCCATCCTCTCCTCCCATCCTCTCCTCCCATCTACTCCTCCCATCCCCTCCTCCCATCTCCTCCTCCCATCTCCTCCTCCCATCCTCTCCTCCCATCCTCTCCTCCCATCTCCTCCTCCCATCCTCTCCTCCCATCCTCTCCTCCCATCTCCTCCTCCCATCCTCTCCTCCCATCCTCTCCTCCCATCCTCTCCTCCCATCCTCTCCTCCCATCTACTCTTCCCATCTCCTCTCTCATCCCCTCTCTTGTCCTCTCTCCCATGCCCTCCTTTCCCTCCTCCCATCTGCTCCTCCCTTCCCCTCCTTCCATCCTTTCCTCCCATTTCCTCCTCCCATCCCCTCCTCCATCCTTTCCTCCCATCCCCTCCTTCCATCCCCTCCTTCCACCCCCTTCCTCTCATCCCCTCCTTTCATCCCCTCTTCTCCTCTCTGGCCCCACCCCTCCTCTCACTCCTCCTTCCAGATGCCCCCATCCCACTACTGTTTCTCCCTGGCCCCTCCCCTCCCCCACTCCCTCCTTCCCACCTCCCTCCGCCTCTGTCCTCCCTAAGGCTGTACCTCCTGTGGGTAGGAAGTGTATATTCCAGGAGCTGACACTGCTTCTGGCACTTAGCAGGGCTCGTGGCATTTAATTTGTGCCTTGAGGATAAAAATAATAATAGCTCCACTTACTGGGCACTCGCCTCCTGCAGCCCCTGTCACGGACTTGCTGGAGTGTTACCTCTTTGAAGCCTCACTCCTGCCCATGAGGAAGCTGCTGCACTCCTGACTCCTGCGTCACAGGTGAGGCCCTGGGGCTGCCCGCCTCCAGAGAGTGGAGGGAAGATGGAGGGAGCCAGGCTGCTGGCCCAGCACCCACACCAACCCCACGCCAGCCGCTCCCAGGGCCCACACGGCCCAAGGGAGAGGGCATTCTGAGCCCTAAAGGGTTCAACAGGCCAGACACAGATGGACAGACGGTGGGGCAGGGGCAGAGCCATGAGGGAGAGGAGGCTGCGCAGGTCGTCTGGGGCTGACCACACAGGCCACAGAGGCCCTACCGAGAAGATCTGGCAAAATGCAGTCACCTGTAGCCTGCTGTGATTCTCTCCAGGCCAGCCTTTCCCAAAAGGCGATGCAGCAGCTCTCGGGTTGGACAGGCACTTGGGTCAGAAACCAGACCTCTGGGTACTGCAGCCTGGAGATCATCTGAAGGCCTCTGCAGTCCTTTCCTGGGATGTGTGGCACGGCAGACATTTGATCCCACTGGGCCAGGCAGTGCTGTTAAATATAAAGCCAGAGGCCCTGAGGGCAGGGCAAAGACAGAGAGGCCAGCTGGAACACCAGGAGGGCCACGGGCAGGCCCTGAACTAGCATCTAGTCAGCACTTGTCCCACGAGCCCGGGGCTGGCAGTGCCCTGTGGGCTGCAGTGTATCCACCCTCAGGGCACAGCCCTGGCTGTTGATGTGACTGCCCAGGTCACATGCTCTTCAGGGGCCAGGCCAGGAGCTATGACAGTGCAGTTTGGAGGGGATGTGGCTGGTTTCAGTGGCACCAGGAAAAGTGGGAAGTAAGGGAGAAAGGGCAAGGAAAGAGAGAAAGAAATCTGGACCCTGCATTAATGGACTGAACCTAGAAACATGTTTTCAAGTCTCTGTGCTTCCATCTCCTTAGCTGTGAAGTGGAGATGGCCACTTTGGACCATGAGAAATATCAGTATCAAACGCCCTTTCTTTTCATGCCCTCACCTTCCTCACCCGGTGTCAGCTCATACCAGGGGGCCCTGAGCTTCCTGGAAGGTCACCTTACTGGCTGCGTACAAGACCATGCATGTGCACGACTGTGTATGAGAGTACCTGTGTGCACAAAGGTTGGCAGCAAACATGTATGTTAAATGAATTCTTTTTTTTTTTTTTTTTTTTTTTTTTGAGACAGGGTCTCGCTCTGTTGCCCAGGCTGGGGTGCAGAGGCACAATTTCAGCTCACTGCAACCTCCGCCTCCTGGGCTCAAGTGATCCTCCCACCTCAGCCTCCTGAGTAGCTGGGACTACGGGTGCACGCCACCATGCCTGGCTAATTTTTGTATGTTTTGTAGAGATGGAGTTTCACCAAGTTGTTCAGGCTGGTCTCAAACTCCGCCTGCGTTGGCCTCCCAAAGTGCTGGGATTGTAGGTGTGAGCCACCATGCCCAGAGGCTGAATTTTATCCAACAACCAATTATTTTGAAATGATGTGGGACAGGTGGTTGCATCCCAGGATTCACAAACTCTTCCAAAATAATTATCCCATTTTTTATTTCTGTTTTTGAAAATATTTAGGTATGCTTGATTTAAATTCCAACTGACTTATGATTAGAATTTTTATTCTCAGAGAAAAAAGATTGGTGGATGCAGCAACTTCCAGTTGCTTATCTGGTTTCAGAGGCACTCAGAGTGTGGAAGGGCCTGTATTCCTAAGAGCTCCATCGTGCACTCCCTTCCTCAATTTCTCAGGGCTCTGGAGAGGGGAAAGGTTTGCATAGGGTCAGAACTTTCCAGAAGGGTGAAGAGCAGCACACTGGTGGTTAGGCTCAAGTCCTTTCCAATGTGTGAGGTGCCTCACATGCCTGTAGAGTTGTTAGTTTACACATCACAAATGTGCTCATATGTGCACACTGGGGCATCCGCACACACACCTGCACACATGTGCACCAAGAAAGAGATGGAGTGTTGTATTTGTAGAAAACAGGAGACCTCAACAGGTAAGTACTTAATATTTTTATAAGACTAGTTTGGCTGGGTGAGGTGGCTCATGCCTGTAATCTCAGCACTTTGGGGGAGGCTGAGGCAGGCAGATTACCTGAGGTCAGGTGTTTGAGACCAGCCTGGCCAAGATGGTGAAATCTCATCTCTACTAAAAATACAAAAATTAGCTGGGTGTGGTGGCAGATGCCTGTAATCCCAGATACTCAGGAGGCTGAGGCAGGAGAATCGCTTGAACCTTGGAGGCAGAGGTTGCATTGAGCCAAGATTGCACCACTGCACTCCAGCCTGGGCAACAGAGCAAGACTCTGTCTCAAAAAAAGACTAGTTCATTTGCCCACTGTCATACTAACTGGTGGGTTAAATCCACCTCTTCACTTAAAGAATGTAAACTATTTGTGTGTGCCGTGCTGTCAGCTAAGCACCATCTGTGTGTGTGTGTGTATGTGTGTGTGTCTGAATGCACCAGCTAGAAGCAGGGCTGAGACCTGCCTAGGGCTCCCCTTTCCTGCTTAAAGGAGGACCCCAACCTGCACGTGGTCACTATGGCTGTTCTTTCTGTGCTGCTCAAACCACAGCCACGTGTCCCCCTGCTGGTGGCCTTCAGAGTGGGTTTACGAGCCCCATTCAGTGAATCATCCCATTATATAACAGTCACAAGGCGTTGGAAATCCACTCAGTTCTCCTGGAGGCAGCTATTCCCGAAATCCAAACCTTTGTCAGCTTGGCCCAGGCCCTGTTCTACTCCCTAAGAGCCACTTTCCGCTGCCCCTGCTCTTCAGCCAGGCTTCCTCCCCATGGCACTGTGGACATTTGGGCCCTAATTCTATGGGGCGGGGGGCGGGCAGGCATGGGTCCTGCCTGGTGCATTGTAGGATGTTTAGCAGCATCCCTGGCCTCTGCCCACTAGATACCAAGAGCATCCTCCCCTTTCCCCCAAGTTGTGGCAACCCAAAATGTCTTCAGGAATTGTCCCCAGTTAAGAACCAGTGTCTCCAGCCAACCACCATCCCCTCTGTCTCTGTCAGCAAGTTTAAGCTAATAACAACCTCTAACATTTGTAAGTCTTTATTCTAAGGGATACATACATATATGAATATGAACATACATATATGGATATATAAATATATTAATACTATACATAAATTATATGTGATATATTATATATTATGTATATATTGTATTAATATATACACATATTGTATATATATGAGTGTATACGTATACATATATATACATATATGTATACACAGAATGCTTGGGGGGTACTATGTCATATAATTTAATCTTTGCAAACTTCCTGTGAGCTATGGATAATATTATTCTCCTCCTCCCTGCAATGTATCTCAGGAAGCCAAGGCAGAGAAGTTAAATAGACTTTCCATGGTCACACAGCTAGCAAGTGGTTGAGATGGCAGATGACTTCAGAGTCTAGGCTCTTAGCCACTGGGTTCGGAAGAGGGATCTGGGGCAGTCACATTACCAGCAAGTCTGTTCTGGGAGTGGCCCCCAGCCTGACCTCCTGTAGTTGGGAACAATGAGGCACAATGACATTGACACCCGAGTTGCCCGGGCTTGAAGCCCCTGGCTTGGGATCCATTGCAAACCACACCCTCCTCACCCCTAGGCATTTCTGGGAGTCTCCGGGGGGTAGCAGGCATCTTGAATGTGCCCACGAGGAAGTCCAGCCTGCTGTCTGGGCTCATCCTTCTCCAGCGTGGTGAGGTTCCTGCCAATGTGCCCCACAACCTGGGTTGAAGATCTATGACATGATGAGATTATCATGGGAGGAAGCTATGGAAAAGCACTCCGTGGGTTTCTGGAAGTCATGGCTCCTACAAACGCCTGACAAGCCCCTCTTATTCTCCAGACTCGCTTCCCCTTTCCTCAGGAAAAGGATGTTGGAACATGAACTGTAAGGAGCTCCCAGATCTGACATTCCTGGCTGTTCTGATCTTTCAGTCCTCTGCAGGACGGAGGCTGTGTGGCTGGAGATCCCACCGTCTCTGACTTCAGGCAAGTCCCATGAGGGTCTCAGCTCCTCATCCGTAACATCAGGATGATAAAGCCTCCCTCGCAGGATGGCCGTGCGAGTGCCCAGATCCCAGGAGAGGGCTGGTAAATGGGCATTCCCTGCCCCATCCCTTCCTACCTGCAGGGAAAAGGAGAGGTGGCCCAGCCTCAGGTCATCAGGACCCTTGACCCAACCCTACATCTCAGCCCTGCCTCCCACCCAGAATGCCCGCCTTCCTCACCAAGGGTCTGGCTGACACCTCTGTGATGCTCATCACTACTCACTTGGGATTCCCTGGTGATATGGTTTGGCTGTGTCCCCACCCAACTCTCATCTTGAATTGTAGTTCCCATAATCCCCACGTGTCATGGGAGGGACGGGGTGGAGATAATTCAATCATGAAGTGGCTTCCTCTTTCCTGTTCTCATGATAGTGAGCTAGTTCTCACGAGATCTGGTTGTTTTATACAGGGCTTCTTTCTTCGCTGGGCATTCATTCTCTCTCCTGCCGTCACATGAAGAGGGTCTTTGCTTCCCCTTCACCTTCCATCATGACTGTAAGTTTCCTGAGGTCTCCCAGTCATACAGAACTGTGAGTCAATTAAACCTCTTTCCTTTATAAATTACCCAGTCTTGGGTATTCCTTCACAGAAGCATAAGACTAGACTAGTACACCTGGGGAGCAAGGCCGAGGGTGAAAAGTGAAGCTGACAGCAGTTACCCTCCAGCTGGAGGCACCGCCCCCACCACAGGTGCCAAATGGGTAACAGCTGCCTGTCTGGAGCAGGTGAATCGTTTTGCTCCCTGCGAGCTCAGGCTCCAGAATGGCCGAGCCAGGGACTGTGTCCACGAGGCACCCTTCTTCCCAACTGCCAATCACAGTTAGTGCTGGAGGAGACTGGTCTGACCTCAGCTCTGCCCACATGACCCAGAGCTGTTGCATCCAGCGGGACGTGTAGGGTCCGACCCAGCCACAGCGCATCCCCAGCGAAGGAGGCTGGGCTGCTGCACTCTAGCCTCGTGTGGGAGAGGCCTTTCCCCCTAGCCAAAGGGCACCAGAGAGCTCCAGCTCATGGAAAACCTGTTCCCAGCAGCTAACTTGGGCCTGTGGGCCACTCAGGGTTTAATTTTGTCCCTGAGTTCCCAAGGGTGATTCAGGCAGGATGAGATTGAGCCCTGGAGGGGGCCAAGTGACTTGGCTAGACAATAGAGCCAGTGGCCTCCGGGCAAGTGCGGCTCAAGGCCTGGAGACGGCAGGTGTGGAGGAAGAGGTAGGATTAGTGGGTATCTACTGCTGAGTCCCGGGATCTCATTTAATCCCCCTAACAACCATGGGAGAGAGTCATCACTCCCCCAGTTTCAGAAGAGGAAGCTGAATCCAGAGAGGTGCAGGGCTGTAGCTGGGGGCCCACAGCATCCAAGGAATGGACTGGGATCACCTGACGCCAGTGCCCGGCTAGAAACTAGATGGGGCGGTGCTAACTTGGATTGCACATGGGTGGCATCTTCAACAAGGAAGACACCATCTGCACGGGGCTCGCCAAGCGCACTCCCAAGTGGGAAGCCCAGGACCAGGTAGGCACTCCCACCAGGGGCAAGGTATTCATGAGAGACAGTCCTGGGCTTCACAGGCCAGGGCTTCTGCTGTGGAGGGGTCCTTACCAAGGGCTGGAATGGGCAGGGAGAGTGGCTAAATCAGGGCAGGGAGAGTGGCTAAATCAGGGCAGGGAGAGTGGCTAAATCAGGGCAGGGAGAGTGGCTAAATCAGACAGCTTACCAGTCAAGGATGGCTGGAGATTTGTAGGAGGGGTTGGGGGTTACAGCAGGGGCTTGCGAGGAAGGCTGAGGTCATAGCTCTGCCCATTCTATCTGTCCCACTCTTCTGTCTTGGCTACTCTTGCCTGAAGGAAACCCCCAGCCAGCTGCAAACAGCCCAGTGTCCCGCAATGGACTTTGCTCCTCAGATCTGCTAACTTGGGTGACACACTTACGAGATCCCACTGGTGCCCCCACTACATGCATGTGGGTGTTGGAGAGAACAGGGCCAGGGTTAGGCGTGGTGGGGCCTGGGCACAGCAGGAGACACAGGAGGGGAGGCTTCCAATGCCACCCTGAGCCAACTGCAGGCAGCCCTTCGCTGGTCCCTAGGGGACATTGCTGGATAATGGATCCTCACCTTAGTGGGTGTCCCCCTACATGTAGAGTGCCATAGGCTGGGAGGCTGCCCTGTCCCTTCTCTCCCATCCGAGGCATGTGGCTTCTGCCCTCGCTCCACTCTCGATAAATGGGGAACACTGTCCTCTCTCCCTGGGACCTGGCTTGGCCCTCTGAGCTGGGAGGTAAGCTGGGAGCTGGTTCCTGATTGCTCCAGGGCAAAGGCCCATTTTGAAGAAGGAAGAGAGGACGTCTCACTCTTTCCCCGGATCCTCTCCTCCCCTTCCATGGGTGCTCCTTCCTCCCTCCCAGGACTTGGGGCCTTTGTCTGGCCTCCCCCATGCCCTACTGTCTGCCCCCTGCCCATCCCCCTTCAGAACACTGCCCAGGGTGAGGATCAGACTCTTGTCTGTCCATCTTCAGCTTGGTTACTTGAAACCAAAATAAACTGATAGCAAGAGGCAGCCAGGGCTGGGAGCCAGGACGCCAGGACCACAGGGGTGCTTATTTTAGCGGATGATGTTCCATTGCTGGGTTGGAGTCCGCCCAGGACTTGGCACTGACTCACAGCTCAGCTCCTGGGGGCTCTTGGCTGGCTCTTCCTCCTCCACTCTCCTTCCCTCCTTCTGGAAGAGGCGTCACTGTCATAGAAACATGTGCTGGTCTTGGTTCCCCCTAGACCCGACTAGGCTAGGGGGAACTGCAAACGGCCTCTCCAATACATACACACACCCCTTTATTCCTGGGTATTCAGGCTGACATAAACAGAGAGGGATGTCTGGAAGGGAGAGACCTAAAGTGTGTGTGTGTGTCTTTGTAGCCACTGGCCAGACTCGGGCTGGCAGGCAGAACCAAGGCCCTTCCCAATTCTGCCTCAGGGGCCGTGGGCTTGAGTGTGGGCACATATGTCCAACAGTTATGGAATGAGCATCTCTTATGTGCCAGGCACTGCTATAGGCACTGACACACAGCAGTGAACAGAAGGACAAAGTATTCTAGATGGGAGAAACAGGCAACACACATATGGGAGATAAATATAGAATAGTCAGCAGGGAGGACAATGCCAGGTGAGGGGGTAGAGTAAGGGAGGGCAGGTTCTATTTAGGCTTGGGAGAGTGAAACCCACCTTGGTGCCAGGTGTGAGTCCTGGGGCTTTCCTGTGGTGGCCACATTCTTCTTCCCACTCCCTTGCAGATTGATCAGTTGCATAGTTTCTGCCTCTGCCTTTTTATTCCCCTTCTACTCCCTTTGTTTCCTCACAAAAACCCTCCCTGGAGGGCTGTTCCCAGGGTGGCCTGTGGGCCTTGTGCAAAGTTAGGGACCCCGGAAAGGCTCCAGAGATCACTGAGGCCAGGGCTGCTCAAAAGCTCACCGTAATTTGTCATCAGGGGCATGCAGATTAAAACTGCAACAAGATGCCACGGATGCCCATCACAATAGATAATATGAAAAAGATGGAAGTTGGGCGTGGTGGCTCATGCCTGTAATCCCAGCACTTTGGGAGGCTGAGGTGGGCAGATCACCTGAGGTCAGGAGTTCAATACCAGCCTGGCCAACATGGTGAAACCTCAGTCTCTACTAAAAATACAAAAAAATTAGCTGGGCATGGTGATGGGCACCTGTAATCCTAGCTACTTGGGAGGCCGAGGCAAGAGAATCGCTTGAACCCGGAAGGTGGAGGTTGCAGTGAGCCGAGATCTCACCACTGCACTTCAGCCTGGGCAATAGAGCAGGACTCCATCTCAAAAAAAAAAAAAAAAAAAAAAAGATAGAATCTACCAATTGTTGGTAAGGATATGGAGTGACCGGAACGCTTATGCATGGCTGATAGGAGTGCAAACTGACGCAACTTTGGAAAGCCATGTGACAGTTTCACTCAAGTTGAAAGGCCTAAACTCTGACCCAGTGATCCCCATCCTAGGTGTATACCCAAGAGAAAGGAGTATGAATATTTACCAAAAGACATGTACTAGAATGTTCATATCTACACTCTTCATCATCGCCCAAAACTGGGAACCACCCAGATGTCCATCAACAGTAGAATGAATAAACTGTGATATATTCATAGCATGAAATACTACACAGCAATTAAAATAACAATCTACAACTCCATGAAACAATATGGGCAGGTCTCGCAATGTGTTGTTAAATGAAAGGAGATGCAATGATTTCATTCACATGAAGTTCAAAGGAACCTGTCCTGCTAGCAGCCAGGAGAGTGGTCACCCCTGGCAGGAGGTGGTGGGTGGTGGGTGCTCTTGAGGTGCTTGTAATATTCAGATGTTGGCTGTGTCGTCTGTGAAAATGCATTGGGCTGTACATTTGTGAAAGTTGCACTTTTTTGTGGGTGTATTGAACTTTAATAAAACGTTTTTAAAAATCAGTCCTGTTTGGGCCTCGACACAGATGATGTAAATCAGAATCTCTCGGGTGGGGCAGGCATAGGTAAGCGTAATATGATTCTAACGAGCAGCTAGGGCCAGATCCCAGCACAGTTCTCTTTCCGCTGGGTCACACTCCCTGCCCTCCACAGGCTTGAGTCAGATGCTTGAACGCTGTCCCTGCCTTTGTCAGGAGAGTGTCTGTGCTTTAGGACATCAACGTCTGATCCCATGGGGCATGGTTCCCACTGGCATGGTTTTCAATGTGTGAATTATTCTGCCCCCAAATTGCTGGGTGATCTCAGAGAAGGCACAGAACCTCTTGGGGCCTGAACTAGTAAATGAGGGCTCTGAGCACCAGGATAGCCAAGAGTCCCTCCAGTTAAAGGGACCACAATTCCCCTGTAAGACAGAATCTCAGCCAAAAGGAGCTTCTGGTCTGATAAACCCAAGAACTGGGAAGTAACTTGGGACTACATTCTTTTGTAAAGAGTGAGGTAAAAAAAATTTAGTTTGAATCTGTTTTTCTTTTTTTAAATGGAAACAAACACAAGTGGAAAGTCAGAAAAAAGTTCACGGGTAGCACACGAGAGCTGAGGAGCGTGCAGCTGAGACCACAGTGAATATTTGGTGAGTGTCTGGGTTGATTATTACTACATATCAAACTACCTCAATCCCCAGTGGCACGAAACAACCATTTTATCATAGCTTGTGGTTTATGGGTCAGGAAGTTGCAGGTGGTTTGTCTCTGCTCCACGTGGCGTTAGCTGTGGCAGCTGCAGGTGGAAGATCCACCTCCAGGAGGGCGTCTTCACCCCTCTGCCGGGTGCTGGATGCTCCGGGGGCCTTGGGTGTTGCTTGCTTGGACTTCCTCACAACATGGCAGCTACAAAGCATCCCATGACCTATAGCCTCGGAAGTCTCAGGACACCATTTCCACTGTATTCTATTGTTAAATCAATCACTAGACCACCCAATATTCAAGAGGAGGGAAGGAATAGACTCACATCTTGGATGGAGTTTGGTGTGTGTGTGTGTGTGTGTGTGTGTGCGTGCCCATGCACAGGCATGCATGCATATATACATGTGAAGGGAAGGAACGGATGGCAGCCACCTTGGATATAAGCTATTATGTTGGTGCAAACGTAATGAATTGCTTTTTAATTAATTAATTAATTATGTTTGCACCAACCTAATACCAATGTAAGTTGATGAATATCTGTCTTTCCCCTGGCCCTCAACTCATCCCCCTCTTAGGAAGCTTGCTGCTGCCAGTAAGTGTCCACAAAACTCAAGACAAAGACAGGATTGGCCTGTGGACAGTCACAGAGGGAATTATTGAAATAGACTCTAGGAGGACACCCTTGTGAACCATGGTCCATCTTGGTAAGAGCTGGGCCCTACTGCCCAACCAGAAACTCAAATCCAATCAATTACCTAAATAATGTTGCCATTTTTTTCCACACTGTAATCGCTGAAAATTTTGAAAACACAGAGGTGACTTATTAACATGTGGCATTTTCTTCTAGATATTTTTCTATGCACACTTGTACAAAAGAGGGAAACTTTGTCTTTCCCACTTAACATATTGTGACTGTTTCCCTGTATTTCATTTTAATTTGATAAACACTCTGCTGTTTCCCCACAGATTTTCTTCCAACTTCATCACTTTGGGAAAGCCACATGTACTTTTGGTTAGAGCTCAGATTTACCAGGGACTTGGACGGGCAATAAACGTGGGGAAAGGCTTGGTCGTGGTTGAGTAAGACAATAAACCCTATTCTCTCATTTAAGAGTGGGCTTTGGGGTCCTCGATTGTGGTCACTTTTCTGATACCTCTCGGTGGCCTGTGGTTTGGCCCCTTCTGTGGAAAGGCTCGGGTGGGGACGTGACCCAGTGAAGGAGGCAGGGCCTTGGCTCAGCCCCCGTGGCATACTTGGTCTCCTTATCTGGACACTGGGGATAACACACCCAGCCTGTCCACCTGACAGCTGCCCTACATCTCAGATGAGGACAAGAATGTGAATGGGCTAGGAGAGGTTTTCATCCCTATGTGATGCACCCCGGCAAAGGTCCTTCATGCTTAAATTGAGAGCCCTGGCTAAAACCCCACTGCTGGTGAATTATGAGCACGGGAGGAGCCCAGAGGAGAAGAGGACACAGTGACACTGGATTCCTTGGTATGGGGACAGGGGAGCAGAAGTCCTCATCCAGAGGACATGTTGTCTGCTGGTCTACAGGACAGTATGTATCCAGGGCACTCTTCTAGCAGCTTCTTCCCAAAGGAACCACTATCAGCAACCTAGACCTTCGGGAATTTTTCCATCCTGCCTTGTGGGGTTCCTTGTTCTGCTGCAACATTTGGGTTTTAGGAGATACAGCTATGGCTAAAAGCAGTGGTCTTTATGTCAGACATAACTGGGTCAGGTAAGCTAAGCCATCACTTACAAATTGTGGCATCGTAGACAAACCATCCAACCTCTCTGAGCCTCGGTTTCCTCATCTGTCACATGGGGTGATGCTTGGAAGGTTGTTGTGAGTGTGGCAAGATGATGCCTTCATGTTGCAATCAAAGTGTGTCCAGCAAGCCCCCATCTTCTGCTGTCAACCCCCACCCCCAAGTGCATTTTCTGTTCTCTGTGACTCTTATCCACAACTTGGGTCTTGATTTTCTAAACCTGAGTCCAGGCATAATACTCGGGATCTGGAGTCTGAGTTTCTCTAGCTCTGTTGACCACAAGAGCTTTGTCTGGACTGAGAGGGTGAGGCAGAGGGCAACCTAGGAAGGGCCTTGCCTGACCATGGCCCACCTTCCAGGTCGGATTGGTGAGGGGCAGGTGGTGGGCAGGAAGTTGAGGAACCTGTGTTTTGCCTCCAGCAAGGAGACCAGGAAAGCAGCCCAGCCTCGGGGAGCTGTCCCACAGAGGCCACTGGAACGTCCTACTGGGGAGGAAAGTCTCCAAAAAGTAAAAAGAATCTGACAGCCCCTTGTCTGTCCTTCTCCTGCACTCCCTCCGTAGCACATGGGTCTGGAAGGGGCTGAACTTGAGCTAACTTTGAGGGGCCATCCAGCCACAGTGGCCTGGGAAGACTGTCCCAGCTGGGGTGATGAGCAATTTGGCAGGTACCAGGGAAGCTGGGGGACCATCTGGGGACTGCTGGTGTCCCTCCCATCTTTACCACCAGTCAGACATCCAGAACCTTGACCCAACCCCATGGTACCTTGTATACTGAGATGTATTTCCTTGTGGAATATTCAAAGTGTGTGTAAAGGCATCCTGAGGTTTCCTGAGTTTGAATCGGTGAGAAATCATGCTGTGGCTGTCATAAATCCCACATCCTCCAAGGGGAATGGGCCACTGAAACAAAAATGATTCTCCCCTTAGAGGAACAGACCAATTCATGTTTCTGGACCCCCAACTCTGAGGCATGAGATGTGAACACATGGGTGGGAGCGTAGGTGCTTGGCCATGTCCTGTCACATCCCGGATGCTCAGTGCGTGTGACTGTGTGTGTGTTGTCTTTGACATTCGATCTATTCCAGAAATGGGACGTTCTTCCCTAGACCAGGAGGAAGGGCTCTCTTCTGCTGTGTATCTCTGCCCAGGGCTTGCCCGCATGCCTCTGTGTTTGTTTGTTGGCTCAGTTGTACCCTGGCTCTTTGTATCCCCAGCCCCACCCCACAGTATCCAGCCACCTGCTGTCCCCAAATGCTGCCACAAGCTCAGCACCAAACCTTGATTTCTCCAAAGCCCTTTTACACCAACTCCTTCATCTCTTCTGTCCCCTCTTCCCTTCTCTTTCACTCCATCCTCTTCCTTCCTGCTGTCTTGCCTTCCCTCCTTTGTTGCCTTTTCTTCTCCTCTCCCCCTTTCTTCCTCCTCCCTTGCTCCTCACTCTGTCTCCCAACTCTGCATCTCCTCATCTTCATTCCCTGCCTCTGTCTCTGACCCACTGCATCTCTCTCCTGTCTGGCTCCCTCCTGGGTAGTTCCAGAAACATACCCATATATGGCCTCCATGTCAAGGATCACAAATGATGACATCACGTGAGGGCCAAAGCTCCAGGATCCTCTTTGAAGTGAGAGTCTGTATTCGATGCACCCGGAGGAACGGAAGGCAGGATCCCAGCTTCCTCAGTGCAACCTCCAAACAGGAAATCTGAGATGCATAACATCTTATAGTTTGGCTTGTCAACGTTGGTCATGCGGTGGCCCCAAAATAAACTCCCTGCTTCAAAGGAGAGCGTTTCAGAACTGCCTGGCAGAGCAGCCAGAAGCTTGGGGCCAGGGCAGAAGGAAAACTCGGGGAACATGTTCTGAATTAAGACACTCTCAAGAAAATCCTTTGTATTACCCCTGAATTGTACCCTTGTTTCAGAGCCTAACAGGTAATGCATGCTTTCAACTTTCTGATACAGATCTTGCAAAAGATTGTTTGGCTGGCGGGGATTTTTGGCTGCAGTACTTACTGGAAACCTCTTGTAGTCAGACTGCGATGTTGCTTTTCCCTCTCTCTCGTATTTTCTTGAGTTATACAGCATGCTGGTGACTTTCATTTTGGATCCAATAAACAAGAGACTCAGCAATTTGCATGTACTTACCCATTCTTCTGGTGGACTCTTGCTCAGAATATCACTCTGCTGTGCACTTCTAAAAATGGAAATGCAAAAGGACTTATCAATGATGCTATTGTTGGGTCCGTAGGTCTTGGGCAATATCTGTGTCAGACAAATGACTTTCAGAAATGCTTTCAGGTCAGGCGCACAGATAGAGGTTTTCATGAGTGGGAGTTAATTTAATTAACTGTTGCCGAGTGCCTAGGCATGCACGGTATTGTGGGAGATCACAGCAACCAAGGTGCCATGGGCTCTGTTTTCAACTGTTTGGGGATTAGGAGAGGAAATGGAGGAATGTTATTTATGTGAGACCTAACAAAGCTGTGGAATGCAGGGGACGCAAGAATGCCATGCGTGTGTGTGCACACGCGTATGCATGACACATTTAAGGAGGCCATGGCCTTTGAAAGGATAGGTGGGATGCCTCAGGGTGGAACCAGAGACCTCCAGGTGGAGGAGCAGCTTGGGCAAATGCGGGGAAGTCAAGGGACCTGGGGTGATGGTGGAAAGTGAAATGTGGCTCTGGCAAGGGGTCTTGCACGTGAAAAATGGGGGTGGGGCTGGAAGGGGAGGACAGAGGGAGAGGCAGATCCTTCCAGGCCAAGCAAGAAGTTGCAACACTTTCTGAGAGTTTCTGAGCAGAGGACAGCACACAAATAGCCACACGCATTGAGCATCTGGGATGTGACGGGACACGGCCAGGCACCTACACTCCCACCCGTGTGTTCACATCTCAGGCCCCAGAGTTGGAGGCCCAGAAACATGACTTGGTTTCTGGTGCCTCTAGGTGGAGAATCATTTTCATTTCAGTGGCCCATTCGCCTTGGAGGATGTGAGATTTGGCTTCGGCGGCTCTTCGGGAAGCCAGGGGTATGGACTGGAATGAGGAGTCAAGGAGGCTGGTGACTCCTAGGGACGGCAAGTAAATGAGGAAGGCCTGAAGTAGGGCAGAAGCTGAGCCCCTGCACAGCACAGGAGGGCTCTTCCGAAGATAAACTTGTTTGGTGAGGCGAGGGCTTGAGGGGACTCAGAGGGCCACAGGTAGAACCAGCTGGGGCCAGCACCCCCACCACAGCCCTGACCTCTGCCTGGGCAGAAGCACCATGAGGCAGCCAGTGGCAGATGCTTGAGGCACTTCCAAAACAGGTGGACGGGTCCTGACAGCTGGTGGCAGGCCCATGTGCTGCATAGCGGCCCCAAGAAGCTGGCAGCGGCTCCACTGGGCGCCATGCTGGTTTGCATCATCTGTTCTTGCACAAACAGGCTGGGTCATGAGTGCCTTGTGGTGGTGGGGGTGGGGGACACTGTATAACCCACCCATGGTGACCTTACAGTGAACAACAACACAGGCCATACCAGCAAGCCTTCGTTGAGCACTGGCCCAAGCTTGTGTGCAGATTTCTGTCATTGACTTCGGTCAAGGCCACCATGAGTTACAGGTGATCGTTACTCCCATTTTCAGGTCTGGAAACAGGTTGTGAGAGCTTAAAGGTCTTGCTTAAGGCTGGACGGCTGCAAGTGTTGGAGTCAGGAATCTGACCTCTTGGTCTGCAAGGTCCACATTCAAAGCCACAGTGTGCTGTGGCCTCTCGAGGTGCTGTGGCAGTGGTAAACGGGACCATCGTGCACCCAGGGGAAATGTCTCTGGCACAGTCAAGGCATCATAAGGTGCCCGTATATTGTGGACAGGCTACATCCAAAGAGTCTTCCCAAAGGAGGCACAAAAATATCTCTGGGCCCGCCCAGTGTCCTTCCATTTCTGCACTGCAGAGGGTCAGGCTGCCCACAGGAGGCGGCTGTCACAGGAGTGGCTTGTATCTGTGGTTCTCTTTCCTTAGCACCATCGTTTGGAATAATTAACGCCTGGGAATATAAATGGAGTTATTAAGAGCTTTGTGGTTGAGAGGAATGTTTTTGGGGAGGTGGTGCTGAAATAAAAGTAAATTGAAATTCCTAAACTACCTGTTTTTTAAAAGAACGGGACATAGAGGAGTAAAAAAGGAGAGAGGAAAGCAGAGAAAAGAGAAGAGAAAGATTTAAATAAAGGTGAGGTCGGGGAACTCAGAGGAGAGAGGATAAAAAAAGGAAAAAGAACCTCACCGATTTGGGTGAGATCTAGCTCAAAAGATTTCCAGCCAGCCCTGCAGGTGAGGAAGGGGCTATGGAGGGTTCCCCCAGCCCTGCCCGAGCCTTCCCACTCTGCTGCCTGGGGTTAGAGCCTCCAGAACACCCTATGTGTTTTGCCACTAAGGAACCAAGGTGAGGGTCTGCAGTCTTTGGGTGCCCAAAGGACAGAACAGGGCTAGGCGGGCTGCACTAGGACAGGGGTGTTGGGGAGGCTCAGAGGTGGACTGACGAGCCCCGTCCACTGCTGTCACCTCCACCTCCGGTCATTGGCACAGATGGCAGAGCCTGGCATTGGTAAAGCCTAGGCAGAATATGGGTCAGGGGCCTGGAATCCTGTGTCCTGAGCTGTGAGTGTCTGAGCCACACAGATGCAGGGAGGGGCCGGCCTCTGGCAGGGCCAGGAGGCAGCAGAAGGGCCCTTCACTCAGGAGGTGGAGAAGAAGGTGACCCACGGGCCTGGAGATCAATAGCTCGGGGACCCAAAGAAGGAAACTGGAAGCTTGGCCTTTGTGGGTGCTTTCCTTAGCTGTTGGTGCGGGCAGTGCCGCAGGTAGTGGGCATTTGGGCCTGTGCAGAATGGATGCTCATCGTTGCAACAGGGCACTTTCCACATTAAAAAAACCTTCCACAGGGAGGTTTCTCCTGTGTTTTTCCTCCTTTCCTTTCTTCCTCTCACCATCGTTCTTGCTCTCTTTTTGGAGTGGCATCCTCAATGTACATCAATAAGTAAATAAATTACCAAGACTTTTCGTTAGCGTCTTAGACTATTCGGGAGAGATTCACCCAGATTTGGGTCAGCAAGAGGCGTTCCATTTCAGATGGAGCCTCAGTCTCCTCCTCTATACAATGGGCACAGAGTGTCTGCTGGTGTGGGAGCACAGCCAGCTTTGGACAGGTTCAAGTCCCTGGTTGTCACCTCCTGTAGTGTGATGTAGGGGCAGTCACACCCCCACTCCATACAGAGAGAAGAGCCCTGTCTCGTGGAGTCAGCTGGGGCCTGCAGCCCTGAGCACACCTCTTGAGTCACCTCCAGCAGCCCCAGCCCAGCCTTGGAAGCCCCAAGGCCCTGGCACCTGAAAGCTGGGAGCTTGAAATCAGCATCAAAAGGTCTGAGATGACGCAGCCAGTGGTGGTGGTGGCCGGGAGTAAACTGGAAGCTTGGCCTTTGTGGGGGTTTTCCTTAGCTGATGGTGTGGGTCTGAGCAAAGACTCAAACTCCTAGCAGCTGTGAGGCCCTAGACACCAGGCCCCAGGGCAGCCAGAGGCTTGAGAGCACTGCCCCCATGGCCAAAGGCCCACCCTGGTTATGACTTGGCCACTCATAGGGGTCAAGGGCAAGGTGGCTGGGATTCCATTCCCTCTTCCTTACCAAGGTCAGATCATTTCTTAGCCAGAGCAGAGATGAAACCTCCAGAGGGATGAGGTTTAGGCTCACAGAGCAACTGACTCCTTGCCATGCCCTTAATGTTGTGTCAGAGGGCCTGATGAAGATGGGGCAGGCTGACGCGGTCTCAACCTCTGTACCACACACATTCCAGGCCCCAGTCTCTTCATCCGCACCGTGGGAAGACCACTCTTCTCCCTAGCACTGAAAAAGTAAAATGAGGCAACCTGTGAAAGTGGCTTGGATGGAGACAGGACAAGGACCCACAGGCACCAGCTCAATTTTTATGGATTATGTTTTAAAACAATAGGACCCGGGAAGGGGAGAGAACAGTGTCCTACACCCCCGAGCACCCCAGCTGGAAGTGTTTCCTTGGGTCTCCTAGGACCACCCTGGATCCTGGGGGGAAAGGTAGATCAGAAAGGTAAGTTTAGGCAGAAGGAGACAGCATTGCAAGGAGGAGGTCAAGTGCCCTGCGTGCCAAGGAACAGCCCGCTTAATTCCCGCCTCCTCGTGTGTCCCCAGGCTAGCCCAAGCAGCCAGGTTTTAGGATTGCCTCAGCTAAGGGCCATGTGAGATTTGGGAGACCTTGAAGCTTTTGAAGTAGATTTATAGAGAGTATGTATATGTGTGTATATTATATATATAATATATATAGTTATATATAATGTATATTATATATAATATATATAGTTATATATAATGTATATTATATAATATATATAGTTATATATAATGTATATTATATAGTTATATATAACGATATATTATATATATAATATAAGTTATATATAACTATATATTATATATATAATATATAGTTATATATAACGTATATAATATATAGTTATATATACGTTATATATAACTATATATTATATATATAATATATAGTTATATATAACGTATATAATATATAGTTATATATAACGTATATAATATATAGTTATATATAACGTATATTATATATAATATACGTTATATATAACGTATATTATATATAATATATAGTTATATATAATGTATATTATATTATTAATATAAAAATATATAATTATATATTATATACTTATATATATTATGTGTGTATATTATATAATATATAATACATGTAGCGTGTATGTAGTGTTTTTGAATATGAACACACACACACACACACACACACGCACACACACATATCGTCTTCAGTTTGATTCTGGCCTTCACTTAAATCTTGAAAAACATCCGGTGGTTGCTATTCGTTGTGTGGGATGAATAGTTGTGTAAAATCAGATGTAACCTCTAATCTCTTCCTTGTCACCTTCTCCTTCAGCGTGCCTCAGTTTCCTCATCTATAGACTAGGAACTATAATACCTTTATAGATTTATTATGTGGTTCAAACTAAAGACAAATATGAGAGAGAACTTCCCTGCAAGGGAAGGTTTTATGGTTAAGATTCTCCCCATACCTGCTGCAGTGAAACGTAGTGACCTGAGAGTGACACGTGGATCTGAACCGCAGGCTTTGCATAAGAGCTAAACCTAAAAGGTACAAGTGAACCCTGACCAAAATACTCATGCCACACTTGCTCTGTGTCCAGCACTGTTAAATGAATTATGTGCTCACGAAATGGCCGCTCTTGTCATTTGTTGGCAGTCACCTCGTGCAGAAATTCAAGCTTCCAAAGTCTAGGGCAGCAGATGATGTGAGCAGAGAGGGCAGGGGGACAGGAGGGTTCCTGGAGAGTGGGGAATTTGAAAGGAGTGGGCAGAATCCATCCTGCACCCAGGCTGGCTTCAGGGGAGGGCGTGGAGCTCACCTTCCTCCCCAAGCTCCAGCCCCATGATTGACCCTTGGGACCACCCGGCAGGCTCTGCACACAGCCCGAGGAGCTGACAGTCACAGCGGCAGCTTTCGACCACAGCTGTCACGCGATGGCTGGGCTTGGGGCTCATTTTCACTTTCACTCTGAATCTTGTTAAATGGAGGAGAGCTTGTGGGAATTCAAATCCCTTGGATGGAGCCTCCTAGAAAACCGCCAGCTGGGCACGAGTTTCAGGTGGTATCCTCCCAGCCGGAACAGGTTTAGGCTGTTTCACCCACTTTCTGGGGTCATGGCTGAGAATCGCAGCATCTGGGGACCTGTGGAATAACACGAGCAGATTTTTAGGGGCCACCGGCTGTGTGCCAGGTGCTCCACATTTATACCTGTCACCTCATTTCACCTGACAACACCTCCATAGGCCGGATGCCCTTTTCTTCATTTTATAGGTGAGTCAAGTGAGGCACCGAGTAACCTGCTCCACATCATACAGCCAGGAGGTGGCAGAACTAGGGTTGAGTGTGGGCAGTGGGGCACTGGGGCCATGCCACCATCTACCACTGTGCAGTAGACTTCTCCATAACAGCTGTGCTTCCAAGGGTTTGAAGCACTGTCATGATCCCATCGTTCATTCACCCGTCTGTCCCGCATTTATTCAATACCTATTGTGTACCTGGCTTTGGGTTAGTTCCTGGGGTTACAACATGAGTGCGACATAGTCCTGCTCCTCAGAAGTTTCTAGACTTTCTAGAGAGACAGGCCCATAGCAGGCAGTCCAAGCAGTAGAATGTGAAGGGGGCCCTTGGAGGCAGCAGAGGACTCTCAGCCATCAGGGAGGCTTCCTGGTAGAGGAGATGCTGGAGCTGTTTCTGGAAGGGCACCTTCAGGGCAGGGTAGGCTGACGAGCAGCTCCATCCACAAACACAGCCAAGGATGCCAAGTGGCTTGTGCAGCCTCACACACCTGACCCAAGTCCCTGGCATGACCCAAGCCTCTGGTGGAGCTTGGTGTGGTGGAGGATGGCTGCCAGCCTCCTTCTTGGCCCCACCTTCCCAGCTGTGTCTCCTCTAGCCCCCAGTTTTCTGCTAAGACATCTGGAGAGTGACCACCTGCCACACCAGCCCCTCAAACAACCACATAGACCCACCCCATCCACCGCCAGTTCCCGGGCAGACCCTGGCTGTCTGCAAACCTGGGTTGGTAGAGAGGGGAAGGTACTAGGAGGAAAAGGACCACTTTTTAAATGTGATTTTGGTCGTCACTATAGCCCTGCCAGGGTCCGTGTCTCTTTTCCCATTTCACAGATGTGGAGACTAAGGCCCAACTTAGAAGAGCACCGGCTCTGAATGAACCAGGTACTGCTCTGAGTGGATTTGCCTGAGTAATTTACGTGGATTAACCTAAGTAACCCTGTCACAGCCACTTTACAGATGTCACCTGGGGAAAGGTGGGGCTCCTCAAGAACCAATGTCTGGGGTTCTGCAAAGAGGGCAGGAGAGGCACTCCTGAAGGCCCTGGGGGGCCAGGCCTCCCCTGCTCCACACTGGCCTTGGACTGGCCCCTCCCTCTAGCAGGAAGCCTCCTTGATGGCTGGGCAAGGCCTATTAGACTCCTGCTTTCCTTGGGAAAGGGCTATTTTTGATTCCAATCAGCCTCCCAGAGTGTCCCTTGAGGCTGCTGGCCTCCCTCCAAGACTTAGGCCCAGAAGGCAGCCCAACCCCCAGGCAGAGGTCTCAGAAATCAAGCTGGGCAGCATCTTCATGACAAAGGGAAACTGAGGTCCAAAGAGGGGCAAGGCATCACCCAAATCAATGCCCTCTCCCAAGAAATAGGTGCTCTGACCATGTCCATTTTACAGATGGAGAAACTACTATTCCAGAGGCTCTCCCGACTAACAACCCAGAAAAGCTGGGATGTGAACTCAGTCAAGCTGGCTCCATACGCTGCTTCATAACTTCCCCCTCGTGCTAGGGCTGAGCAGCACCACCTGTCCCCCAGGAGATGCTGCCATAGTATCCCTGACAGTTGTCACCAGCCTACGATTGCATCAGTTCAGGGACGGGGAGTTTCCTGTCCTGAAGCGGCCTATGCGTTGCACACTTACTAACACCCAGACCCATAGCCAGACTCATTGCACACTTACTAACAGCCAGACCCACAGCTGAGCCTGTACACACGTGAGCCCTTTTGACTCTACCATCAACCCCATAATAACACTTGCTAATATCTCCATTTTATGCATTTTATCCACTTTACCCATAAAGGTGGGTAACTTACCCAAGAACCCTTGAAGGCTGGGGACCTCAGTGGGAAAAGCAAGAGATATGTGGGTCCACAGTGGGGTAGGAAATTTGCCTCCTCAAAGGCAGAGGCCCTCTCTCTCAAGTAAACTCCATAGCAGCTGTGCTTCTAAGGGTTTGAGCACTGTTGTGGTCCTATCATTCATTCACCTGTCCATCTAGCATTTATTAAATACCTTTTGTGTACCCAGCCTTGGGTTAGGCCCTGGGGTTATGAGTGTGACATAGTCCTTCTCCTCAGAAGTTTCTGGACTTTCTAGGGAGACAGGCCTATAGCAGGTAGTCCAAGGAGTAGACCTTCTCAAGTTCCTGTCAAGGTTAAGCCCTTCTCCTCCCTCTGCATGTACCTTCCATGCAGCAGGCAAAGAGGCTGGTGTGGTGCCCAGGGCACAGATATAGGCCAGGGGGTGCTGGGCAGCTGGGAGGATAGCTGACTGCAGCTGGATGAGGACAGGTCTGCTCCAAACCCACGTGTGTGTCAGTTGTTTGGGTCAGTGTTCCTGGAATTGCCAGAAGGAGCATTGGATTTGAGGTTGGAAGATCAGGCTTCGAATCCCAGCTTTCCAGCTGTCTGTCCTCCTATAAACCCTTCCCCTCCCCATCTAAACCTTACCTGCCTCATCTGTAAAATGGAACCATTAACGTAGGAGCATCAAGGTCCTTTTGGAAGGAGAGGGGCTGTAGAGGAATTAAGTTAATTCAGTGAAAAAGCTTCCTACCTTCCAGGGCTGTGTGAGGGTAATGACATGGATAATTGGCCAATGTAAAGTCTCTGAGTGGTGTCAACCCATGGGAGAGGCTTGGGAAGGGCCTGGTGAGTCTGGAATTAGCTGCGGGATTGGTGATTCTGGGTGACCATCACCTGGCTGCCTTCGCCTCCAGGAAGGCACATGGTCAGGAAGGGCCACTGCAGCCACGTGCTATGAGTCTCTGGCCCATACCAGGCTGCAGGGCCAGCAGCTGCCTGGAGATGATGAGGGGTCCCCATTAAACAATCATGTTACCCCTTACAAACTGCCTACACATCTTGGCTCACATATGCTACAGCGTAGCGAAGTAGCTTGTCTCCTTCCCATTTTTATTGATAAAGGAACTGAGGCCCAGAAAAGGGGAAGTGACTTGCCCCAGGTCATATAGCTAGTAAGTTGCAGAACTGAAAGTAGACTTAGGGGTCCTGACCTGCAGACTCAAGATCCCTCCACTCCCCCAGGGTTTTCTGTTCCCCCATGGCCAATACTAAGCTCTTTTTGTCGACATGGCCATAGGGGATCTCCAGGGACAGAGAGTTTGAGGTTTAATAGCACAGAGCCAAACCAAACGTCTCGCTGAGTTGCAGACTCTTCAGAACTGAAAAATCTGCGGAAACCTTCCAGCCCCAAATCCTCCTTTTGCAACGAGAAAACTGAGGCCCAGAGTGGGACAGGGACTTAGCTGAGGTCACAAAGCACTTTGGCATTAGCATGGCAATTATAGCTCAGCCTATGACTCTTAGTGCAGTGCTCTTCCCCCTTGTGCCCTGGCTTTGAGCAGACACCTTTAGATGGTTGCACCAGGATGCCAGGCCAGGTCCTGGGCACCAGCACTTCTTGCTAGTTTAGCACCATGTGCACTGAGCCCCTACCTTGCACCAGGCAGTGGGGTATGTAAAGCCAAACCAGCTCTAGAGAAGAGGAGGGTGTCATACCTCACTGGGCAGAGCCCCTTCCCCGCCCCTCTGAAGGCAGACCTGGGCCAACTCAGACCTGACAGGGACCCCAGCCACAGAGAAGCAACGAAAGGGTGGGAAGCCAGGCCTGGGCCAGCTGGAGATGGGGGCTTCACCCAGCTGCACAGGTACCTTCTGCCAGTACCAGAGGGCCAGAGGACAGGCTCTAGTCAACCCTGCCATTTAACAGATGGAAAAACTGAGGACACAAGAGAGGAAGAAGGGTGCTCATGGCTGACTTAGGACAGAAACCCAAGTCCCTCAGTTCCCTGTCCTGGGCTCATTTCACAATAAGTAAAACTGCCGCTACTGCTGTAAATAACAGCACTCCAAGCATCAGGCATAAAATGATTGTGAGGTCATGACCATTCCCCTCCCCTAGTGTGGACCACAGACTGGCCACCTGACATATTAATCTCATTGAGCAGTGGTTCTCAACCCTGGCCACACACTAACATCACCAGAGAAGCCTCTAGCATTGCACTCCCTGGGACCCAGACCTGAGGCTTTGAGTTCATTGATCCGGGGCCGAACCAGGTCCTTGATATGTTTTCAAGACTCTCAGCCAGGCCTGAGAGCCATCTGTTAAGATGATTTTGACTGCCTATAAGAGAAAACCCAAATAACATTGGCTAAACCACAAGGATCTTCAGTACCTAACAAGCAGGCTAGGGTGGGCGGACCCCTCATTGGTTCAGCAGTTTTGCAACATAATGAAGGACCCAGAAAAACTATTATTCATTATGCCAAACCCATTGTATCAACCTGTCATTCACTGTCCCCCTCGTGGTCACAAGATGGCTGCTGCCACTCCAAGCATCAAGTCCTCCAAGCACTAAGCAGAGGTTGGGGAAAGGAGTCATTTTGTTCACTACTCTCTCTTTTAGTAGAAAGGAAAGTCTTCCATAGGAGCACCCCAGCAGATTTTCTGTTATAACTCTTTGGATAAAACTAGGCTACAGTCCCACCCGTGGACTTGTCACCGGCTGAGGCAGTGAGATTGTCCCACCTGGCTTGAAGCAGTCAGGACTCATCCATGGGACAGGGCGCCCTGTTGCCTAGACAAAGCCAGGTTCTGCTATCAGGAAAGATAGGGGAAATGGCTGTTGAAGGGACCATCCACAGGATCTGCCACACCGTATGAAAATGGAGCTGTTTGGCCAGCCATGCAGTGAACTTTGACCTCCTCACATAAGGTGCTGGCCTTGGAAAGAGGATCCAGGGTCAAGTCCACCCATGAACTACTGACCACAGCTCAGGTGAACTTCTTCTTCCCAGAAGGATCTGGGTAGGCTTCCCAGAAGAGGGGCACCTTGCCCTGGGCCTTGAAGAAGGAGAAGGCTCATCTGAGGAGGTTGGGCTCAGGTGACCAGGTGGGTTCTCTCTGGGGCCTAGGCTGAGGGGCAGCAAGCTCCAGTGGGAAGCTCTTCTCTTGGTGATGACAGAAGAGCAAGGGCAAACCCCAGTGTACATACTTGTCATGCATCTCCTTGACGCATGTCCATCAGCACTCACAGGCCAGGGCAAGTCATGCATATTGAGACCCATATCAACAGGGAAGGGTGGGGAAAGATCTGCCTTTAGGGAAAGGGAGTGAATATTTGCTGAACAAATCAAAGTAATGCACTGGTATTCGGGGTATTTTTTAGAGGGCCATGTGATTCAATGTTCAGCCAGGACCAAGAACCATTGACCCACACAGTGTGAGTCAGCCAGCCAGAATGAAAGTCAAGCTTAGCTGATTCCACTTCATATTCTTAAAGCATTGGCACCCAACTGGAGTCTATTACTCTTTGAGGCATTTTTAAGAAAAGAGTCACTGGAACTAACACGGGACGTTATTTTAATGACTGATTTTAACTAGATCATGTGATTTCAAGTAATGGGTCTGTGTCTGATTCATCTCTGGTATTCTCAGGCCTGTCACAGTGCAAAGAAATGGAGAAATGCCAGGATCTATGCTCTTGGTAACTGGTATGCAATCCTGTGTAAGCTCCATGAGGGCAAGGATTTTTGTCTGTTGGAGTCATCGTTGTATCCTCAGTGCTTAGAAGAGTGCCTGACACAGAGTGGGTGCTCAACAAGTGATCTTTTAGTTAATGTATACATAAATACAGGGATAGATAGGTTATCTGGAATGGAAAAATAAACAATGGATGAGTGGATGATTGGATAGATGGATGTATGGTGGGTGGATGTGATGATGCATGAATAAATGGATGGCTGGGTGGACAGATAGCATAATGGAGGGATGGGAGGACAGTTGGATGGATGGTTGGATGGACAGAAAGATAAATGGATAGATGAATGATGAGTAGTGATGAGAGAATAGACAGATAAATGGTCAGATGAGTAGACAGATGGATGGATAGGAGGATAGATGGAGGGCGGTTGAGTGGGTGGTTGGATAGTTGAATATATGTATAGAGGGATGGATGGATGGGAAGGTAGATAATATATAGATCGGTGGGTAGATGGATGTATGGGAGGATGAATAAATGGATGGATGGTGAGACGGGCTGGTGGGTAAATGAATAGATGAGTGGATAGATGGATGGATATATAGATGGACAGGTGGTTAGGTGGGTCATGTGACCTATGAATGAATTTAGAATGAATGTGTTATTGTCAGTGAAATGCACACCCTTCCCTGAGGGTAAACATAGCTATGCTGCAAAACTGTTCATGACCAGGATGGTTTTGGTTTCCTCACAGGGTTTTCTGATTTGCTGTTCCCTCCTCCCCACTGGGTGTCTGTTCTGGAGGCCAGGGTGAGAGGTGGAGGAGGATGGCAACGCAGATCAGCACTCGGGGCAGCCAGTGTACCATTGGGCAGGAGGAGTACAGCCTGTACAGCAGCCTGAGTGAGGATGAACTGGTGCAGATGGCCATCGAGCAGAGCCTAGCGGACAAGACAAGGGGCCCAACCACTGCTGAGGCCACCGCGTCTGCATGTACCAACCGCCAACCGGCCCATTTCTACCCATGGACCAGGTGAGCAAGGCGAGGCTGATGAGGGAAGTGGGGCCATCCAGGACATCCACAGACTGTAGATCCCTAATGTCGTTAATCCTAAACCAAGGTATCTTGGTCTCTAGGTTGCCTTTCACACCTTTCCCATTTACATTTGTTATCTGAACTTACTGAGCTCTGGCTGTGCCAGGTACTGCCGTGGGTGCTATACACACTCTGCCTCCTTTCATCCGCTTAAGGACCCTCTCAGCGGGCTCTGGGTTACAGACCCATTTAAAAATGAAGCCGAAGCTCAGGGCTGAAAAAGAGGCCCGAGGTCACATAGCCAGTAGATAATGCTGCAGAGATCGGAGCTGCCTGGCTCCCTATCTTACAATGCAGCCTCCCTTGAAAAACAAGTCTGGTGAACAAGGGATATCTGCCCAGCAGGGCCATCCCGTCTCCTTCTTCTAGCTCCCCACTCTCAGCCCCACTTCATCCTCTCAGTCACAGACTTTCTAAAGCAGCGCCATCCAAATATGACACCAGCCACAACTGCAACGCACGGATGCAATTTTAAAGGTTCCAACAGCCAAAAAAGTAAAGAGAAACAGGTGAAATTAATTTTCATTGATAGCTCACATCTGAAATATCACCATTTCCACCAATAGATTTATATTTCTGTCAATATAAAATTATGAATGGGATTGTTACCATTTCTTTTTGCCCATCAAGTCTTTGAAATCCAGTGTGTATTTTACACTCACAGTGCATCTTGATTCAGACCAGCCATGTTTCAAGCACTCCCTAGCCACATGTGGCCAGTGACTACCTTATCAGATGGTGCAGATTTAGAAGACACCTTCTTTGTAGGAGGTGGGAGCTGGAGAGGTGATTAAGCAGAGTGGTGATCGATCTTAGAATGCATTTGGAAAAGACCTATATAAGCCATAAAATTGCTTTTGCTTCTCACCCCCGCCCCCAGCCAAGGTCAAGGGTGTTTGGGCATGAATGGCAGGGCATGGGAATTGCTGTGACAATTGTGTTGGTGTTACTTTGAGGCATGGGCCACAAATCTCATTGTGTACAGCAGCCAGCTGGCTCCCTGCGTGACCTCAGGCAAGTCGCTTAACCTCTCAAAACCTCAGCTTCCTTCTCAAACAACAACAATAAACAGACTTTTTCCGATGTGCAGTCACAGTTGACAGGGGATGAAGGTGGGTGATGGCGCATCTCAGCCCTGTCCGCTAAGTGACTTTGCCCTTGCCGAGGCTGGACCATCTCTGTCAGGCTGGCAGGGCAGAGGCCCAGAGCTGAGGAGCCCCTTTTAAAGGGGAAGGCAGGCAGCTACTTTGGGCAGCTGGAAAGAGTACGAAGACTCCAGGTTACTAAGCTGCCCCCGAGGACGTTCCATTCTGAAACCCAATCTGAAAAACAGAAACCTGAAGCCAAGGACTGGGTTCATCTTGGCTCATGCTCAAGGTGGCCCTGGTTCCTGTTCTGGCTGGTTCAGCGGAAGACAGGCCACAAGTTCCTCTTTCTCAGGAGGGGGTCAGATAGAGATAGGGCATCCTTCCTCTGAAGACAGGGCCTGCTGCATGAAGCCAGCACGTCCCCCCAGGTGTCTGCAGCCTTCTCCCCACCATAGGAGCCCCCTCAGGAGTCCCAGGGATGCTTGGAAACGTTAGAACGAAATGGGCCCTCGGCCTCCAGACCCTGACTGTGCCTTCATCTGGTGGGTAAGGAAATGGAGGCCCACAGTGGACCATGAACATTTATTCAGCTTCCTGCGGAAAAAGCTCTCCTGGAGAACTGAGACCATTTCCCCCAGGTCAAGCAGCCCTCATCTGAGGTCCAGCCCCACAAGCAATATAGCAGAGGAGGGTCAACCTGCATCTTCTTACTCTAGGAGTGACCTGAAACCTCCTAGGTTCGGTTCTGCGCTTCTGGAAGGAGGCTGGGCTTGGGCCCTGCTGGGAAGAAAATGCCCTTAGATAGAATGTTTAATGCAATTCTCCTCCCCCCAAATGCAAATTGAGCACCTCCCATGTGCCTGCCACACATTAATTCACTTAATGTTTACAAAAGCCACCCAAAGTGGATGCTTCTGTGCCCATTTTATAGATGACAAAACATGCCCACAGCAGGGCCAGGCATGGAACCAAAGTCTGTCCCGCTCTGAAGTTCAGACACTTCACCAGGCTCTGCCGATGCTGTGAAGGCCTCTGTTTCCTTCCACTACCCCACCTTGAGGTGAGGTTTTGACCTCATTACGTCTGTCTCCCACTCACAGAGGCCCAGGGTCCCCAAATTCACACGGCACACATGCACTTGTGCCCTCACACCCAGACACGCATTACAGTGGGTGCAGGACCCAAGACAGTCCTTGTTCACTTTTATCTGTCCAAATAAATCCACAGCAAGTTTAGCAATAGGATGTCACCCTTGTCCCCAGGCAATCCACATGGCAGCTTCTTCTCATCTTCAGGTCTGAGATTAAGCATCACCTCCTCAGCCAGTCCTGCCCTGACCACTCTCCCAGGCCAACTGGTTTTTCACCTCTTACTTGTTCTCATGGCTGTTTCCTTTGTGGCCTTGACCTTGACTTGCAATTCTTATTTATTTGTCTGCTTCTGCCATTAACCTATGCTTCCAGTGAAGCTCTGTGTCTGACCTATGGCAGGCACCACATGGCTATCTGTGAATGAGTGAATGGGGGAATAAATGAATAGATGAAAAGGCAGCAGAGTGGAAAGAGAAGTAGGTCTAGAGATTCAAATTCTTCCTCTACACTTACTGGCTGTGCAACCTTAGGTGGGTTGCTAACCCTATCTGAGCCCCAGTGGCCTCATCTTTATAACAGCAACAACAAAAACGTGCTGTGCTCCCCTTGCAGTATTCCTATGAAAAGCAAGTAAGATGAGGTGGGTGTTGGAGCCTTCCCACATCTTGCAGCTCGTATTGACCTCCCTGGCCCTGTCTGAGTGCTCCAGCACCAACCTCACGACAGCCTCTGCTTCACAGACAAGCCTCTTGGGTCTTCCTGGGACGCCTTCCTGAGAGTGTTCCCAACTAGACTGTGACCTCCTTGGGGACAGAGAGCTGAGCTGATATTGTTTATTTATTTATTTATTTTTATCTCCAGTGCCCAGCTTAGAGCCTGGATCATTGTGGCTACCTAATACATGTTTTTAAACAAATAAATACGTTTGATACCAATAAAAAGCTCTAGCAATGTAATTGATCATTATTATATTGTGACCAAAATGGAGTCCACTGAGTCTTCGGGATCTTAGAAATGAAAGATCAGTATCCCAAAGAAAACAGAATTCTGTTGAAAACCATTTCCCAATTTGCTTCTGTCCCACCTCAGTGTAAGGGACAGAATTTGATGAGGATCAAATGAGGATCATTTGCCAAGCTTTGGTCCCCTAAGGGACTCCAAAGAGACAGACCTAGCTTCCTGTTCCATGGAGAAGTGGGGTCCATGAACCCATGAAGTGCAGAGCCCAAGGTTTCCATGAATGGACCAGCCAGAGTGAGTCCAGGAGGCTGGGTCTTCATAATCTTTAAACTGCATTTTATTTAAGATACATTTCCGAGAAGACAAAGGAGCAAAACATGAAGCAGGAACTGGCTGAGGCTGTTGTGTGCACAGCTTCAAACAAGTCAAATCAAGCGACCCACACTTACTGTGCACTTACGATATGCCAGGTTGTGAATCAGGGCTGGGCCCTGCTCTCCCTAAGATCACAGTCTAATGAGGGTGAAGGCCCAGAACTACCTGATGACACAGCAGGGAGAGCACAGCTTGCTCAGTTACAGAGGGACACTAGAAAAGGTCAATTCACTTAGTCAAGGAAGTAGGCTTTGCAGGATGAATAGGAGTTCATCAAGCAGACTAGAGGAAGCAAGCCTCTTTGAGCCTCAGTTCTCTCATTTGCAAAGGAAGCCAATTACATCTCCTTCACCAAGTGGACTGGGGAATTAAATGAGATGCTTGGTGCAATGTGCCTGTTATAACAAGTGCTCAATGAGTCAGCTATGGACGGGAAGGCAGAGTCACAGCAGCTTGGCATTCATGTTCTCCTCCACATGTGATTCTTCTCTGGTCACCCCAGAAAGGATGGACTGGCTGGTGGGTGAGGGAAAAACAGAAACCTCATGGGTGGGAGGCCGATTCCAGAGACTGTGCAGGAACCAGGGTGGGGGTTAGTTACATGCTATGAGCTCTTCTCTCTACCCAAGAGGGCAGGGGACAGGCTCTCCAGGAGTATGAGATCTTGGTCCACAAACACACAATACCAAGATTGCCATATGGGGTTTTAATCCTTCAAAGACTTTTGTTTGTTTTGTTTTATTTACTTAAATTTATCAAGCACCTACTGTGTGCTGGGCATCATGTTCTTGATATCTCGGCTGATGTAGGTTGCTGTGAGGCTCTGGTGAGAGAACAGAGGGCCTGGCACAATGGCAGGCATGGGGTGGACTCTCATGGCACAGTGGCGGGCGTGGGGTGGACTTGTGGCATGGGGTGGGCGTGGGGTAGACTCATGGCACAGTGGCGGGCGTGGGGTGGACTTGTGGCATGGGGTGGGGGTGGGGTAGACTCATGGCACAGTGGCGGGCGTGGGGTGGACTCGTGGCATGGTGGTGGGCATGGGGTGGAATCTTGATTTTGTTAGCTCCCTCCTCTATTAAGGTGCCTACTTGCCCCCTGCATTCAGCCAGGCCCAGCCCAATCACTGCCTCCCTGGGGCTGACCTGGGCTTCTTACTAACTCAGACAGAGCAGCTATCCATTGACTCACCGAGCGACTAGGAGCACTGTCCTCCCAGCCCATTCTCTGCCTTCACTGAGCCTGACCGTGCCTGAATTCATGACAAGCTGGACTCCAGGGTCAGGTGACGGTGACACACTCTCCACCCCAGAACCTGCCCAGTGACACACAAAAGACAGAGGCCCTACCTGGGGCTCTTCCAGGGCATGACCTACACCCACATCCTGTCGAGGCCAGGCTCTTCTCGCCTCTGATGACTCAGCCCAGGAGGTTTGCTCTGTTGGGAATTTCCCTGCTTGGGGCCCGAGGGGAAATGGGGCCTCCAGCCTTGATCGGCAAGAGCATGAAACCCAGCCAGGGGCCCTGGCTCCCCAGCCAGCCCTGAGACTCACGACTCAGTAACTCTGAGCGGTCGCCTTGCCCAGTCGCCGGCCCCAAAGCCAGTGGACGCACCCTGATCTCAGTGCTCCCAGAATGAGCCCTTCTGCCCCGATCTCAGCCCATCCTCTGTGACCCTGTGGCTATGTGTGGCCTTGTCTCCCTCCCTGCTGGCTTCCAAACATCCTCAGGATCCACAAAAAGATATATCTTAATGAGCTGCTTCGCCACCCAGAGTGGCTCTGGGACCGAGCCAGAGCTACGAAATCTTTGTTGAATGGAACTCAGTCTGTCGGTTTCCTCATCTGCAAAATGGGAACAGCACACCCGCTGCTTCCATCAGTGGTGGCAGGAGAATGGAAATGAGGAGAGGCTCGGCATGCCTTTGTGAACATTTGCCCTGCACAGTTGTTAGAAACTGTCATCATCACCATCTCCCTCTACCTCCATCAACCTCAACATCCCGGCCACCATTACTGCTGCTATTACTATGCAGAGACGGGTCCTCATTTAGGATGGTGCAGTGGGCTTTGTCCCAATGCTTTATCATCCTGCTAAAAACATTCTAACAATGGCAGGTAATTGGAGGCCACACATGCACTAAGCATGAGGGTGGCCGTGACCTGAGGATCCTGGGAGGTGGAAGCTCAGGGCCTCATCAAGACGACAGGGCTGGAGACAGCTGAGGTGAGCCTGGCCCCAGGCTGCCTCCACCTTCCCGGCTGTCTCTTCTTCTCAGGACCAGGCACTAATGCAGAGGACACTGAACCCAGCAGCTGTTAGGGCTGAAGAGGGGCCCTGGCTCTGGGATCTGTGGGACACTGTGTCTCCACAGCTACAGAAGCAGTGAGGACATCCCCAGTCTGGTCCTGGTCCCACTTCTCCATTTTGCAGATAAGGAAACTGAGGCACAGAGAGGGGATGGGGTTTGTTCAAAGTGGCAGGGACAGTCAGTGTGGAGGTCGGAGAGCTGGAGAAAGGATGAAAAGGCAGGAAGAGGCCAGGCCTTCAGAGGACAGGGTGGCATCAGGAGCTGGGCAGACAGTGGCAGTCTAAACCTCTGCTCCACTTGCTGTCCCGCTGCAGGTGACCCTGCACAGTTACATCCCCTGTCACAGCCTCCGTGTCCTCATCTGTAAAAGCCACTCCCATCTACGGTTGATGGATGCGGATAAATGAGGACACATGCAGGTGGTGTCCTGCCCACCCCAGTGCGGGTCAGTAGAAGGCCAGGAGCAGGGGATGGGAGAAGGAAGTTGGGAGGGAGGGACAGCGGCGAGGATGAGGAAGGCAGCCAGGCCTGCAGCCAGCCCTGAGAGGGTGAAGCAGAGGAGTGAGCAGGTTCCCCTCCTCCTGCTACCCTTGCTCCTCTCTACCAGGCCCTGGCCTTGCCGGGGTGTACCCACAGAATCTGTAGGCTCTGGCCTGGCCAGAAAGAGTGTGGGTGCTTCTCAGGGTCATAATTACTCCATGCCCCACAGGGTGTGAGTCACTGGTAGCAGAGTCCTCCCTAATCCCCCCTAGAAGAGTGTGGTGAAAGGCCAGGGCCACTGGGGTATCGAGAGCGCCAGGCCTGACCTACTGGGGGTGGTGTCAGTAGGGGCCACATTCCCTGTTCTCACGACAACCCCAGGCCAACTCAGATTTGTGGAGCGGCCATCCCACCTCCTTCCGGCTCTTCCACCCTCACAAGAGCCTGGTGGGGTGGGAAAACTGAGGCCTAGAGAGGCAAAATGATGATACAATGAATAGTTAGCACATGTGGAACACCCTCTGTGCCTCGCACTCCACTAAGCTCCTCACACCACTCACTTACTCAGGCCTCCCCGGCCCTCGAACACAGGCTGTTTTCATGCCACCTTGCAGGAGGGAGGACTAAGGCACAGAAAGGGTCAACCAGTCTCACGTCACACAGCCAAGGAGTGCCAGAGCCCAGATGTGAACCTGTGTCTGTCTGACTGCAGCCCTGGTTCCGATGCCCTTCCTCATGCATCCTATAATAATGCTATAGAGGTTACTATAGTGTCTGCTCCTACCTCTGGGACAAGATCCCCTAATGAGGAGCTGGCAGGTGGGCGTGGGGGGCACAGGCACAGCTTGGCTTCTCAGCTTTGCTCCCCTATCCTCTGCTTTGCCATGAATCTCCCATCCAGCCCTGCAGGGATCTGCCTGGCCAGCGGTGAGCCTGAGCCCCTTTCATCCTGGGACCTGCCAACCTGCTGACCACGGCTCACATCCTCCTGCCTGAAGAATGTCACCTTGCTTCCTATCTGCCTCTCTCATGGTTGGCTGGGGAGGGGGACTGGGGGGTGGGGTGAGGTTAACCTCATTGTTGTCTTATATGGTCATTTAAATCTCCCAGGGCTTCCTCCAAGGGCCAAAAATAATCCGGAGACACAGCAGCTGTGTCCAGCACACAGAGAGGACCCGGCCATCTGCTTTGGTTCAGAGCCCTGTGTCTGTCTGTCAGTCAGTCTCTCCCTGGCTCTCCCTCCATCCTCGTTCCTGCCTGAAGCCATGACCCGCTTCTCCTATGCAGAGTACTTTTCCCTCTTTCATTCCTGCTCTGCACCCTCCAGGTCCACCGCACCTCCTGAGAGCTCGCCGGCCCGGGCCCCAGTGGGCTTGTTCCAAGGGGTCATGCAGAAATACAGCAGCAGCTTGTTCAAGACCTCCCAGCTGGCGTAAGTGACTCCTGTCTGGCCCCAGGACCATCCAAGTTCACTCCCCTAACTGGGATGGCAGGGAGGGTGGGAAGCAGGCCCACAGCCCCCAGGAGGGCAGAGGGCACTATGGAGGCACCTGCCAGGCCAGCTCCTTCTAGGGGTGTCCCCCTGCGGCCCCACTGCTCCTGCTGAGCTGGGCTTGGTGGCCACAGACTTCAGTCCTCAAGGAACTGCCAGCCAGGCATGCTGGTGATCCCCCCTCAGATGCCTCCAGCATGAGACCCGAGTGCTGGAGGAGCCCCATGGGGGCTCTGAAACTGGGGACCCAGCACGAGGGAAATTGGGGAGCTGGCCTTAGAACCCCAGAGGCCCAGGAGAGCTCGGAGTTGAACTTGATGAGTTGGCTGCACCCTTCTGTTTGTCTCAGTCTCACTTTCTCCCATGCCATCACTCTGGGTACGTCCAAAATGCCCACACCCACAGCCTTTGTTTTGTTTTGTTGCCCTTATTTGTGAAGTGCCAGGTGCTAAAATCCAGAAGTAATCTAAGCTGCAGGGGTTCTGCTTGCCTGGCACCAGGGGGCAGGGCTAATGGGTTCCTTAGAAAATAATTCTGCCTCCCTCCCCTCCCTGCACCCCTGGAATAGTGACCCCGGAAGCAGCCAAAAGCAAAAGAGGGACCTATCACTGGAACTGCATTTCCTCACTCAGTTACGTTGTAGAGAAGGGAGGAGGCAATTGGCCAATATTTCTTTCTCCTTCCCAGCCTTTTTCAAATGCTGCCGCCCTCCACTTCCTTGGTGTGGTGGGTGTGTGGAGTGGTTGACAATCTGGAAAAGGGAGACCCAGTGCTGGTCTCAGCTACTGCCACCTCCTGCATGATTGCCTGTGAGTCGCTGTCCCCTCTGCGTCTCCCTTCTCTGCAGGACACGGCTGGAGAGGGCAACGTGACCTCTAGGGTCCCGTCCAGCTTACTACTCTGATGGCCTGACACCCCCAGCACCCTCCCCCACCCACAGGGCGGGGACTTTGTCTGAGGTCACGGCGAAGCTGTGAATGTGTGGGCTAAGAGCTCCAGGGTCCTTGCATCACAGCTGAAGAGACCCAAGCTGGGCGGCAGGTCCTGAAAGTGTTCTCATGACACTGCACCGCGCCCTGCTCACCAAGGCCACGAGAAAAGCCAGCCCTCCTCTCTTCCACTTCAGCTGGGGTCCCTTTGGAGACACTCCAGGAAAAGGGGGACACATACCCCCACTGGGCTTTTCCTGATGCTGGCAGGGGCTGCTCTGGCTGCTCCTAAGTGGAACTCGTCAAGGTGGCAGTGACGGTGCTAATGGGGACTTCAGGACTTATCTGGTCAGTTTCCCATCGTCCTTGCTGGGTCTGTTGCTTCACCGGCATCTGTGCTCTGATGCTATTAATAACCAGACAGCCTGAGAGTCAGGCGGAAGTGCTGCTCACGCTGGAGGAAGTGGCTGGGAGAGTGCCAGGGCTGGTGGCAGAGACCCTCCAGAGCCCATCCTAGCCCAACATGGCGTGGGTGTCCTGGGAATGAGGCCTGCCTCCAGCCTCACCTTCTCCATCTGGGAAATGGGACTATTGATGCAGAACCCTCCCCAAAAGTGGATCTGACAGCCATAGCCATCGTGGTTCTCAGGGACTCTCCAAGGATGGGGTAGGGAGCTCAGTGAATGAATGAAGAAAGGAAGGAAGCAACGAATGAACAAAGGGACTTTTAACAAGCCAAGCAAGGAAAAGCTTCACTTTAGCCCTCAAATCTTTTTGACATTCAGATGTTTCAAATTGTGAAGGCTTCGAATTTATTAATCCTTGCAGTACATATTTTGTTCTGCAGCTGGATGTACTGGGAATAGGAATAAGCAATGGGGCAAGGAGAGGAGTTGGAAGACCCCAGAAAGATGCTCAGGGCTAAGAGGGGCCCCCGAGGTGGGCGTGCCTGGTAAACGCTAGAGTGCTATACTCAGGGAAAGCATTTAATTATCACAAGTGCCTCACATGTTGGTGGTTAGCCACCCCCTAGGAGGCTGGCATTGTGTGCCTGAATCCTCTTGGTAGAATTGGTCTTGGTATAACATTCACGGCAGCCATGGAAAGCCACAGGGATGGAGGGGTCCCCCAATCCTCTTGCAGCCACTGGGCTGCAGGGGGCTGAGTGCTCATCCTAGAACCAGCAGGGACGAGGACGGAATGACCCCACTGCCAGCACTCCCTGGGAGAGAGGCCCCCTGGCCTGGCCTTGATCTGACCTTGAGGACTGACCCACTCCTTGCTCTCACAGGCCTGTGGACCCCTTGATAAAGGCCATCAAGGATGGCGATGAAGAGGCCTTGAAGACCATGATCAAGGAAGGGAAGAATCTCGCAGAGCCCAACAAGGAGGGCTGGCTGCCGCTGCACGAGGCCGCATACTATGGCCAGCTGGGCTGCCTGAAGGTCCTGCAGCGAGGTGAGGGTCGGCTCTGACAGTGGCAAGAGGTGGGAAAGGGACTGGGGGAAGGGCTGCCGCTCCTGGGGCTTCATGTGCTTTGCCCACAACCATCTTGGTAAGAAGGGCAGGCAAGGCTGTCACCTTCGTTTGTCGGTTAGTCACGGAGTTAGGAGAGGGGAAATGAGTTGTCCCCATCCCCCGACAGACACCCCCTGCTGCCACCTCTCCAGGCCTCCAAGGACAGGAAAGCCTAATTCCTAGAAAAGGAATGAGGGAGGGCTGACTTTTAGAAGAGCCGCTGCCAACTTGTTCCAGAATGTCCCAGGGGCTGATTTGGTGTGAAAAATACTGCAGCTGTGCCTGTGCCCGGCCAAGGCTGTCCCCCACCTGCTGTGGGGCTGCGGGACATCCATGCCTCCTCTCTGGGCCCTGTCTTCCTACTGAGCCAGGTTCAGAAGGGCAACTCCTGCAGGCAGGTGTCACCTCTGCCCTGAAGCAGCACAGACCCCACAAGGCCCCCCACACGGCCCCCCACACTCCAAGAAACCACAGCACATAACAGTGGGTTTCCAGCAATGGCTGGTGTGATTTCCATGGAAGGACAAGAGTATTTGAAGAGGGAGGGGCTCCGTTAGGGAAGGCTTCTCAGAGGATGTGGCATCTGAGCTTGGACTTGTACGACTAGGAAGCTAAAATGGCCTTGTGAAAGGGCCAGATGAATGCAGTCTGTAGTTGGTAAATTTCAGAGGATGTCATACCTTGTTCTGGGAGGCAATCGGGAAAGCCTCTGTGTCGTGGGGCCGAGTATCTTCCTCCTACATGAATTTCCCGGTGGGCCCTCCCCAGCGTACCCAGGGACCATCGACCAGCGCACCCTGCAGGAGGAAACAGCCGTTTACTTGGCAACGTGCAGGGGCCACCTGGACTGTCTCCTGTCACTGCTCCAAGCAGGGGCGGAGCCGGACATCTCCAACAAATCCCGAGAGACACCGCTCTACAAAGGTGAGGTCCCCGCCCCGGAGTGAGTGTTCCTGAGGAAGAATCCAGAAGCTGGGTGGGCAACAGGGCATGTTGCTCCCATAAGTGCATAACCCCAACGTGGCCCTGCTCAAATGCACAATTTCTGTAACTGAATCATTCATTCCTGCATGTATTTTACCAATATTTTCCAACTGCCTCCCATGGGCCAGGACGCTGAGGGACACTGAGGGCTTGCAGCTGAAAAGCTATAGTCCAACCTGTGCACCCTCCCAGCCCTGTAGGCACCCACACACAGACAGCAGTAAAGAGCTTGGCAGGGGGCACTGTGGGAGCATGGGGGAGGGGCACCCAGAGGAGGGGCGCCTGAGCTGAACCGCAGAGGAGGAATCACCTGCTGGCCAAGCAGTGGGAATCGCACAGGCAAAGGCATGAAGGTATGCGACAGCATGTACCTCTGGGACATTTGTTTAAGAGAAACAAGGCCTCCTGGCTTACTCAGTGCATCATCCACGGACATTTGTTGGCTGCCCTAGCAGTACCCAGAGTCAAAATCTAAATAATCGCAATAGCTAGCATTGATTGAGTGTTTAGTATGTGCCAGGCACTGTTCTCTTATGGACCCCTCATGTCCATGTACACATGAGGTAGGCACTGCTGGTATCCCCTTTCACAGATGAGGACCTAAGGCACCAAGACATTAAATGGGTTGCCCAGGATCACACAGCTAGCAAGGGGTACCCCAGTGGTTTAAACTCAGGGAGGTGGATGTCACACTGCATTCAAACACTACATTCCAAAGCATCCTGTCCGTGCCTACGTGCTGAAGCAATCATCTAGGGTCTTACAAAAATGATCAGGTCTTTGTACTTGGAAAAATTACAGATATCCCTGATTTCCCACATGTCGGCTATCCAGTGCTTGGAACAGCTTGGGTAGCAGGAACTGAGTAGTAGGTCACTGGATCCACTGCAGACCCACCGTGGAAGTGTCTTCCCTGGAATCCGTGCCTGCCAGGGCACCATGGCTATCACCTGGAACCTCAGCTGTCCAAAGGGAGTGCTTAGGAAGCTGGGCAGCCCACAGCCAGAGCTTGGCCCTGGTCTTGCAAGCACACCTAGTATGTGCCAAGCACCATGCTCATGCCTTACACACTGTCTCACTCCCATAGCATCCGCTCAAGAAGGTTTTATTCTCTCCATTTTACAGGTGAGAAAATCAAGGCTTAGGGAGGTAGAAGGTTTGGCCTATGGTCCTGTTTGAAACAGTACACAGGCAGCCCTCCTCCCCCTGCTGCCAGTCTCCCTGACCCATTCCTCACTCCTCCTCCCACTGACATGGACAGAGAGAAGCTTCCAGGGCTGGTTAATTTGGACAAGTGCCCAGGTGTCTCCAATACCACCTGCAGCTCCTGGTGAGAACTCTGGGGCCAGAGCCAAGGGCACATTTGGGGTCTAGAGAGAGATGAGGCTTATAAAGGAGGTTAGAGCAGGTCAAGAAAGACTTGCAGAGCTGTACTCACAACGTGCATTTTACCCTGAACTAAATTATAGCCTTTGCTGGAGCAGGGGGAAGTTCAGCAGGATTATGACACCGTCCACTCCTCATCTAGAAAGATTCTCCCAGCCTTGGTAATGTGGAGGACTGAAGCAGGTACCATTGGAAGGGGAAATGATAGGGACATCCTGGGACATCCCAGAGGACAGAGACCTTCAGCCGGACTACCTGGGTTTGAATTCCAGTTCCGCCACTTAGTATCTGTGTGACTTTGGGCAAGTCACTTACCCTCTCTGTGCTTCACCTTATCTGTGAAAGGGGATAACATCACTGCATCCTTTAAGGGGATTTGGAAGGATTAAATTAGTTAATCCTGTAAAATGTGCTTAGAACAGAGAGCCTGGCATAGAACCAGTACTATACATATGAATCAGCAGGCATTCTTGCTAATGTTAGTATCAGTATTGCTTTTAGTCATCTATCCCAGGTTCAATGCAGGGATTGGAACTTAATACACATGCAGTGGAAAGCTGAATGAGTGGATGAGTGAATGGACAGGCGAATGAATGCAGTCTCTGCTGGCCAGTTCCCGCCAGGCCCTGCTGACCATCCCTGCTTCCCCCTGAGCACAGCCTGCGAGCGCAAGAACGCAGAGGCAGTGAAGATTCTGGTGCAGCACAACGCAGACACCAACCACCGCTGCAACCGCGGCTGGACCGCTCTGCACGAGTCTGTGTCTCGCAATGACCTGGAGGTCATGCAGATCCTGGTGAGCGGAGGAGCCAAGGTGGAATCCAAGAATGCCTACGGCATCACCCCCTTGTTCGTGGCCGCCCAGAGTGGACAGTTGGAGGCCTTGAGGTTCTTAGCCAAGTACGGTGAGTGGCTAAGGGTCCCTAGGTCATGGAGTCCCCAAAGGGCACACGGGAAGGATGTCAGAGGTCAGCTCTAAGGGAAGGCAAGTTAGGGGTCATCTTGTGGGCACACTGATGGAGTGAGATTTTCCTCCTAGAGTGCTGTGTTGAGAAAGATGCTGAGGCCGTGTCCAGGCTCAGTGGAAAGAGCGTCGGTATCCACTAGTGACATCCGCCATTAGCACAACTGTGGGGGGTGTGGCCCACGAACCACCTATTTGCCATTTATAATCTAGTCCAACATTTTCATTTTACAAACGAGCAGTCTGAGGCACAGAGAGAGGAAGTGACTTATCTATAGTCCTATAGCAAATTAGTTGTAGAACTAGCTAGACTCTTGGTCTCCTGACACCCCAACCGCTTCTCTTTCCACCACATCACACTTCAGGGCCAGAAGGAACCTCAAGCAACATTTAGATCACCTCCCCCTTTCATGGGTGATGAACTCAAGGACCAGGATGGGAAAGTGATTTGTCCAAGGTCACACAGCAAATCAGTGGCAGAGCTGGGACTTGAACTCAGGTCTTTGCCCTCTTTGCCTGTGAAATATCTTAATGGGAGCAAATAACACAATATGGCCTGCATTATGATGGCCCAGTAGCAGAAGACCCCGAGACATGGCAGACTTGCTTTTGGTTTCAGAACATTATATCCTGATCTTCCCCAAGAACGCCTTTGATTTATTTTCTCTCTCCACGGGAAGTAACCCTCTCTCTCTAGCAACAGAGAAGCCAGAGGTAATCCAGACGCTGAGGCTGAACTGTAGTAATCTGTTGAGGACTTGCTAAATGTGAACACAGATTGGGGCAATGGAGCTTTCCCCATAGCCCCATGTGGTAGGTAGTATGCTCGTCCCATTTTATAGATGAAGAGACTGAGGTTCAGAGAGGTTAACTAATTGGTCACAGTTCAAGCCTGGATGCTGACCCACTCATTGCCATCTGACTCCAAACTGCACATGCTTTGTGCTCTGCCAGCCACCCTACCCTGTGAGAGTCGGCAGCACAGGACTCTGCCCAGGTAAGCATCCATGCCTGAGCAGTCGGGAACATAGGCGCAGGCCCTTCCCTGCAGCCAGGAACAAATCTGGACTGCCCAGCGTAAGAACAAAGGAGCACAGGCAGGGTCCTGGGAGCCCAGGCCGGGGGTCCTGGTGAAGGACAGCATGCTCAGCGGGCAAGGGTGACCTCGCTAACTCCAAACATCTGTCCAGGTCTCCCACCGACACTCTGAGTCAGGGTGTGTTCACTTTGTGGGCTGAGTCCATTTTCCAACCCAAATATTTTTCCTGTGTGAGCAAGCGGCTTTGCTGGTGGGGTCCAGCTCTCCAGGGCACCTGCCTCTGAGAGCCCGACAGAGCGTTAGGGCGGCTCACTGGCTCTCCCTCAGGCCAGAGGCAGAACGAAGCCCTCTGCCCAGCTCCTTCCATCCTGAGCAACTGGCATTTGCTGAGCAGCTTCCCTGTGTGTGGCAGGCACTGCGCTGAGAGATGTGCTTATTTTGTTTGCTCCCTGCAGTAACCCCGAGGGGTAGGTACTATTATCCCTGGTCAACAGATGAGAAAACTGAGGCTCCTAAAGGCTTTCTGAGACTGCAGAGCTTGTGAGCCACGAAACAGATGCCTCAACTGATTCTCATCTGTCGCCAAAGCCTGTGCTCTTTCCACTAGATAAGAAACTGGTCACACCATCATCAAAAATAAGAAATTACCAGAAATCCTGAGATCAGCAATATGCTTAGAGAGATGACCTGTGGTTAGCAGATGCTTTTGATTTTAGCTCCACTGACATCTTCCAGCATCTTAGTTCTATGTCCTTCTAGAACAAGGAAGGACTGCTGAACTCTCTTTCTGCAGAGAAAGCTGTGTGCACATCAGTTCTCTCCCTCACCCCCCAACCAGGAGATGAAGCAGGTGTAGACGATTGAGCCGAAGGCAGATTGTCACCAGGCCTGATTCCTCCTCCTAGCAGCATGGATTAATGTTTTCTGGGTTTTGTTTTGTTTTTGTTTTGGGGACAGGGTCTCACTTTGTTGCCCAGGCTAGAGTGCAGTGGTGTGATTCTGGCTCACTGCAGCCTAGGTCAACCTCCTGGGCTCAAGTAATCCTCGCACCTCAGCCTTCCAAGTAGCTGGAACTACAGGCATGCGCCACCATGCCCGGCCAGGGGCTACTCAGTAGGTGTAGAGAACAGAGTCTCATTAGGTTACCCAGGCTAGTCTTGAACTCCTGAGCTCAAGTGATCTGCCCCCCTTGGCCTTCCAAAGTGCTGGGATTACAAGTGTGAGCCATGCACCTGGCCTAGTATTTTCTTGGGAGGAGAAGGAAAGTAATTCTCTTATTCCTTGAAGTGAAAGGCAGAGAATTAGCAATTAGCAAGCATGCAGGGAATACCAAGCACAAGGAGCACTAATGATAAGAGCTAGAAGTTATTGATAGCAATAACGATCAATATTAATAGCGTGGCAACATTGGCAATAATAATAGCAATATTAATAGCAAATTGCAATTAATAACATTATTGGGGTTTTCCTTTATTAGAGGCTCTTTGCTCTCCTAGACCTGTGAGGCCTCTCTCAGGGCAGAGCCCAGGCCCTCTTACATGGAGTGAGGGTTAAGAGCATGGCCTCTACCATCAAAACATCCACCATCGCCTCTGCCATCAGACCATCTGGGTTCAAGTTTGGCTCCATCTTTATGAGCTGGGTGGTCTGAGGCAAGTGATCTAGGTGTTCTGTGCTTCACTGCCCCCATCTGTAATCTGGAGATAAGAGCAGTACTGACCTCACAGGATGACCACCCACTGTGAATTCAGATATAGCCTGTGGAAAGCACGATGCTCAGCATGTAGTAGGTGCTCAGGAAACGCCAGCATCATCGTGGCTGCTTGTATCCTCTCAGAGGCCTCTGTTTGGGCTGGCAGGCCCCTGGCTCTTTTTTTTTTTTTTTTTTTTTCCAGACAGAGTTTCACTCTTGTTGCCCAGGCTGGAGTGCAATGGCACAGTCTCAGCTCACTGCAACCTCCGCCTTGCGGGTTTAAGCGATTCTCCTGCCTCAGCCTCCCGAGTAGCTGGGATTACAGGCGCCCACCACCATGCCCAGCTAAGTTTTGTATTTTTAGTAAAGACAGGGTTTACTAAATGTTGGCCAGGCTGGTCTCGAACTCCTGACCTCAGGTGATCTGCCTGCCTTGGCCTCCCAAAGTGCTGGGATTATAGGCGTGAGCCACCGCACCTGGCCAGGCCCCTGGGTCTTGATGTTGTTGAAAGAAGCTGGGGGTGGCCCCAGGTAGACTCCTCCTTCCTAAGGGTCCTTGTTAAAGGTCCCATGCACTACCGTGGTTAGCACAGCAGGCCCACCACGCGGTGGCGTTACACCGAGGACAGCAACTTCCCGGTCACTTGGCCACTTGCTGATCTCTTCTCCCTCCCCAGGTGCTGACATCAACACGCAGGCCAGCGACAGCGCATCTGCCCTCTACGAGGCCTGCAAGAACGAGCATGAGGAGGTGGTGGAGTTTCTGCTGTCACAGGGTGCCGACGCCAACAAGACCAACAAGGACGGCTTGCTCCCACTGCATGTCGCCTCCAAGAAGGGCAACTACAGGTCAGCCCAGGCTCCGCCAGCACCCAGGCAGCTCTCCCGAGGCCCACACTGGGAGTAGGGGATTGGAGGGGTGGGCCTGCCCTGAATGTCCCACCCACAGGATTAGGGAGGCCCAGGAGAGGTCAGAATGGACATCACCTTTCCCATGGAAAGGAGGGAAGCCCCTTAGCAGTTAGCAAGCATGGAGTGAATGCCTAGAACAACAGCAACTGCAATAATAACAGCAAACCCTTCCGCGGCACTTACCAGTACTTCGCATCAGAAACTTATTTAATCTGCTTAACAGTTCATTGAGATGGATATTATTATCTCTGTTGTTTAGATGAGGAAGCTAAGACACAGGAGGTTGAGTGACTTGCACAAGGTCACACAGCTAATAGGCGGCAGGTACTCACCTGCTCCAAAGGTCACATCTACAGGAATTCTATCCGGGGGGCAGATATGAGTCTGAACTAATGAATATTTCTGGGAGTACAGGAATGCAAGGATAACCTCCCAGGCAATTAGCAAGCATGCAAGGAAAACCTACAATAACACAAACAGCACCAATGATAAGAACTAGCAGTTATTGAGCAATTACTATGTGCTAGATACTCTGAGCGAGAAGAGAGAGGCTTAAGTTCCCGAGGAGCAATCTGGAGGAAGGGAAGAGGCACAGACATGTGAATTCATGACATCATGAAAGAGCATGCGGAAGAGCTGCATGGCTCCTGTGGAGAGAGACAAGCCAGGGCTAGATGCAGAGGTGTGCTAGAGCCAGCTCGTGCTAGTTCTCATGAACCGACGGCACACCTCTTCCCAACTCCGTGTTTGCTGACCTCACATTGATAGCTTAAAATTGGCAATGGGGGACTATTTACAGCATGGAAATAGGCAAATGCTACAAACCAGAGTCCTTTCCCCCTTCTCTGCCCCTGCTTGAGCCAGTTTTTAAACATTCCCAGCAGCACTGCTACATGGGGAAGCCTAGGTCACAGAGGTGGAGCTCCAGCCGCCCCTGAAGGATGGACAGGGCTTGGTCATTTCCAGAGTGTGACTCATCTGCCTCCCATGTGGGCCTCACACTGCGCTGTGGGTATGCGGGTCAACCCGGATTTTCATTTCGCAGGACAGGAAACGAAGACTCTGGTAGTCAGGAGACTTGCCCCTTGAAAGCCCCGTCCCCAGGGCTAGGACTTAAACCCCAGCACCTGACCCTTTTTGCTGGACAAGTGCTTCCCAAACTTTGTCCATTCACAGATTTTCTTCCTGATTTTAAATATCTATACTCTCATTGTTTAGTATTTTTTCCTTTAAATAATGTTTTTACTTACAATGAATTTATTTTGAAGAGGAGACATTTATCACACTAGTATGTTATCCATTTACCATCAATTTTAAAAACATTTCACTTAAAATCCCATCTCATGTACCCCGATGACACTTGGGCAAACACACCCCAGTCTTCCAGACAGGCAGGAGAGTGAGAAGCACAGACTGTTTGTGTTGGGGCATGTTTGTTGTCTTCACTAAGGCAGAGGGAAATGGGGTCAAAGTGACATTCCAAAGACTGAAATGAAGACTCACCTTCAGAGCCGACCGTTAAAGCTCCAGCCCCTTCTGTGCAGGTTGCCTGCACCAAGACCAACCAAAGATGCCCTCCCCACTCCCCACACCCCCCAGTACATACACAGAGGAGATTCGGCCTTTTCTGGACAGCACAGCTGTCCACGAGGCTGACATATCTGGGTGTGAATCCCTGCTGAGGCCATTGGGAAAGTTGCTTAACCTTGCTGAGCCTCATTTTCCTCATTTATAAAACGGGAAATGGTTACACCCACCTCATGGGGTTGTCGGAGGACCAGTAAAATGGATATGCGCGGATATAGAATGGAAAAAAGCACCTAGCAGAGCGCCTGCGCCCAGTGTGTGCTCAGGCGTCCTACGGTCACCCACTCTTACTGAGGGAGAGTGCGTTCCAGGATTGAGCGGTTCAGACAGCAGCTCAAGCTGGGCAGTGGGTATGGACAAGATGGCTCCTTCCTCTTCAGTTCCACAAATCATCGGGCATCAGTCAGAGTTGGGCAAACACAGTTTACTTTGAGCCTGACCCCAAAGAGATCCAGAGTGAACACACAGGAAATGGGTGCACTTTGGAAATCTCCTGGCCCACTGCCCCCCAATTCTAGCCTGCATATCCATGTCCCTCTGGGCTATTTTTAAAATGCCACATCAGATCCAGTGAACCAGAATCTCCAGGAGAGAAGGAGCCCCACTGTCTCTTTGAAAAGCTCCCTGAGCAAATCAGATACAGCCTGTCCATAGCTGCAGGGACCATTGATCTAATTCAGGCCCTGGTTTTAGAGAGAAGGAAGCCAAGGTCAGATATGGAAGTGATTTTTGAGATAGCAGCAGGGCTGGGACCTTCATCTGGGCTGCCTTCAAGTGAACCCAGAGGTGTTGGCAGTCCAGCCCCAGCTGGAGGAGAAGCTGAAGGGGCACTAGGTGGCCTTGGGGATGATCAGAGAACAAGGCGCATCCTGCCTGGAACACTGTATATGTGGCTGATGTTCCCCTAAACTCACCTACCTTGGATTCATGTGGATTCCCAGGACAAATTCCCTGGTTAGTCAACCTCCATTCCCGGGCCCCATTTCCCTCTGTCCCCCAAGGCTCAGAGGGCCTGGGCCACTTTTTAGGGCTACCCAACAAAGGGTTAAAGCCTGGTTCCCAGCAGCTTCTGCCACCAGGCAGGGCCCATGGCCAGCAAGTCTCGAGCTCATCACTCCCTCCCTGGGCATACAGCATTAAAGGCCCTCTGCTCGGGGATTTGATGTGACATTCCATAGGCATTCCGCATTCTGCCACCTGCCAACACACCCTGGCCGTCCGTCCCAGGCATGGAAGGCAGCACCAGGGGCCGAGGGCTGTTTGCCAGATGCTGTCTTCTCGTCAGCACACTTAACCGCAGGGGGTGACATGCGAGTGTGCTGAGAAAGGAGCCCTAAAGTCCCGACGTCGCAGTCACCTCCAAGACACACAGTTTCCGGTTGTTCATTTCCAGTTTAGCAAAGCCACCTCATGAAATCAAAGATCAACACCAAAGATAGACGTATTAAGAAACTGTGTGAGTTAGCCCAGAGCAGATGCCCCAAGAATAGCACCCAAAACAGTAGTGTCCAACCTTGGCTGCACCAGAAACCCTGATGCCTGGGCCCCACCTGACGAGGTGGCACTGCCGCTGGTCTGGGCTGTGGCTGAGGCTTCAAGGTGTCTAAGAGCTGCCCAGGAGATTTTACTGTGCAGCCTGGGTAGAGAATCAGGATCTTCGAGCCTTTTCTGCAGCCAACAGAAAACACAGACTTGGGTTCTGGGCCTTACTTCTGACTCCCTGGTTTTTAAATATTCCTTCTCTTTTAGTTCCAACATATAATATTTTTGCTGTATTTTATCAGTCTTTGCAAGCCACTTGAAATTCTTCCTGGAATACGGCAAAACAGAGAACACTTAATACATTAAATTAAAAAGCAGTTTATCAAGCACATTGACAAGCAAGTTAATATCCCCATTAGTTAAAAGAGAAACTGAGGCTCAGAGCTCAAGACTTCATAGAAAACAAGTCAGGGTGGCACAGTGAAGCTCAGAAGTGTTGGCAATGGAGCCATCTGTGGGCAAATGGTTCCCATGTCAATCCTCCAGTCAATGTTTTTGTTGTTGTTGTTGTTTGTTTGTTGGTTTTTGAGACCGAGTCTCTGTCACCCAGGCTGGAGTGCAGTGGCACCATCTTGGCTCACTGCAACCTCTGCCTCCTGGGTTCAAGTGATTCTCCCTCAGCCTCCCAAGTAGTTGGGATTACAGGTGTCCACCACCATGCCTGGCTAATTTTTGTATTTTAGTAGAGATGGGGTTTCATCATGCTGCCCAGGCTGGTCTCGAACTCCTGAGCTCAAGTGATCCACATGCCTCAGCCTCCCAAAGTGCTGGGATTACAGGTGTGAGCTACCGCGCCTGGCCCTCCATCCAAATTTACACTGAACACTGACAAAGGTCAAACCACAGTGATGTGGTGATCCAGAATGCCTCTGTGTTTAGGGTAGCAGGGGCAGTAGGCTGCAGTCATTGTGGTGGTCAAGACACCAAGGGCACTGTTTATTCACTGCCAACTACAAGCCAATCAGATTCATGCGTAAGATCTCATTTTATACTCAGAAGGAGCCTTGGTGAAAGATTATTACATTGTGCTTTGTAACCTGGACCTGGGATTGTAAGCAGTCCTACTTTGCTGGATTGTTACGAGTGAATGAGTAAATGAGATTAAGTTCTTAGCTCTGAGGGTCATGCTAGGATTAAATTAAGTAAACAAATGTGAGGACCATTTTAAATGGTACCTGGCACACAGTAAGTGCTCAGCAATATTAGCACAATTATGACTTAGGAAGGTAAGGGGTAAAGTGCTCACAGCAACCCACTGGAGCTCAATAAAGGGTAGCTATAGCTGCTATCATCATCATCATCGTCATCATATTATTACAATTAATTACCCCTCTGCTTTAGGTGTAGTTCAGAGAGGTTAAGTGACATGCCTGCGCTGGCCCAGTGCTAAAAGGCAGAGCTGGTGTGTAACCCATGTACCCCTGACTCTGAGCCTCCCGGTTTCCCCACTGCCCATGCTGGGCCCCTCTATAGCTAAGGACAGCTTGTGTTGGCTCATAGCTCTCTGCCCATTCCCTTGCTGTTGGGGTAGATTCAGGAAGCCAGGGCCAGGTGGTATGACCAAGCTGCTGCTTTGAGGAAACTAGAATCCTGGAGTGGGAGCCCGGGCCTGGGGCAAGGATGACAGGCTTCAGATACTGGTGGGTCCTAGGAACAAGACAGGAGCCCAGTGATTCGGAATGACGTCCAAGGTCAGAGACAGCTCAGCACCTGCGACACTGCTGAACTGGGTCTTCCTGGAATGACCGTGAGCTGGATCTGCTCTGGTCTCAGGGCCCAGACAGGCAAAACTAAGCTGGTAGTTGTGGCCTCTGCATTGGGGAGGGGACAAGGAAGGGGTAGGGAGCCATCCTTCCAGACAGCTATGGCTCTATCAGGCAATAGTCACCTTTGCTTCTCTTCATAAGGTGCCACTTGAGCAACTGTACTCTGAGATCCCAAAACGTGCCTGTGGGAGAAGTGGGAAGAGTCAGACTGTTTGGAGGAGTCACCCCCCTGTCCTCCTGTCCTCTGCCCCACAAAATGGGCTGGGAAGAGGAGTGATGATGTGCAGTAGGGCTACCAACATGGCCGCTCCCATAGTTGGGAGGAGAAGGGCATCATAGAAGGCCTGGCCCTGGGCATCCAGAGACCTGTATTTTGTTCTTGTGCACCACCCACCTTCTGTCCAACCTCACTCTGTTCCCCACCCCAAGCCTGGGCTTCAGTTTTACTTTCTGTAAAATGGGAGAGCTGGACACACTGATCTCCAGAGCCCGTCTGGCATTACACATTCACTTTCTGATTGGCAGAGTCCTGTCACAAAAGATGATTCACCACATTACTGAGACAATGCTCAAGTTCCCACATTTCTGCCACTTCCCCTTGGTTCGTGGAGAATTGCAGGAGGCCAGCTGTGACCTGCCAGAGATATCAGCCCCATCTGGCCAGCAGCCCCAGGGCAGCCCCTCTCGCTGTTCTTTCCCGTGCTTGGGCACGTTACAGCTGTTAGCAGAGCATTTGTTGGCCGTGGCCGCCATCCAGGGTAAGGCCCAGGCCTGCCTTTGACCAGCACCTCTGCAGAGCAAAGTCAGGCCTCCTGTGCCTACACAAATAGAAATTAGGAGGCAATTAGCCCCCCTGGGTGTGTGAATTTCCTTTTGAGGTCTTAGAGTCAGATTTTAGCCAAACACAGCATCACTAACAATAATAATACTTTCCACTGAGATCCCAGCAGGAGGTCGCTGGCATCAGATTTCCAGGAAGCCTGCGTGCCAGGAGGCCAGAGGCGTGGGAATGGGCCTGGTGGCACCTGCTTCTCTCCCCTTCCCCCCCTCCCCGCCCCACCCTCTGCAATGGCCACCTCCTTGGAGTCCCACAGGAGGCTGTGAGGTCACCTGTCAGCAGGGATTGGACGGATTAGGGTCTGGAATCATACTGGTGGCAGGAGCTTGTTCTTGCAGGTGGCAGGGCTCTAGGAGAAGAGAGCCAAGAGAAGGGGTCAGGAGTCCTGGGGTTGAGCCCCCAGAGTTGTCTTATGACCCCTGATTAGTCACTTCAGCTCTCTGAGCCACATCTGTTAAAAAGAAGGCCACAGGCCTGCTCTGGCCACTCCCACCCGGGGCTGCAGTGAAGATAAAACGAGCAGGCAAGTTAACACATTATGAAGACTGCAAAACCCCGGGATATATTAACTGTCACCCTGACTGCTACACAAGAGGTAAGGGAGTTGTTCAGAGTGTAGCTTTGGGGTCAGACTGCCTGGGTTAAAATCCTGGCTCCATCACTTACTGGCTGTGTACCCTTGGAGGAGTCACATACCTTCTCTGGGCTTCTGTCTCCTCATCTCTGAAATGAGGATATTATAGTACTCACTTCAGAGGGCTACTGGGAGGATTTAATAGATTAACAGAGGTAAAGTGCTGAGATCAGTGCTCGTGTTTTAGGGAAGAGAGGAACTGGTGGTTGCAGGGAGCTCAGGCTTCCGCAGTGGCTGACCAAATTCTCCACACACAGAAGGTGAGGCAGAGAGACTGGGAGAAGCTAGCGTCAGCCTTCAGGGGAGGAGGCGTTGAGACTGACAGGAGAGGAGTGTTAAGTGACCTCATGGTCACAGTGGGCTGGTTGGGGCCTGGGGCAGTAGTAGTTGGGGCCAAATTAGTTGGGGCCAAACACATTTGTCCCCTTTTGTCCTCAGGATCTCATGGCTCCACGGGGGTCCCAGGACAGCAAGATAGGGACAGCTCAGCCCTGGCGTCGGAGGAGGGCACACACCCTGGTTCCCCTATTCTGATTGTATGACTGGTCAAGTCCCTTAATCTCTCAGAGCCTTGAATCTTCTCATGTGCAAAATGGGAATGATGAGCCATGCTTTAGGGGTTATTGTAAAGATTAAACCCAATAGCACTTGTAAAGCCTTTAGGAGCCTCCTGGCACACGGTGGGCTCCGGGCTCTGGCTGTCCCTGTCCGTCCTCCCCCAGAGAGAGCAGGGTCTGGCTCCAAACTTCGCCACCAGGCTCTACTGCCTCCTGCAGGGAGGAGGTTGGGCATTCATTGGTTTGGAGGCCTTCCAGTCAATTCCTCCAGATAACTGAGCTGGCAATGGGCAACAGCGCTTAGACTGAAATAAATCAGTGGGAGCTTCTTGAAACCCTAGTGCAGTCTGGCTGAGGTTTTTAAGAACTCAGACTTCGGAGGCCAAGGGTTCTGGGTATGAAGCCCAGCTCTGCCCCTTACTGGCTATGTGACTTTGGGAGGGTGGCTGAAGCTCTCTGAGCCTCAGTTTCCTTATCTGTAAAGCGGGGACGGCAGCCAACCCACCCTCCCCAGTGGGGTGAGAAAGGTTGACCCGCGGCGCCCCCTGCCGGTGGGATCCGCGTGGCAGCCCGCGGTCAGGGCGAGCAGCCGAGCCTGGCGCCGCAGCGCTCCGGCTGGCGGGGTCGGCCCCACCCGGCCCCACCCCGACCCTCCCCTCACCCGCGCCCGCCCCTCGACCCGGCAGGATCGTGCAGATGCTGCTGCCGGTGACCAGCCGCACGCGCATACGCCGTAGCGGCGTCAGTCCGCTGCACCTGGCGGCGGAGCGCAACCACGACGCGGTGCTGGAGGCGCTGCTGAGCGCGCGCTTCGACGTGAACACGCCGCTGGCGCCGGAGCGCGCGCGCCTCTACGAAGACCGGCGCAGCTCCGCGCTGTACTTCGCGGTGGTCAACAACAACGTGTACGCCACCGAGCTGCTGTTGGAACACGGCGCCGACCCGAACCGCGACGTCATTAGCCCCTTGCTCGTGGCCATCCGCCACGGCTGCCTGCGCACAATGCAGCTGCTGCTGGACCACGGCGCGAACATCGACGCCTATATCGCCACGCACCCCACCGCCTTCCCCGCCACCATCATGTTCGCCATGAAGTGCCTGTCGCTGCTCAAGTTCCTCATGGACCTGGGCTGCGACGGCGAGCCCTGCTTCTCATGCCTCTACGGCAACGGCCCGCACCCGCCGGCCCCGCAGCCCTCCAGCAGGTTCAACGACGCGCCCGCAGCCGACAAGGAGCCCAGCGTGGTGCAGGTGGGCGGCGCGCGCTGGCGGTGGGGAGCATGCCTTTTGGGTGTGGCCCGGGGACGCGCGCGCACATGGGCGGTGGGCGGGGCAGGGTGGTTCGCGCTCCTTGGGAGCAGCGTGGACTAGTGATTAACACCCTTCGGGGGAAGTGTGGACAGCTTTGGAGGCAGCAGAGCAGGGTGGTTAACCTGCGTCCTGGGTAGCGTAGGTTAGCGCTTAGGGCTCTTTGGAGGGAGCTTTGGAGGGAACTAGGAGTTAGCACACTTTGGAGGCAGCGGAACAGGTGGTTAGCACACTTGAGAGGCCGCAGAACTTAGTGGTGCATTGGAACAGTGAAATCCTTATTGTGGTCCACTGCGTTGGGGAATTTAAGGAACCGATAATGGAGCGGAGAACTCTGCCAAACTAAGAGGCTTGTCACCTCCAGCAAACCTACACCTGGAATGCGATGTGAAATAAGCACGATCCGGAAAGGGATGTCAAGAGCAGGCTGGTGTAGGGTCAGGTCAGAAGCAGAAAGCCAGCGACCCAGAGGCAGGACACATCCATGTTGTTACTTTAAAAATCAGAACTTGCCCGGGCGCGGTGGCTCACGCCTGTCATCCCAACAGTTTGGGAGGCCGAGGCGGGCGGATCACGAGGTCAGTAGATCGAGACCATCCTGGCTAACACAGTGAAAACCCATCTTTACTAAAAATACAAAAAAATTAGCCAGGTGTGGTGGCGGGCGCCTGTAGTCCCAGCTACTTGGGAGGCTAAGGCAGGAGAATGACGTGAACGCAGGAGGCGGAGCTTGCAGTGAGCCGAGATTGCGCCACTGCACTCCAACCTGGGCCACAGAGCCAGACTCCATCTCAAAAAAAAAAAAGGTGGGGGGGGAGTCAGAACTTAAAAGGAAGTTAGACACACTCCTCTCCTGGAGATCATTATTTTAATAGTTAATGGCGATCATTCATGGGCTGCCTACTGTGTGCAAAGTTTATGTTCATATTACCTAATTCTCATATTAAATCCCTTTGGAGTTGGTTTCATATACCTATTTTAAAGATAGGGAAATTGAGGCTCATAGGTGATGTGACTTGCTCAAGTTGCCCATCTTCCACTTTGGGCAGCAGAAGCCTGTGTTGAGGTGACATGGTTCAGGGGATCCTAGCCTGGGTGTGTACAGTGTCTGTGCTTGGACACATCTGCTGCCCTCCCTGGCCGCAGGCTCCTGCAGGTGGGATGAACTCACTTCTTGGTCCCGGCGTGTTCTCTTTCAGTTCTGTGAGTTCGTATCTGCCCCAGAGGTGAGCCGCTGGGCAGGGCCCATCATCGATGTCCTCCTGGACTACGTGGGCAACGTGCAGCTCTGCTCGCGGCTGAAGGAGCACATTGACAGCTTTGAGGACTGGGCTGTCATCAAGGAGAAGGCAGGTAGGGACTTGCTGCTGCTGCCAAGGCTGGCAGATCTCCCTACCTGACTGAGAGTCCCAGGCCTTAGGGAATGTGACTGTTCCTAACCCTGTGAGCACCTGCTCCTTGCCAGGCTCTGTAACTCCTCGGATGAAGCGTGAGGAATCTGCCTCTCAGAGAGTTGTGCCACCTGAGCCAAAGTCACAGTTAGTGGCAGAGCTTGGATTAAAACCCAGGTTTGACCAACCCCAGAGTCTCTCCGCTACATCTTTCCATGATGTTTTAAACAGCTTCAGCTCCCTGAGGGGTACCGGGACCTTCAGGGTAGGTTGTGAATGATTTGGGGCATTGTAGGAGGGGAGAGGGGAGGATGATGGTCTAGGATGTCTCAGACTAAAGTGCACATGAAGCACCTGGGTGTCCTGTTAAAAATGCAGCTTCGGATTCCACAGGTCTGGGGCGGGGCCGGGGAGTCTGCGTTTCAACAGGCTCCCAGGTGACACCAAGGCTGTTGGTGCATAGAACACCCTGGTGTGGGAGACAGGCCCCTGAACCCTGGAGCCAGCCTTGCCAGGGCCTTGCTGGGTGAGGCCTCTCCCCACCTGAACAGAGGGGCCTGGGCAGGCTCATTGTCCGGCCCCTTTCAGCTCGACCCGCCTGAATTGTGCCAGGCACAGTGAAGTGGAGTTCGGCCACTGTCCCTCTGATGTGTGCAGAGTAGATGGGGCTGCCTGGCTAAGTCAGGCTGAGGAAGCCAGAATCCCTCTTAGGCATTTTTGGAGCTCACCTGGGCAAACAGGATGCCACAGGTGACAGAAATGGGTATCTGTGCAGTGGCATTCCAGCTACCCTAGGGCTTTCTCTGGCTCTGAGGGTACAGTCCTGCCCTGGCCAAGTGTTTACAAGGAGGCTGACCTGCAGCAGGTCATTGTCATTCCACCACTACCGGCTACTGCTCCTGTCCCCAGGTGGGACTGTGCAGCCTCGGGAGGCCCACCCCTGTGCCCCAACTCTGACTCACCACATTCCTCCTTGATCCCCACACCCCTGGGAACCCAAATGTGCTGTAGGATTTTTCATTGGCACAGGTGCCTAGAAGCCACTTGAATTGAAGCCTTTGATAAAGTTTCTGGGGCAGTGATGGAGGAGGGAGTCATCAACTTGCCCATTCACTCAGGGCTTAACTCTAGATGCATGATAAACCTTCAGAGAACTAATGAATAATTGGTTGCTGTCACCACGATCCTTGGCCACTAGAGGGCGGAGCAGTCTATGCCTAGGTATCAGTCCCACCCATTCTGTCACCTTCTCCTGCCTTCCTTAGAGAAGAGTGGTCCCCCACAACTAAACCATGCCCCAGGGAAATCCCTGCAGAGACCTTAGTGTGCAGTACACATTTGTTAGCCAGTAAAACCAATCGTTCTTAACCAATATCTATTCGGGTTACTTTAAAGCCCACTTTCCACCTGCAAGACGGTCCCCACGAGCTTGTTTGTTTAATGCTGCAACGCTGACATCCTTATTCTGGGAAGGAACCACCCAGAGCCCATGGATTGGCCAGCCCAGCCCCCATGGTTCCGTGTCCTCTGCTCACCAGCAGCCTGTGCTGAGTTTCCCAGAGGGGAGGTTATGTTCTAAGCTTGTTACCTAAGGGTTTCCCCATCTATTTTCTGGACTATTAAAAAAGTGTCCTAACTGGCCTCAATGCCTATAATTAATTATTCCAATTCAGCCATTAAATGAATATATATTCAAGACCTTCTATGTACAAGGTAACCACATTATTTTTTATCCAGACCGCAGCATTTAGGAGATAGAAATAGGAACTAATCAGGCAAGATGCCTGGAAAACAGGAATGATGCTTCCCTGCTCTTTGGGGTACTATGTAGTAGAAAAATCTGAGCTCAGAAGGCAGTGAACTCCGAGGGCAGTGGAAGTGTCAGAAACAGTGATGGGTGTGTGGATGCTTCGCTAGGCAACGCTGCAGCCGCCTGGCGCTCCGCCCTTGCTCCACATCCCACCTGCCCCTCCAGCCCCAGGCTCGCATGACTTCCTTGCCTTGCCACTGACTGTTTTCCCTGCTTAGAATGCCCCTGTCTCCCTTCCTTACCTGGAAATTGCTGCCCCCACCCCTCAGGACCTCACTCAGAGGGCACCGTCTCTTGTGGAAGCCTCCCCTAGAGCCTCTGGGCAGGCACCTCTGCATATCTGGCCCAACCAGAGAGCCAGGTGCAGCAGAGGGGCTCAGCATTTGCCTGGTGAATGAATGAATGAATGAATGAATGAATGATTCTGTGATTCTACAAGCCCTTTCTTCGTGTCTGACCCTTTGCTCAGGATTGAAATAAATTACTCCATTACTGGATGCATTCATCCCTGCTCTTACCTCTCTCCACTCCCTAGCTCAGAAAACTCCACTACGTGGCTCCTGGGGGAGGCAGCCAGGTGGGATTCTGGGGCCCGAGGGGAGCTGCCAGTCTCTGCCCCCTTACCCTGGCCTCTCAGCACCACCGGGAGCTCCGAGTTGAATTCCACGTGTAGGGACACTTAAGAGGTCAAAGCCTCTGACCCCGTTGCTAAGGCTGTGTTTGGGGGCCCAGGTTGTGTGTGCAGAGGAAGAGGCTCAAGAGGAGGGAGACACCACCACTAGTCCCCGGAGGGATCCTGGGCAAGGCCCAGAACCTTGCTAAGCCTCGGTTTCCGCACCTGTGAAATGGGTGTGCTAACCACACTGTCACCCGCGTGGGCTGTGCAGATCAATGAGGGGCAAACAATGGGAAGGTGCCTTGCTGGGTCTCTGTAGTTGGCAGGGACTGGGGTGACCAGCAGCAGGCACCCCCTCTCTTACCCAGCCACATCAGCTGGGCATCTCCCATAGGCTGGGGTCACAGATGCAATCCCTTTGCTTGTTGCAAATGACAAATCAGCCTGTGTCTTTCCCTCCTTTTTTCAGAACCTCCAAGACCTCTGGCTCACCTTTGCCGGCTGCGGGTTCGGAAGGCCATTGGGAAATACCGTATAAAACTCCTAGACACCTTGCCGCTCCCAGGCAGGCTGATTAGATACCTGAAATACGAGAACACCCAGTAACTGGGGCCACAGGGAGAGAGCAGTAGCCCCACAGACTCTTCTTACTAAGTCTCAGGACGTCGGTGTCCCCAACTCCAAGGGGACCTGGTGACAGACGAGGCTGCAGGCTGCCTCCCTCTCAGCCTGGACAGCCACCAGGATCTCACTGGGTCTCAGGGCCAGAGCTTTGGCCAGAGCAGAGAACAGAATGTGTCAAGGAGAAGAATCATTTGTTTACAAACTGATGACAGATCCCAGACCTTCTCTACCTTCAGGAATGGCAGAAACCTCCATTCCTGGGGCCAGGGCAGAGCTTGAGGTGTTCTGGGGAAGGTGGGCTCAGAGCCTTCCCTGTGCCCTTCCGCTTGCTCTGGAAAACTCACCACTTGACTTCAGAGCTTTCTCCCCAAAGACTAAGATGAAGACGTGGCCCAAGGTAGGGGGTAGGGGGTAGGGGGAGCCTGGGTCTTGGAGGGCTTTGTTAAGTATTAATATAATAAATGTTACACACATGACACCTGCCCAGTGAAGTCCCTCTCATCAGACTCCCTGAAGCCTGAGGTCCTCAGCCTTGCTCCTGGCAGTAGCGGGAGCGGGGCAGATGTGGGGATGGGGCACAAGGACCCCTGAACGTGTCACCTTTGTTTGGGCTCCTGAAAGGCCCGAGAGGCTGTGTCCTTCACTCCCCAGGCAAGACCGGATGATGGCCCAATGGGTTTTCCTCTCCTGATTCAATCACCATGGAAACAGGCGCTCCATCACAGTCTCAGGGCCCACATGTCTCCCGACACCCGGGGTTGTCTTACACGTTTCCTGGCACTCTGTTTTCACACGCTGCTCACCCCTGTTTTGCTGGTTGTTGAGAAATTAGGAAAAAAAAATTAAATACCGGCCACTGTGAGCAACAGTGCTAGAGTGATGGCCATGGTCAGCCCTTGCAAAGGTACCAAGCCTGAGAGTGCACAGAGCTCTGGCCCCTGCGTGCCTCCCTCTGTCTTCATGCGGCCCTGTGGGGTGAGCAGAGCAGGACCTGTCATCCTGTTTTCAGGTGGTGCAGGGCAGAGCTAAGGCTCGCCACCATGTGGCACTCTGGGGGTCTCTCCAGTCCCCGAGGGCTGAGAGGTAGCATGCCCTATTTCCATGGAAGCTACAGTAACTCATCGGCACTCCCTTTACAAGTGTGAGTGAAGCCGCTGAGTCCAGGCTACTCTGCAGCAACACCGGAGCAGGCCATCTGGCCGAGAGCCTGTACCAGGCCAGCCCCAGGATCTAGTAGAGTCTTAAGCAAGGTCAGAGGTGGTTTCTGGCCTTTGGAAAGTAAGCAGCTAGATTGCTGGAGGGGAGCACTGGTTCCAGGCTCAGCTCTGCCGTTGGCTTACATCTCTGGGGCCTCAGTTTCGCCATCTGTATGGTGAGACATGACGGCCACCTGCCGGCTCTGACACGCTGGGTTTCTTTTCTTTTTTTTTTTTTCGAGGCAGAGTCTCACTTTGCTGCCCAGGCTGGCGTACAGTGGCATGATCTCGGCTCATTGCAACCTCCGCCTCCTGAGCTCAGGTGATCCTCCCACCTCAGCCTCCCAAGTAGCTGGGACTACAGGGGCATGACACCGTGCCCGGCTAAAGACACACTGGGCTTCTATGGAATCAGTAACTCCCAGAGAGAAAGTCTTCCAAGCAGCACTTTCTGGCCACTTTGAAAGGTCAAAGGGGGCTCAACCAGGTCTTGCCCACTCCTTCGTGGTACAAATGAGAAACTGGCCCAGAGAGGGGAAGGGACTTGCGTGGGCACACACAGCAAGTCCCTGGGGTTCCAGCTCAACAGTGTTGGGCCACAGTCCCATTCGGCCTTGCTGTACACCAGGCAGAACCTGCAGGGATTCTAAGAAAGCCCCAAAGGAAGCCTGCACTCTCCCCCACTGGGAACGCTCAACCCTGAGAGCCCGGAGGGTAAATTGCCAAGGAGGGTTCAGCTCCCAGGGGAGACTCTGATGGAAGAACGCCTTTGCTCACCCGGAAGCCAAAGGGAGGGCATTGCATCTCGGGTGACTGCTGGTCGAACTGACCCGAGGGGTGGCAGGTGGTGATGGAATGAGGCACGCAGGGCCAGTGTGTGAGTTGTTTGGTGTGTGTGGACTGAGATGCATATTGGGCAGACTCTCAACCTACAGCATCTCATGGGCCACATTATGTCCCAAACAGTCCTATAGCAGCAGCCACAGATCTCCCAGCCCAGAGACCCAGGCACTGGGCAGGGCAGTGTGCTGGTCTGAGGGAGGTGCCACCCTGGGGGAGGTAAGGCTGACGGGGTGAGTGGGAGGTGTTGGGGAGGTGTTTGGCCACTGTTTTCTCTATAGCTGCCATTTGCAGGATGTGGTACCTCCTGGCCTGGGACGCACCAGTGCTACATTTGGGTTCTTAGAATATTAATGTACATGCGCCCATGCCACTTAGTCAAACACTGCTCAGGACCCCTCCCTGCAATTGCCATGCCCAGCCTTGGCCTCTGTAGGTCCCTGCCCCCATCTCCCCACAACCCAGCAGCTAAGGGGTTGTTCATTTCTGGCCTGGGACTGCTCCGGTGAGTTGGTTCCAGTTGGTCAGTGCTAACATTGTGCCATTCATTATGTATTTTGACCATCACTCCTGTGTAGAGCACTTTACAGCCACCTCCCTCTGCAGAAGTGGGCCCCTCCCGCAGCCGCACCTACCCAGCCCCAAGAGGTTTGCAGCTTCAGGGACGTCTCACGGCATCGCAGACACAGCCCTGAAAGTCTGGCAGAGATTCCCCTTCGTGAACAGGAGCCTGCTTGACCCAGTGGTGGGTGTCGGGGATGGTGAAGGGGTGGGAGGGGTGTGCCTGGACTGGCTCTGGGTTTTTTTTTTTTTTTTTTTTTTTTTTTTTGGGACGGAGTCTTGCTCTGTCGCCCAGGCTGGAGTGCAGTGGCGCAATCTCGGCTCACTGCAAGCTCCACCTCCCGGGTTCACGCCATTCTCCTGCCTCAGCCTCTCTGAGTAGCTGGGACTACAGGCGCCCGCCACCACGCCCGGCTAATTTTTTGTATTTTTGGTAGAGACGGGGTTTCACTGTGGTCTCGATCTCCTGACCTCGTGATCCACCCGCCTCGGCCTCCCAAAGTGCTGGGATTACAAGCGTGAGCCACCGCGCCCGGCCTTCTGGGTTTTACTTTGAACCAGCACCGTTCACTTTGTGGCTAGGGGAGTATCTGCTGTTGTTACTGCAGTGGGATTTAAAACTGATTTTTAATACCAAAGCTTTCCTAAATGCATGTTTTCTGCCTACCTTGCTTCCACGTGGGGGCATCATGTTGCCAGGGGCTTCTGTCAGGCTATGTCTTAGTAGAGGTTTCTGCTTCCCAACTTTTGAATGAATGGATCATCAGGTACCTCCTGGGGCTGTAAGCAGGGACAGGCCAGTCTTATCAGAGAGACCAGAGCTTTCTCCCCAAAGACTAAGATATCTTAGTCTTAGACTAAGACATGCCTCTGGAGCTCAGGTCCTCCTCTACAAGCGGTTGGTTGGGTGGTCCAGGCACATCATCCCCTGGGCAGCACAGCCCATAAACAGTATTAAAATGTCAGCGTGACAGGACCTACAGACATCACCAGATAACTACAAGAGGCGACTTGTGGTTGGTGAAGCTTCTGAGCATCTGGGTAGCGCAGTGGGCCAGACACTCACATTGGCCTCACAACAACCTATACAGCAGGTCTGTTATCAATCACATTCTTCAAATGAGGGAATTTCAGCACAGAGAGGTTAAGTAACTTTCCCAAGATTGCACAGCTGATAGATGGCAGGCTAGGATGCAGGCATTTAAACCGCTGCTATGCAGTTTGCAGGGAGCTGAGGCTCATCCACATGGATCCAGAGGGCCTGTGTGATGCCACACAGAGGGCAGAGGAGGGTACCCCACCCCCCAGCCCCTTGCTGCTCTTGAAGACCAGAGCAGTCTGAGGCCGAGGGTCTAGGTTGAGGACCGTCCCCATCCCATGGGCCAGATAATGACTCTGAACAGCTCTGCCCAGGCCATGCCTGTTTCTGTGGCTCTAAAGTCTTCAGAGGCCACTGGACAGAAACCACTGACTGGCTTCCTGGGCTGGGGCTGCCCCTCCAGGGGACTCCCCAGGCCAGGAGAATCCTGGAGTAAAACAAGGCAAGTAGGAGGGGCCCTTGGTGACCATCTATCCTGCATCCTGTATTAGGAAGAATCAGAGGCCATGTGTGGGCTCCAAAGAAGGCAGCCTGCAACCAGCCAACACCTGCCTGGGGTGCAGAAGAGGTAGTTGCACCTGTTTCCTAGTCCCCCATTGTACAGATGAGGAGACTGAGGCACAGAGTAAGGATTAACTTGGCCAGCGTCACACTGCTGATGACAGCACCATAGTCCCCAGCCAGGACTGGCCTACTGCACCCTTCTTAGTTGCGGAAACTGTGTTCTGATAAAATAAGCAGCTCGGCAGGCCAGCAGGCCCACCCTCTCTCAACCACGGAGCCACGTCCACAGCAGCAGAGAAAACCTGGGCCTGTGTGCAGGTGGAGGCCCCTCAGGTAGCTTTGCTAGTAAGACACTAACGGCAAAATCCAGGGCCACTTCCTGCCACCGATGCTCCCCTCTGCACTGTCAGAGGCAGAGAGGCCTCATCATTCCATTGATGGGGCACCTGGTATGTGCCAGGCCCGGGGAGAGACCCATCAGCAGGTAACCTGGAGTCTGAATTGGCTAGAGAGGATCCTTTGGTATGTGCCAGAGAGAATGAGGTTTAGGGGAATTTGCTATTATTTTTTAAATTGATTTATTTTTCCCGTGGACATAGATTCCAAGACCACGCTTACAAGAGGGACAATTTGGTCAAACCACCTGTTTTGTCCACAGGGACCAAACTCCTGTTTGGCCTGATTTTCCCTCTGACTAGAGTTGGGCACAACCACCTTGGCACAGAGGTTGCCTTGAGGCTGTACACAGAGCAGAAGGCACTGCAGAGAGACCCATTCTCATCTCATTGTCCTGCAGGTGGGGTGAGGAGACCCCCCAGCACAGGGCGGCGCTGGGACTGCAGCCCCACCTCCCCTGGTTCCAGCGCCTATTCTCCAGAGCACGCTGGACCCCCTGGGGGGTCCACGCCAGCATGTCCTTCTCTAGTGGCTCCTCTCCTCCCCTCCTCACCCTCCTTCCTGTGAACCAAGCTCTTGGCCCCCAGCGCCCATTCCCAGATATCTCGGAGGTTTCAACCACTCCTGGCCTCTCTGAAACCAGCCACCTCTGCCAGCAGCCCTCAGCCTGGGTGGGGCTCATTCAACTTCATGACACCCAAGATATGGAAACTCCAAAAGAAATGTCTTTATTCTTTTAACTTTCTCAATATTTACAAAGAACAATAAGAACAAGAACAACAACTGAGATTGGCTCACAGAGTGGGTGGCAGGTGAACAGATGCGTCACTCTGGCTTCTGGGGTGACTGCAAGGAAGGGCAACATCCCAGCACCCATGGTCTGCACAGGGACAGTGGGACAAGCTGCTGGGCCCTGGCCTGCTTGGGGAAGGGCCAACCAGGTCCAGCCCCCCAGCTTCCAAGGCTGCAAGGCTGAAGAGTGACTGCCTGAGGAGCCCCGCCCCAATCCTGCCCTCCACTCCCATACGCACAAAAACGGAAGAGGCCACACTGTGGCCCGGCCACCTCCTCACAGGAGAGCGCCTCGGGGACCTCGACACTCCTGCAGGCCAGAGGTGGGGGCTGAGGCCCTTTCGGCCCAGCTAGAGGTAGCCAAAGACATTGAAGATGGGTGGGGGCACAGCCGGCTTTGTGGGGATGGGTTTCAGCACCACAGGCCTGCACACCTTCTGCCCCAGGCCGTCCGCATCCTTGCAGAGGTGCGCCAGCTCCCCGGGAAAGGCTGGGCTCTTCCTCCAAAGGCCCAGGCTGGGGACGGGACTCTGAGGCAGGGCCCCCAGAGGGCCCGGGTAGATGGGCTGTCCATGGTACTGGAAGGGGCAGCAACTCCAGGCATTGACGCGGCCCACCAAGGAGACCCCAGGCATCTTGAGCGGCTCCTTTTCCGCCAGGACCCTTGGAGACATGGGCACCGGGGTAGTCTCAGGCCCCAGGGGCTCCAAGCCCTTGCAATTTTTCTTACCCTCGTAGGGAGGTCCCTCCCTGGGGCCCAGTCCCCCCTCCAGCCCCACATGGTAGCTGTGGGTGGGCCTCGGCTCTTCCCAGAAGGAAGCGGGAAGCTGTCTTTTCCTCATGGGCACCTGGCCAGGCTGGGCAGCTTCTGGATGCTGCCCCTGTGGGAGCTGCTCCTTAGCAAGACATTCCTCCCTGTAGGGGTTCCTCAGCGCCTTCTCCTTGCAGCCCCCACCCCCGCCGGGGCTGGAATCAGGGCCCAAATCCAGGAGCAGCCTCCCGGGCCGGTCCTCAGACCCCCTTTTCAGGTAGGGCTCAGCAGCTCTGCCCGGAAGGCCCCGCGGGAGCCGGGAATACTTCTGGGAGAAGCGCTTGAGCTGCTTCTGCAGGTACTTGCGATGGTCCACGGAGCGGCGGCAGGGTGCGGACTTATCCAGGGCTGCCTTGATGTCGCTGGACGCCAGGTTCACGAAGTTTAGCAGCATCTTCACATCACTGTCGGATGCCATCACCAGGGGACCACTGCACGAGGCTTTCCATGAAGAGGGTAGACTCTGCTGGTGGCCGGCAGCTCCAAGGAAGGCCACCGAGCTGACCTGGGGGACAAAACAGGCCATCGGAGTCTCTCCGAGCAACCACACCCAACCCTCCCAAAAGACCACAGCACCTGTCTACAAACAGTGTCCGCACCCCAGCACCTCTCAGCCCTAAACAGAGTCCTGGGTAGAGGGATGTGGGTGCAAGTGGCTGAGCACTTCCTGCACACCTGGGACGCAGCAGGCACCAGCAGAGCCTCGCCCAGCCTGCTTGGGTCTGGTGCCCCTTCTTGCAGCCAAGGCTCAGAAAGGTCAAGCAACTCGCCCAAGGTGACCCAGCTACAGGTGGCATTGCTGGGGCCGGCACACACTCCCAGCCTGCCCCATCTCGCACACACCACGCTGCCAACGTGTGCAACTTGCCAGCGAGGTGTTTATTCTCTGAGCTGAGGCAACTGCTCCTCTTTAAAGCAAGGCCAAGCCCCCTTCCTCCCTGGTGGTAGCCTCCCCCTCCCACCACTCCTGCCCCCAGCACGAGGGGCACCAGCCCCCCTCCTCAGTCCCCACGCTCCACCCCCAGCTCTCACGCAGGACCAGGCAGGACCCCTGTCTGGCACTTAATCGAGACCTGCCTTTCGGGCTGATCTCAGCCTGCGGGCAGCAGGGACTCCCCCGAAGAAGCATCTGCAGCAATTTCATGCCTCTTCGCCCGCCACCCATGGCACCTCGCCCCTCCCCCAGGCCCCAGCCTGCCCCCACACCCGCCACCCAGTCGGGCCAGAGCCACCGGGCCTCCACACTGACCGAAGGTGCGGCCCGGGCCCCACCAACGTGGCCCGGCAGGTTCCCCACTGCAGACCTGGGACAGGCCCCGGCGCAGCCGGCCGAGCTCCGTCCGGCTGGAAGCAGTTGTGCAACCCTTGAGTGGGCTGAATGGAGGACAACTCCCCGGAGCTGGGGGGCCCCTCAGGCCAATCAGGAGCGCCTCTCCAGATACAAAGCATCCCAATCAGGCGGCGGCGCCCCGTTCCCACATTCTTTGCCGTCACAAATTGTCACCATGGGGACCATCACAAAAAAGACAGCTCCCAAATGCAATCATTTCCCGGTAAATTTCTACCCTTCAGCCCCACTCTCCTCGGCCTCCACGCCCCTCCTCCCCTTGACCTCGGTTCCCTGGTTTCTCAAGGGGGTGGGGTGTGTGTGTGTGTGTTTATGTGTGTGCTTAAAATGTCCAGGATCGAGAAGGGGCTGGGCCTAGTGGAGACAGGCTTGCAAACCTCCCCCAAAGACTCCAGGCCTACAGCTGCCATGCTCCAGTGCGGACAGACAATCGGACGGGGTAAGCCGGGGCGGGCTGCTTTTCCCGCTGTCCTTGAGTGTTGAGTGGCTCTCTCACTCGCACTCTCTCTTCTCCTGTCTCTGTCTCTCTCTCTCTCTCTCTCCCCCACCCCCGCCACCCGCGCCACCCTCCCTCCCTGCCAGGATCCCCCAGGGATCAGGGATGGAGGGCCTTCAAGGTCGGGAGGTGCGCTGATGCCTGTCGGAAAAGGTGGCCGAGGAAGGACTCTCTAACGAGGTGCTGGGATATCCATGGGAAGGGAGCTGGAGCTCTCAGGAATCTTGTCTTTATGTTTGCTTCCTCAATTGAGCTGCACAAAGCCTGAATTGCCCATTCAGCGCAGCCGGACAAAAGGTTGGCGTTGCACGGTCCCCTTGCATTTGTAGTCAAACAGTTAGGGACTTAAATCGAGTCGTCATGATGGAGAAAGAGGTGGACAAAGCCCATAGAATTGCCATCAGCAAACATTTTCCTGTGTCATATTAGCCAGTTTCCATGGCTCCCCCTGGCCTGCGGACAATGGCACAAGTTTGCACACTTGGCTACTGTCACCGTGCCAACGCCGGCGGGGCTGCAAGCAGGGCCGCTCTGAGCGAGCAAGGGAGCCCAGAGCCGCTGTTGGCCCTGCCCACCAACTGGCCAGAGGGAAGGTGAGGCTGAAGGCGAGGGCGGCTGCCTGGGAAATGCTAATGGTCGTGCCTCTGTGCCAGCCCAGCTCACGGGCCCCTTTCACGCCTCATCATTTTTCTGCCCAGGCTCAGCCTCCTCTTCCCTCCTCCTCTCCTTCCCCTTCCTTTCCTCTTCCCCTTCTACTGCCTTCTCCTCCCGTCTCCCTCACCAGCCAGATGGCTGGTGGTCTACGGGCCAACACACACCTCCGTACTACAACCTAAGATTTGGCATCTTAGGTTGCAGGACTCCTCTCTGGAGTCTCCCTACCCAGACTGGGGGCATTGGCAGGGCAGGGCCAGGGCCTCCATCCAGGAGTGATGGCCCCGCTCCTTCTCACTGGCCAATAGACAGCTGCTGTGGCCTGACTCCAAGCCGTCTCCCCTACCCCCGGCCTGAGGGTCCCTATAGGCAAAATGAAGGGTTTGGAGGAGATGGCCCAGTGCTGACAAGCTGTGACTCAATTTAGGCCTCGAAAGCCAGCAGTGTATTCTCCATGCCCCTACCCTGCTGCGGGGTCGGGGAAGTGTGGACCGAGATAGAAGTGCCACTGGACTGATGTATCCTAGATTGTCGGCCACTACGTGCCCTGGAGAGTTGCTCCTGCCTGTGGCAGCCTTTGCATGAGTGAGAGCCAAATCATCATCATTTTAAGTGCCAGAGATTTGAGGGCTATGTGTTTCTGCAGCACGTCCCAGCCCCTCGACTGGTACAGGCAGGAAACATCCTTTCTGCTCCAAAACATCTGGCACATGTGGCTGAAGAGAGCGCCCTGAGGGCCCATGGCCACCAGGGCCAGCTCCCTGCTGCCTGCTGCACGAGGCTGGTGTGCACAGCCAAGAGTTTGAATCTCTCCGGCAGCTGGCACCTGACTATGTAACCATCTGCTTTGCTGTGCTCTGCCCTTTTCTCCCCGGGCCTTCTGTGCTTTGTGTGGGCCGCATCATTCCTCTCTCCAGAAGATCTTCTCTCTTCCAAGGGCATCAAGACATTTTAGAGCCACTCAGCTCAGCTCCCAGCTTCCTTGAGATCCCACGGCACCTGCAGCCCTGCCGGCCCATTCTGCACTGCCCGCTCATGAAGCTGTCTTTCCTTTCTTAGCCAGTAGTAAGCCTCCCCACCAGGCCCGTGGACTCTGTGGGAGGTGAGTCGGTGTCTTACGAAAGTCTTTCCAAAGCTCTTAATGTGGGCTGTTCTTCCACCAAACACTTTTTGAGGAAAGAGGGAAGGAAGAAAAGAGGGAAGAGAGAAAGGAAGGGGAGAGAAAAGTGCAAGAAAATGGATTCTTTGCGGACACCCAGCATGTGCCAAGAGCCGTATTCCACAACCACATGAAGACCTCACCTGACCCTCGGGGCAGCTCAGTGAGGGTAGTGTTGTGGTTGCCCTGACAAATGAAGTGAGGTTGAGTTGCTTTCCCAAGGCTTCACAGCTGTTAACCAGCAGAGCTTGAACTTGAAGCCACGCCCATCTGTGTCCAAAGGCTGAATTGGATCTGCCTGGCCACATTGCCTCCTGGAGCTCCCGTGAGCACCAGACGCTGCCTAAGCACTGCCGGCCAAGAAGACCAGATTTTCTCCATGCATCCTGGGTTCCACTCTTCTAGCCCAACGTTAGACCTTCCCGACTCAGGAATACGGGAGCTGCAGCTTTGGGAAGTCAGGAGCGGGGAGAGGAGGCAACTGTGGCTTGAGGCCAGGCCTCTGGGTGCCTTTGACCCACACAAGGGAAGGCTCCTCTGTGTTTTTCTGATTGGCCATATAGGCAGGTGGAAAGACAGCAGTAATCATACGAGTCATAAGGCTCCCCCAGTGTTCTCTCATTATTGTCCTGGGTCTAGGCAGAGAGGGGATTATTTTTCCCATTTACAGTTGGTGACACACCCACAGAAGCCTCAAACCTGATTCTTGGGCCCAACTCAGCCAACCCTGTCCTCTCAGCCATTCTTCAAGGCCCAGCTCAAACATCCCCTCCTCCGGGATGCCTTCCACCAACTCCTAGCATTGTTAATAACGCCTCCTCCCATCCCTGTGTTCCTAGAGTCAAAGATGAAGTCTAACCTCCTTAGCTAAACGCAGAAGGCCCTTTGTAATCTGACACAGAGTAGCTTCTTACTAAATGTTTTATGAATTAAATACTTTGCCCATTCCACTGAGCAGGATTTTACCTGTGAACCGTAAACAGCTGCTTCCTGTCTTTTTTTTTTGAGACAGAGTCTTGCTCTGTTGCCCAGGCTGGAGTGCAGTGGCGCAATCTCGGCTCACTGCAAGCTCCGCCTCCCAGGTTCACGCCATTCTCCTGCCTCAGCCTCTGGAGTAGCTGGGACTACAGGCGCCCGCCACCACGCCCAGCTAATTTTTTGTATTTTTTTAGTAGAGACGGGGTTTCACCGTGGTCTCGATCTCCTGACCTTGTGATCCACCCACCTCGGCCTCCCAAAGTGCTGGGATTACAGGCGTGAGCCACCGCGCCCGGCCGTCTTATTTTTTTTAAATTTTGTCTGTTTATTGTTTGCCCCATCCAGGTGAGCTCCAGAAGGGAAGGCAGGTCGTCCACAGGTTTCTCTCTGTATCTCCTGTGACTTGAATGGACTCAGCACACAGCAGGCCTGAGTGAAGGATGCTTGTGGTTGCTGCGGCTTACATGACAACAAATTGTCTGTGATCCTACAGGACTATGGCACATGAAAGCTGGAAGCGCTTCTTCCCGACTGCATCGCCCAGCACCAGAGCCTGAGTTCTGTAAAGCTCTGTTAAAGGCACGTGAGCTGTGCTGGCTTCAACTGCCCTGAACTTGGATAAGCTGGGCCACTGACGGCCCCTTCCCAACCAGTTGTTGCTGCCTTGGTTTCCCGACAGTCCACTGTGCTGACCCTGCCGCAGGGACTCCCAGCTTTGCATCAACTCCATTCAACACCTACTGTGTGCAGGGACCAGAGGGTGTGGAGGTGGCATTCCCTGCTTTATCTTGATGAGTAAACAGCTGTCTCCTGCCCACTCATCAGTGAAGCAGAACAACTCCCCAGCAATCTCCTGGGAACCACCCCTCCAGAACCTCTGGATGTCGACAGACATCATCTACTTCTAGGATTCAGCCAGCACATGTGTAGACTGGAGCTGCAAGTGAGAAGAGGCATCTGGCAGGGCATGCACAGGCCAAGCCTTAGGGACCCGAGGAGCTCATCTGGGGCAGTGGGTTTTCAAATTGCTTTGAAGCAGAGATGCCCATTTAAAAATATGTGGAGATTCAGCCGGGCACGGTGGCTCATGCCTGTAATCCCAGCACTTTGGAAGGCCGAGGCAGATGGATCACCTGAGGTCAGGAGTTCGAGACCACCCCGGCCAACATGGTGAAACCCCGTCTCTACTAAAAATACAAAAATTAGCTAGGCGCAGTGGCAGGCGCCTGTAATCCCAGCTACTCGGGAGGCTGAGGCAGGAGAATCGCTTGAACCCGGGAGGCAGAGGTTGCAGTGAGCTGAGACTGTGCCATTGGACTCCAGCCTGGGGGACAAGAGCGAGACTTCATCTCAAAAAGAAAATGAAAAGATTCAACATGTAAAACCATGACAACCATGGGCTATGAGTACAAATTTATTTTCCATGCTCAAATGCATACCTTCTACTTATTTGCAAACAATGCATTAGAACAAGGACTCTGGTCTGATGATATAAAACTTTGAAATCAGGAGATATGGATTATGGTCTCACATCAGCCATCAGCCATACTTTGTTTTGGTTGCAGAACATTTACAAAATCTCGGTTTATAGAGAGAAGCAGTTGAGATGTCAACTTTTTTTAAAGTTTATATTTTAATTTATTTATTTTTTGAGATAGAGTCTCGCTCTGTCATCCAGGCTCTAGTGCAGTGGTGCGATCTCGGCTCACTGCAACCTCTGCCTCCCAGGTTCAAGTGATTCTCCTGCCTCAGCCTCCTGAGTAGCTGGGATTACAGACACGTGCCACCATTCCTGGCTAATTTTTGTATTTTTAGTAGAGACAGGGTTTCACCATGTTGGCCAGGCTGGTCTCAAACTCCTGACCTCAGGTGATCCGCCTGCCTCAGCCTCCCAAAGTGCTGGGATTACAGCTTTCAGCCACCACGCCCGGCCTAAAAAAGCTTCTCTTATGATCTTAAGATGGTCATCAAATAAAAGGAGTCCCTGGAGAAACTATTACCTGGTCCCCAGAGGAGTTAACTTGACTGCCCAAGTTCACCAGTCGGCAGCCTAGCGTGTCACCTTGTGAGTTAAAATGCATTTAAATGTATTTGTTTGTTGGTACATATTTGGCAATGTTTTAAATGGCCAAAAATAAATGTTAAAGAAGATTTTACATTTTCACACCTCTACAGAAAATTCAGTTCCAAAAGGTGGGCTGACTTCTCATTTTAGAGATGAAGACAGAGAGGCCCAGAGAGGGGCAGAGATTCATCCGAGGCAGAGCCAGGCAGAGCCAGGCAGAGCCGGGTAGGAGAAGCACCTGGGAGGGAGCTCTGCTCTGCCGGCCTCCCTGTGCTCGTTCTCACACCTCATCATATGAGTGTAAAGTCCTACTTGATGGAAATATGTGTCATATATTGTCATTCGTTCTTCCCAGTTGCCATTATTACTCTCTTTAACGGATGAGGAAGTTGAGGCACAAATTGGACTAGGAAACTTGCTGAAGGTCCCATGGGCAGTAAATGACAAAGCTCGGGTGGGAGTGATCCTAAGATGCTGCTCCCACCTACAACTGTGAACCAATGTGAGGGCTCCGTCTCCCTCCCAAGGGCCTTCCTAGCCCAGGGCTGCAGACTCTTCCCAGCCAGCCACCCCTGCCCTGGAGAGTTAGGCCCGACCGACCACGCCAGCTCGGGGAACATAACAAAGGCCACGCAAAGGACAGAGTGGCCCGGCAGCGCCTCTGTGGACGTGCGATGCAGACATCACAAGATGATTTATGTAACCTCTTACATAATGGCAGTATTTCTATCAAAGACCAGCCCGCGGCAGGCTGTCAGCCGTAATCGGAGTGGACGTGTTTCTTGCTTCCTGGGAACAGGAGGCACCGGGTCAAAGCCAACCCCTTTGGCTGCCAGGCCGAGGGCTTCCTGCGCTGGTGAAGTTGCCTAGTGTGGCTGTACCCTCAGAGGAGGCAGAGAACTTGTATTGCCCCAGAGTAGTCACAGCCTGGCTCAGCCAGCCCCAGCACCCCTGGCTGCAGTCCACCTCCAGTGACAGAGACCACTGTCAGTGTGATCAAGTCCCACATTGGAAGTGCTTTCAACCATATTCTTGTACCACCAAAGGGAGACTGGCTTTGGAGATGAGATCTTTGAACTCTGCCCCTACCTGGCTGCGTGATCTTGAGGTAGTCACTCACCCTCTCTGGGCCTCAGTTTCCTGGTTGAATTACATCATCAATTCTTGACCTCTATGCTGCACACATGGATATTGATATGGTGCTATCATGTGATATGGTGCTATATGATAGCGTGCCACAAGTCGGTGCTACTTATATTTGGCAAATGATTTGTTTTTTCCTAGTATAAATCAGAGCAGATTCAACATCTTGAAATCAGGTAAGCCCACTTGCACTCCCCTGTGCATTCTTGAAAGGGATATGAATGAGTGGGGTTAGAGCTGGTGAGTCTGAGGACTCAAGCCCCAGGAAAAGAGGAGAGCTCAGCCCATCTTCACCATGTGGAGTCTCAAGAGGGATGGGGTTCAGGCAAAGAGTTCTATGTTGAAGAATAGTAGTGCACACAGACCTCTGTGTCTTGTTCCTGGTTTTAGGGGAACAGCTTTTGGTCTTTCACCGTGGGATATGATGTAGCTGTGGGAATTTTGTAGAACCTCTTTATCAAGTTGAGGATACTTTCTTCTATTCCTAATTTTCTGGGAGTTCTTGTCGTGAATGGATGTTAAATTTTGTCAAATGAATTTTTTGCATCAATTTATATGATCATGTGTTTTTTTCTTTAGCCTATTTACAATTTGTATTATGCTAAGATAAAACATCATAACAGTTACTATTTTAGCCTGCCTTTCTGTATTTTCCTCCCTCCCTCCCTCCCTCCCTCCCTTCCTTCCTTCCTCTCTCTCTTTCTTTCTTTCTTCTTTTTTTGAGACAAGGTCTTGCTCTATCACTGCGTTGCAGTGGCACAATTGTGGCACACTGCAGTGTCTTGACCTCCTGGACTCAAGCAATCCTCCCACCTCAGCGTCCCGAGTAGCTGAGACTACAGGTTCATGCCAACACATCCAGCTAATTTTTAAAAATTTTTTGTAGAGAAGAGGTCTCACTATTTTTCCCCAGGCTGGTCTCAAACCTCTGAGCTCAAGCTATCCTCCCGTCTTGGCCTCCCAAAGTGCTGCGATTACAGGCGTGAGCCACCACACCTGACTGCATTTCACTTCTGATATCATAATCTATGTCTTCTCTCTTTTGGTCAGTCTTGCTAGAAGCTTGTTAATTTTATTGATCTGTTTAAAGAACCAGCTCTTTTTTATTTTTTATTTTTATTTCTTTTTCTGTTTTCAATGTCATTGACTTCTGCTTTTATCTTTATTACTTCCTTTCTTCTTCTTGCTTTGGGCTTATTTCACTTTTCTTTTTCTGAGGGCATGGCTTTGATCATTGATTGAGATCTTTCTTGTTTTCTAATGTAGGCCTCTTAGTGCTATAAAATTTCCTCTCGACGCTGCTTTGGCCACATCTCACAAATTTTGATATGTTGTGCTTGTGTTTTTGTTTGGCTCAGTATATTTTTTGTTATTTTCTTTGAGATGTCCTCTTTGGCAACAAGAAAGACTTATGTGAGACTTTCTCAGCATCAAGAAGATCTATGTGGGACTTTTCTGGGGAGCCGATAATGCTCAACAAGTGGTTCTAAAGCATTTAATGAACACCTACTATGTACAGGACATTCTCTGAGGTGCTGGGGATAGCAAAATGAATATGAAATCCATGCCAACAGCCTTGAAAATAGTTTACTGACCTCTTATTAAATGCTAATAATGTTTCAAAAACTTCCTCTGTATTAACTCCTTCATAATGATGTGGATATTGCTATTATGCCTGCTCTACAAATGAGGACACTGAGGCACAGGTTGACTAAGTGACTTGCCCAAGACCCTACAGCCAAAAGGGGTGAAGCTGGAGTGCAACCCAAGCCAATTACTGTGATTTTATGATTAATCATCATGATCAGTAAGCTCTGAGCCTCCTATTCCTCACCCTTGAAGTGGAGCTAAGGGCAGTTCCCTGGCAGGGTTGATAATGAGGATTAAGACATCAGCCATGAAAACTCAACAAACACATCAATAACCTGGTTCATAGTCGGTGCCCTTCCCTTGCCTTCGCCTCTGCCCTGGGTTGGATATAACGGCTGCCCAGGTGAAGCCGTAAAGAAGGGCTAGTGGGACAAAAGTGATATGGTAGTGATGTCTGTGCCCTGCGGGGCATCCCAAATGGACCACCACACCACATTCGTGCCCCTGCTCTGCATGCTCCCACACCCCCACACACCCATCACCTTGACTGTGTCCTCCAGCACTGATAGGCCTCGTCACTCACCCAGGCACCCACCAGGAATGAAAAGTCCGTTTGATCTCAACTGTCACCTCGGGTTTGATTGGCAATGACTGGCAGGTGCCCTGTGGAGAGATTCCAAGGGCTCAGCAGACAGAACTCTCTGATCTACTAGCGATGTCTTCCCTGAGGGAGGATGGAGATGAAGCCGGCTGTGTGCCAAGTGTCCCTGGATCCAGGTCAGAATCACAGGATGGAAAGCCAGGGATGTCAATACTTGGCATTCTGGCGATCCAACCCTGACATTTTAATCAAGGGATTGGAGCCCCTTGAGAAAAGCGGTGACTTATTCAAGCACATATACCTATGACCAAGATTCAAGTTTCCCACCTCCCAGGCCAGAATTCATCAGGTCCATTCAACAGACATTTGTTACTAAGTTTCAACTCCAGGCCGGGGACTGACTTAGCCATGATAGATATCTTACACATCTTGTAGTATTTATTCTCACAACAACCTTCTGTGATAGATCCTAAAGTCATTCCCATCTGGCAGATGTGGAAACTGGGGCTCAGGTAGACTAAAGAACTTAACAGCCAGTGAGAGGCAGAGCCAAGATTCGAATCCTTACCTCCTGACTCTGAACCCGAATCTTTCTAACATGCTGCTTTGTTTCAGGGGTGAGAGGCAGCAGTGATGGCAACAGCCATAGCTTGAGTCAAGGCACCGAGACAGAGAGTGTGAGGCATTTTGGAGAGCGGAGACAGTGAGAAGCTCAGTGCACTGGGGAGGAGAGGTCGCTGTGGGGAGTGAGGTGAGATAAGGTTAAGTAGAAAGGTTGAATCCCCCATGTATCTTTGCATGCAGTAGGCACGTAATACATGCTTAATGACTGACTGACTGAATGAATGAATGAACAAACCAGAACATGGAGTAAAATGGTTGGTTGGCTCCTGAGCCATTTTAGGAGCTCCAACAGCCAGTCGTAAAACAATCTGTAAACAGCAAGTGCATCCTCAGTGCCTGACTCCCACCCTTCCGGCCACACTGTCCCTCAGCTGTGTTGCACAAACAGCACACCTTCATCATCGGAGAGGATCCCTCGCCTCCTGGGATGGGGGTTTCCAAGGGAAAAGTGATGGGGCAGGGGTCTAACTCGCATTGAATACTGCAATGCCCCAGGAGTTAGATATTTGCCATCTCATGTAATCCTCACCAAATAAACCAACGAGTCAATAAAACCCAAGATGGGTATTGTTCTTCCCATTTGACAGATTCAGAAACTAGGACCAGGGAGATAGAACTCTCCCCTAGTGGCAGAGGAGCTGGGGTTTGGGCTCAGCCGGTGTCTACAGTGCCCTTAGGGGAAGGTGGGGTCAGGGGTGGGCATTGTGCCCTCTTGCCTTACAGATTCCCAGCCCCCACCCCAGCCACCTGGAGCACCTGTCCTACTTGAGTAATAGAAGACTCTTCATTGGCATCTATCATTTAGTTCCTGGCCTCTGATCACAACTCTGTCTGTAGCCCCAATCTAGCCCATAACAGACTTTTTCAAAATTCTCTGAATATGCCGTCATCTCTCAGGAAAGGGGCATTTGCATCATCAGCAAAAGGGCCATTTTCACCTGCCTCTGCGTTCCGTTCCTGCGGTCCCTGACTCAGTCCTGGTGGGGCGTGCTGGGACTATGAAGAGTTACTGCTGTGAGCACTGCGGCCCCCTTACCTCCACCCTAGCACTGAGGTGAGCTCTCCTAGACCAACGTTGGCCCCTTGGATGGCATTTCAGTGCCTAGCACATGGCAAACCCCTTGCAGCATGTTTGTCACCCACAGAGGTCACTCACACACCTTAGGAGTCAGACGATTGCATTTCGTTCCTGCGTCGCTCATCTGGGCAGTGATTTCATCTGTGTGGGCCTCACACTTCTCATCTGATAAGCTTGGTGGAAACGGTGCCCAGCTCCCGGGCTGGGGTCTCTTCCAGCAGGCTAAAGGATGAGTAGGGGTTGTTTTAGCTATGCTGGTCTGGGGTGGAGGGGAGACTGGGAGGAAGAGCGTGAGGCAGGAGCATAGGGTCTGGAGGCAGGGACCCTACAGCAATTCACACGGACTTCCTAGAACTGAATCAAAAGGAAAACACCATCTTTCCACACCCAAGTAACAAGGATTAGAGGCTGCTCCCTTTGCAAACCCTACCCGTTTTCCCACTGTGTTGCACAAGTAAAATGTAAAGTACCTCTGATCGGTCACCTCCTGCCACCAATCAGACTGGTCATGGGCCAAGTCTTTATTTACATAGGGTGTAACTCTATGTAACCAATGGGAAACCTCTAGAGGGTACAGAAACCCTAGAAGATTTGCAGCCAGTGCTCTTGAGCCACTTGCTCAAGTATGCTCCCACTGTGTACTTTCATTTCAGTAAACCATTGCTTCATTCTTTCGTTGTTTTGTTTGTGCATTTTGTCCAATTCTTTGTTCAAAATGTCAAGAACCTGGATGACTTGTAGTCAAGACCCTCCACTGGTAACAAGCATATGGATAAAGGAGAAGATTGGGAAGACTTGGGCTGGAGGGCTGCAGACCACTCCCAGGGTGAGAACTCTTGCTGATGTTTCAACAGATCTCAGCCAATCCTCCCCAGAGCAAGAAGCATGGCAGTGGATGTCAGTTCAGGTGTGTTCAGTGGACCTTAGAGTTGGGTCTGTAGCAACATCCCCAGGGTGAGGGTCCCTGGACAAGCCCTGAACAGGGCCAAGTCAAGGATCTTGTCAAGCCTGTAATTTCTTGACTGAGAAAGTGAAGGGCACCCTCTCTTACTTTGGCTTCAGGGTTGGATGGATGGGTAGATGGATGGATGGATGGAAGGAAAGATGGGGAGGTGGGTGGATGGATGGATGGGGAAGTGGATGACTGAATGGACAGGTTGGATGGATAAGTAGATAGGTGGGCAATTGAATGGATGGGTGGATGGATGGAGGCATGGGAAGATGGGTGGGTGGATAAATGGATGTGTGGATAGATGGATGGTTGGACAGATGGATAAATGGATGGATATTCGAGAACTTCCAGGCTGCTCAGAGGCAGCAAGCTTGGTATGGGCAGTTGCAAAGTTTATTTAAAAAGTCTGATGATATTTTAGTTCAACATGTTTTCAGACAATGGGGCCCTTTCTTATGCTCCTTGGTGGCCCAGAAAACATAGTTTTGATGGCTAATTGAGTGGTGGTCATAATTTCTTCTCCTGTAAAGACCATACTTTTTGTCTATGAGGTTGCTCTAGGCCTGACTATCCTGTCAACTGTCTCTTTGGTTCCTGTCTTATCTACCTGCCAAGACCCTAGTCTCTCCTGTGAATCTCTTTTCTTCATCAGACACCTCGAATCACAGATAGTTGGAGATGAAAAGGACCTTAGAAACCGTAAGAAACACCGTGGGCAAGGAGAGTGGGGAGCTCTGGAGCCATAAACCTGGCTTCAGGTCCCAGTTCTGCCACTCATCAGCTGGGTGGCCAAGGGTAAGTCATGTAACCTCTCTGACCCTCAGCCTCTTCCTCTGTATGTGGCACCTGCCTGCCATCACATGTGGAGTGCTCAGCCCAGAGCTGGCCTGTGCTACGGAGCTAAGCACAGAAACAACTCATCAATGCCTGTGCTACGGAGCTAAGCACAGAAACAACTCATCAATGTCACTATCATCCCAAAGCCAAAGTCCTGCCATGTCGTTGGAAGAGGCTAAAGTAACATGTGCAGAGTGTTTATCTCAGCACTCTCATTTGTGAGAGCCATTCATCTCATCCAACCCTCTTAGTTTGTTGTTTTTAGACAGTGTCTTGGTCTGTTACCCAGGTTGGAGTGCTGTGGTGTGATCATGACTCACTGTAACCTCGAACTCTTGGGCTCAGGCAATTCTCCCACCTCATCTCCTGAGTAGTGGGGATTACAGGTGTGCCCCACCATGCTGGCTAATTCTAAACTTTTTTTTTTTTTGAGATGGAGTCTCACTCTGTTGCCCAGGCTGGAGTGCAGTGGCATGATCTTGGCTCACTGCAACCTCCGCCTCCCGGGTTCAAGTGATTCTCATGCCTCAGCCTCCTAAGTAGCTGGGACTACAGGCACGTGCAACCACACCTGGCTAATTTTTTTTTTTTATTATTGTTTAGTAGAGATGAGGTTTCACCATATTGGCCGGGCTGGTCTCAAACTCCTGACCTCGTGATCCACCCACCTTGGCCTCCCAAAGTGCTGGGATTACATAAACATTTTTTTTTTTTTTTGTAGAGACAGGATCTTGATATGTTGCCCAGGTTGGTCTCAACCTCCTGGTCTCAAATGATCCTTCTGCCTTGGCCTCAAAACTTTGGGACTACAGTCGTGAGCATGGTGCCAGGTAGACCACTTCATTAACCAGATGAGGAAACTGAGGCTGAGAGGTGGAGTGGTTTGCCCAAAGCAACCTGGTGAATTAGTGGCATGGTCAGGATATGAATCCGGACTCCAAGACCAGTTCTCCTCCTCTCTCTTCTGAACCCATTTTCTGCACCCTTGGCTAAGAGAGGAAAATGCAGGATTCACCTCTGAACACTCAGCTTTGGCCTCAAATGGCCACGAGAGGGAGCCTTTGGAATTGCTCAGGGCCTCTGCGCTTCCAGTGAAAGAACCCTTTCCATCCGTTCTCGAAGGCGCCTAGGCCAGTAGCCCCTGCCCTGCCCCTTCCCTCCCTGTGCCAGCACCTCTGAGGCATTCCAGACTCCAGCTCCTTTTCCTTCTCTACTTCCACCCTCCACCTGGATCCCAGTATTGTCTTTCTCCTTTTCCTGAGTAGAACTGGGATCCTCAGAACCCCACGGTGGTTTTGCCAGGCAGGTGGTGCACATTTGAGGCACCCCGGCTTACTTTGGCTTCAGGGTTGCAGTGACATGTCCAGTTGTCCCTTAGCATCTACTGACACTCCCATCCAGCTATTCCACACACTTCTGCTCAGCCACGCTGGGTGGGAGAGGCCAGGCCAGGGGAGGTGGAGGAGGTGGGAGAGGAGTTTACCTACTGTGTAGCCAGAAGATGACAGAGTTACAGCACACAATGACAGGACATGGCTCGGAGTATTAGTTGGACACAAGCAGAAGCACTGATAGTAGAGGCCTTGGGGACAGCTCTGGCGGCAGATTTGAGCCGTAAAGGATGCAAAATAGTTGGCCAGGCAAATAAGGCCCACAAGTTCCTAAGAAACTGGGAGGAGGACCCTTGCCTCTGGGTCAGGGGTGCTACCTGAGAGGACACCCCTTCTCTGGGCATCGGTAAATAGGAATAATAAAACCCACTCTGCCTTCCTCATAGGAGGACAGAATGTCTGAGTACATAGAAATGGAAGCAGGTTGGAAATTAAATACCATGCCCATCTCGGGGATGTATTTTAGCACCGCTGTTTTTCTCTTTCCCAGGACGTTCTCCAATAAGCGTTCATTCAGTGTCCCCAGCACCCACTTTCCCTGTCCTGACCTTCCTGCAGATGCATTTTTGAGACCACACAGGTTCCTGGGTCACTGATGAGCATTCCTGTGGGCCTCCCACGGTCCTCCACTTGGTGGCTGACTCCAGCCCTCTTCCCTCATTTGGCTTTTTCCATGAGTCATTTTAAAGTCTTTGTATAAGGCCTATTAGGATAAAAACAGGAAGGCAGGCAAGCCAGCAAGCCCTGGAGGCCATCCCTGGGCTCTTAGGAGATTAAGGTCTGCAAACACAATCCCAGGTGTCTGTGGGCCATCTGCCCCCGCACCCCCCATGTGCTGACCAGGAGGACCTCGGAATCTGGGATGAATGTGACACTGTTTGAATGTTGGAAATGCCCTGTTGCTCGTTTCTCTATATCTTTTTAGGCAACAAAAATGGCAAGCTCTTTCCAAGTGTCATTCTCCAAATAGATTCCTTCTAGTCTAGGGTTGGGGGGGAGGGAGTGGAATAAGAGGTGAGCCCCTCTCATGCTCCAGCAGCCCCCTCTGTGGGCCCAGCAGGCCACTCTTAACATCTCCGAAACCTGTGGTTCTTGCAGGACATACACTTTGTTTCATATTCTCCTGGGCTCACTGTGCATAACCGAGTTTGTAATTCTCCAGTCCTCCCAAATGCATATTCTCCCTTGCAGACAGCATTTTTCAGAGAACAGGAGGGAGCTGCTTCCTTAAGTAGTGCCTGGGATCACATTCAGACTGGAGATGTTACCAGAAGCAAATCCACCTCAGTGGGGATTCTGGTTGACCCAGGAGACCCTCTGCTCCTGAGGGAACTACCGAGGGGCTTGGGCTGTGACTCCAGGACCAAGAGTTTTGGGAGAGACTTTCCTTCCCTGGACAAGGAAAAGGAAGTGGAGCTACCAGCTGCTACTCTGGGAGGCTAGAGACGCATCTCTCTACCATGCACCCTTTCCAAAGCTCTGTTCTCTGAGGGCTTCTCGAAATACCCACTTTAATCAGAGTTAAGCCGGATTTGAAGGTTGAGATGATTAGATGTGTCAAAAAAATTTTACAGTCTAATAACACCCAATGCTGTCAAGAATGTGGAAAAGAAGAGACATGTATGCATTGTTGATGTGAGTGTCAATTGGCGTCCATTTTTGGAGGGAGTTTGCTAGTATCATTAGAATGTGAAATAGATACACTCTCAGACTCAACATTTCCACTCCTAAGAGTCAATTCTAGAGAAATATGTGCACGTGGACACAAAGAGTCGGGCATGAAGATGTTTGCAGAAATGTTGTTTGCAACTGCAAAAAACAGTAAAATAAAAAGCCACCAAATCAAAAAACCAAACACCTAGCATTTGTCCCCAGTTTTACTGAGATGTAATTGACAAGCCTCGGATTTAGACACTGTGGCAGAACTTGGGTACGGTGTGCTTTGCAGCCACTAAAAAGAATGACATAAACCTTCTAAGTTGCTGACTTAGAAGGACCTCAAGATGGACCTTTTCATGAAAAAAAGGGATACAATTATCTGTACCATAGGACCCCATTTATGTTAAAAACAAAAAAGAAGAAAGGTAAAATAAGTCAAAGGGAATGCTTGGGAACGTTTGGGATGAACACACCCCACGCTGAGAATAGCAGCGATGTATGAAAGGTTGTAGGCTGGGAAACAATTGAAAAGGGTTTCATTTTTTAGTCTGTAAACTTTTCTGTTGTTTGAAATGTTTCTTAATGAGCACATGTTTATGTATATTGTTTTTGTTCCCCAATATGTGTATTGGATTTTGCTCCAGGGCACCCACCTCAGAACAGTCCTGCTCAGAACCTCTGAAGTCAGTGGACATTTTCTGTGTGAGCCTCTGCCCTGCACAGCTCTACGGTGGGTGTTGAGGACATCAGGGCCATTGTCCCCATCCCCAGGGAGGGCAGTCGCCTGCAAGGAGAGGCAGATGGACAGATAAGGACTGTGCAGTGGCAGAAACTGTGAGGAGTGTCCTCGTAAGGACAGCAAGAGTAGAAGGCAGGCGAGGGCAGTTCCCCTGGATGAAATAAGGGGAGGCTTCCTGGAGGAAGTGACACTAACTTGAGTCTTAAAGATGATGGGCCGGGCGCGGTGGCTCACGCTTGTAATCCCAGCACTTTGGGAGGCCGAGGCGGGCAGATCACGAGGTCAGGAGATCAAGACCACGGTGAAACCCCGTCTCTACTAAAAAATACAAAAAATTAGCCGGGTGTGGTGGCGGGCGCCTGTAGTCCTAGCTACTCAGAGAGGCTGAGGCAGGAGAATGGCGTGAACCCGGGAGGCGGAGCTTGCAGTGAGCTGAGATTGCGCCACTGCACTCCAGCCTGGGTGACAGAGCAAGACTCCGTCTCAAAAAAAAAAAAAAGATGATGGGGGTGTAGATGGGGTGTAGATTGAGTGTGGATGAACCAGTGGAAGAACAAGAGGGAAGATTTGAAGAGGAGAGTTCCAGGAGGGGAGACATGCACTTGGGGGAACACAGGGCGGGTGATGGGTGGGGTTGGGGAGGACGAGAAGAGTTAGGGACAAGGGCTGAGCTTGGCTTCTCGTCTCTCAACTCCTGATTGTTGCTCTGGGGTGCAGGGAGCCAGCCAGTGGCCAGCAGAGGGCACTTCTGCCTCTTCCAACTGCAGAGTCTGGAGCCCCCCCCCCCGGGGAGGAGCTGGTCAATGGTTTCATGTTGACATGGGTGGGGAAGCTGGGCTCTCAGGACCCCAGGGAGGATGCACCCCAAGAGCGAGTGAGACCGAGACACAAATGATTAAGATGCAGCATGAGGAGGCGTGGCAAAGGACTTTAGCCAGTCCACATGTGCAGAGAGGTCATCGGCAGTGCTGCTTTCCGAGACGGTGAAGAGGGGCTTCAATCAGAATGTGAGTGTGTGGTGGCACAGGAGGCTTGTGGCCACAGTGAAAGCAAAGGCTAGAGTCGAAGACAGCATTCCAAGAGGGTGCTCCGAGGGCTGCAGCAGCTTCAGCCCGGGAGTCTGGCATGGGGCCTCTCCCACCGGTCCCCTCCACTGCCCACCCTCATTCTCTCTGCCTGAGCTCTTTTCCCTGCTCCTCCAAAGCAGTGTCCCCTTCCCAGTCCTGAGCACTCCCGGACCCTCCACCTGCTCCCCAGCAAACCCACCTGGAGACCTGCTCAGTGCCGGGTCTTCTCCTGGAGGCGGGGACGTGGCAGGACCCCAGGAAGGCCCCAGATCATTCCACTGCGGGGGAGACACAGACACTAAGCAAACAGAGCTTCCGGCAGCGATGGGCCCCAAGCAGAGGATTCAACAGGGCCACGGACAGGTCGGGGAGGCCCCTGGGGACACTTCAGCTGAGACCTGAATGTCAAGCGGGAGCTTGGCATGAGGGTGAGGCCCTTACAGGCAGAGCTCCCTGGACAAGGGTGAGCGTGGGGCTTTCAAGAGAGGGAGAAATCAAAGGTCACCCCTCGATTTTGACCCGAGCCACTAGGTAAACAGAAGGGCTGTTTTCTGAGGAAACGGTGGCTGTGGGAGAAGCCAGCTTCGGGGAGAGAATCCAAAGTTCCGTTCTGGTCACCAGAAATCAGAGGTGCCGATTAGCAGTGCACGTGCAGGGTCACGAAGGCAGTTACAAATCTGAGTGTGGGCCAGGCGCTGCGGCTCACACCTGTCATCCCAGCACTTTGGGAGGCTGAGGTGGGAGGATAGCTTGAGCTCAGGAGTTCGAGACCAGCCTGGGCAAAACTCTGTCTCTATAAAATATACAAAAATTAGCTGGGCGTGATGGCGCGTGCCTATAATCCCAGCTACTTGGGAGGCTGAGGTGGGAGGATTGCTTGAACCTGGGAGGCAGAGGTTGCAGTGAGCCAAGATCGCACCACTGCACTCCAGCCTGGGTGACAGAGCAGGACTCTGTCTCAAAAAATAAATAAAATAAATAAATAAACAAACAGAAAAGAAAAAGAAATTTGAGTTTGGATCCTCGGAGAGAGGTCAGGTGTGGGAGCCCGCAGTGGGTAGGCATCTAAGGCCAGGATGACACTCTAGCTGAGTTCAAGCTCATACCAGTCATCACCCAACAGCCAGTAAGTCCAGTAAGTTGAGAGACAAAGTGTTGGGGTAGAGGAAGCAACTTCACTCGGAGAGCCAGCAAACCAAGAAGATGGTGGACTAGTGTCCTAAAAGCTTCTTAAGTTAGTAGGGACTTCAGGCTCCCTTTAATGCCAAGAAGGGAAGAAGAGGGAGTTGAGGTCAAGAAGTGACCAACGACCACAGCCATGCGGGTGTGAGCAAGGGTCAGAGGAGGTTGTGAAACATCTTTTTTCTTGGTCAGTTGACTTCCGTTCAGATGAAGTAGGTCAGGGCACAGTGTTCCTATAAATCTTTAACGAAATACTGTTCCTCATGTGTACACATCCTTATCTGCTCGTGTTTTTGAGAAAGGAGTTTTGAGAAAGGGGCTGTTTTTGAGTTTTGAGAAAGGGGCTGTTATCATTATTTTCTTAAAGTTGAACTGCAAGTAATTAGCTAGCGTACATGCAAAGCTAAGCAGAAGCTTTTTTTTTTGAGACTGAGTCACCCAGGCTGGAATGCAGTGGCGTGATCTCCACTCACTGCAAGCTCCGCCTCCTGGGTTCACGCCATTCTCCTGCCTCAGCTTCCCGAGTAGCTGGGACTACAACAGGCGCCCGCCACCAAGCCTGGCTAATTTTTTGTATTTTTTTAGTAGAGACGGGGCTTTGTCGTGTTAGCCAGGAAGATCTCAATCTCCTGACCTTGTGATCTGCCTGCCTCGGCCTCACAAAGTGCTGGGATTACAGGTGTGAGCCACCGCGCCCTGCCAGCAGAAGTTTTTAACCTCAAGTAGGGGTGTCCAATCTTTTGGCTTCCCAGAGCCACATTGAACGAAGAAGAATTGTCTTGGGCCACACATAAAACACACGAACACAAATGATAGCTGATGATCTTTAAAAAGATCGCAAAAAAAAATCTAATAATGTTTTAAGAAAGTTTATGAACTTGTGTTGGGCTGCGTTCAAAGCCTCCTAGGCCGCATGGGACCCGTGGGTCACGGGTTGCATAAGTTATACCTAAAAGGTTTTACTATGAGGGCAGAGGCAAAATGGAGTCAGTTAGGCTAAGCCTTCCTCCACTGTTAGAAGATTGCCCCAGAGATGAGGGACAAGAAAGGGCCGGGCCTCATTCCTGCTGCAGACAACGTTTGCATGTGGAGGAGGAAGTGAAAGAGAATAAGAAGTGGAACCAGGAGAGCCCCCTGTGTCCAGCAATCAAGTGGAGAAGCAGCCTCAGGAGCAGGGCGGGATCAAGCTTAGCTGACGCTGCTGTGGGGTCAGGTGCAGCCACAGCCTGGGATCCGGCGTCACGGAGGTCCTAGGTGCCATTGACTTGAACTGTCCCTGTCTCCTGGAGCATTAGAGTCTGGTCCCACCTGCCTCCCCTCCTGCCTGTGAGTGCGTCCATCACATCCTGAAGGTGATGTCGCCTCCTTGAGGGGCTCTTCACAAGTGAAGGATGCCACGAAGAAGGTCGTCCAGAGCCATGTGGAGGGTGGGGTTTGGTTGAAGCTGGGAACCAGTGCAGGGTTGCCGCAGGCATCTGGCGAGATGGGGCAGAGCGTGGAACTGAGGCAGCAGAAGGAGATGGTGTTAGGGGAGGGAGTAGCGGCTCCTTCATTATGGCAGACAGATTGCTGAGCAAGGTGACCTTTGGGCCTCAGGCCTAGTGTGGGGCTGGTCTGCAGCTGGGGGCAGGGGGACCAACTCCGGGAAGAGAAGAAAGATGGTGCTCCTGGCGCCTGCAGCCTCACCTCCCTCCTCCACCCCCACTCCCAGCCCATACGCCAGTTCTCTGAAGTTGTCCAGAGAGCAGGGACAGACATACGTGGCCAGAGAGTCCACCCTAGGTCCCCGGAGTCCCCATACTGTCCTCCATTTTTCCACCTTTGTAAGTGTCATGCCCTCCACCTACAGCTATACCCCTACTTCTTTTCTGGCAAACTCCTACTCATCCTTCAAGACCCAGTCTAAGTATTGCTCACCCCAGAAAACACTCCAGACCACTCCCCAGTCCAGGATTGATGAACCCCTCGGGGCTCCCACAGCCCCGAGGGCTTCCCTCTGGCTTTTCACCATTCTATAATAGTCCCCTCCTCCCTCTCCCTCCCTAGAAGCTGGGAATGCCTCTTCCTACAGTGGCCCTAAGATCACAAGCCCTGCCCTGATGTCATCGCCACCCTCAGGTCCCCTTGAGAAGCAAGTTAAGCGAACAGCAAGTTAAGGTGACCCAGCTTCACCTTGGGACCACAATGTGTTTGTACATGTTTCGGGCAGACGGAGGGAGTTGCCGTTTCGGGAGAGGAGCTTGACAATCAGAGACAGCCAGCACCCAGATTCTCGTGGACTCAGGATGGAGAGCCTTTCCCTAGCAAACGCTCAGGTGCAGACTCAGGTGTGGGACAGGTCAGTACCGCAGCAGTGGCTAAAGAATGCCTTTTCATGACTGTGCATCTTAGGAAAATCCTCCTGATGCATTGTTTTCCAGATGGGAGACTGTGGTGCAGAGACGGAGGCCTGGTCCAGGGTCGCCCAGACAGTGGGGAAGAGCCCGTCCTCCTGGGTACTTTGCAGGGCTTGGGCTTGGCTCAAAGCTCAGAGGTCCGCTCACTGTGGCCCACGCAGAAGGCCACACGGTGGTTCTGGCCTCAGTAAGCGCTCAGTTGATGTCAACCAGTAGTTTATTAACAGCAGCTCAAACTGAGCACCTACTGTGTGCCCTGGTACTTAATGTGGTGGGAGTGGAAGGTGGGCAGTGGAGTGTCAGCTAGTCACTCCTGAGGTCAGCTGGCCCAGTCCCACCTGACATCCTGATGGGGTGGGCCTGGGGAAGTTGGTTCTCCCGAGGTCCTCCTGCCAGAGGAGCAGGCAGGGATGGGGGGCTAGTCCCAGGGAGTGAGGATGGCGATGGCTTTTCATGCTCAAGCCTGCAGAGGATTTTGAGGTCGAGGGTAGGCAAAGGTTTGGGTCATCCTTGGAGAGACTTTGTTAGTCTCTTCCATACTCTGGGCAGAGAAGCGAGGCCCGGCTCAGTGCTGGTGGGCTCTGAGATGGGGCAAGCAGCAGTTCCAGGTGGAAGAGGACCTAGTGGAGACTGAGGGAAATGCCTGCGGGGGACACAGCCCCCAGGGACCCTCATGTGGAAGGGGAGCTGAGGCAGGCATGAAGGCCCCACCCTCCCTCCTTGTGAACCCTGCTTCTGCACACGGCCTGGCCTGGACATTGTTCAGCCTTTTCTTGTGGCCGTGTTATGGTCTGTAAGGAACCCAGCATTCATCTGTCAGTCTGAACTCCTCACCCCCACCACTTCCAAAGAGCCAGGCCTCCTGTTCTCAAAAGGCTGAGCCTCAGCACCGGAGCCTGTCTCACAAGTGGACTGAACGGGGCACACAGCAGCTCAGCCTCTGTCTCCAAAAGATGCAAGAAACTGAGAGGGCACGGCCAGCTGCCTCCCCTGTGGAGGACGGCGGCACCTCTTCTGCAACAGCTTCCAAGGAGGAGCTCCCGCCTGGAGGACGGACGCCCAGGGCAGCCCCAAGGTGAAGGCGCAGGACAGCCCGTCCTCTGGCTCTGCCCCCTGTCGCTCCTTAGCCTCCTGAACAGGGGCCATGCAGGAGCTGGGGACACATCCCAGAGGCCCTGCTGGGGCTGCAGGACATGTTCATCATGTGTGATGAGTCACAGCAACTATTTTCGGCTTCTTGATCAAGGACATTTTGGTCTTTCTGGGTCGTGTCTGACTTAGTGAGAAGCCCTGGCCTCTCTGACCCCAGCAGTGGGACTTGTCCGTGAGCTGAGATGCCTGAGAGGCAGCCCGAGCTGGTTCATTTCTGGGCAGTCATTCATGGTCATGGGTGAAACACAAGTCTCGGATCCCAAACCCTGGGCCTCCTGTTGCCTCTGGGGCCTCCATCTGCCCCCATGGCAGGGGAGAGTCACAACATGCATTTGCCCCAGCTCCATTCTGTCAAGATACAAAAGAACGGATAGTAAAAAGAGTCTCACTCCCTCCCCAGCCCCAGCCTCCAGGGACCCTCCTGGAAGCAGCCACTGTTTCCAGTTCCTGGTGTCCCCTTCCAAAGATGGGTAGCTCTAAGCAGTGGTATAGACACATTCCCTGACGCCTCCGTCTTCAGGACGCTTGTTTGTACACAAATGGGGGCACACGCCGTCTGACCACAGCTCTGCGCTTGCTTTTCCGCCTTCATTTATTTTAGCCATCAGGCCACAGTAGGCTGTGAATGAGCTTGTCACTTTTATCAGCTGCATAAAGACAGACTCTTAAGTGGTATCTCCGACTCTCATCTCCTGCTCCTGAAGTCAGTGTTGTGGTTCCAGAGCAGCTGTGCCAAGCCATAGCCTTAAGCACACCCTGTGAATTTCTATTTGTTAGGAGATGTGTCTCATCTTATCTCATTCATTGTATGAATAAGTGCTAGCCCTTAAAACACCAAAGTCTGTGAATGATGTATTCTTTTTCTGAATGGATGATAGCAGATTTAAAGTTATTGCTCTCCTAATACCAAACTAGGCTAGGAATATTTTTGTTTGAATGTAACAGAAACAGTTTCAAACTGTCTTACGGAAAAGAGAGAAGTCAGTGGCTCTCGTAAGCTGAGAAGGTAGGGTCAGCTGCAGGTACAGCTGGCTCCAGGGTTCAAACAATGTCATCGGAATCAGGTTGCTCTCTAATTCTTCCACACGCCTTCCCTCTGCAGGCTTACATCCCAGGATTCACTTGTAGCGGGGTGGGGAACCAGTTTTGTGCCTGCCTGGTTTCAGGGTGTAGATGTAGGTGGCAAAAATAATCTCTTTCCCAGAAGTCTAAGTGAAAATCTTACCTTGTCTCTGTACCAGTTAGGCAAGGCTAAGTTGCAATGACAAATAGACCTCAAATTCTGTTGTAACAGCTCAGACTATAACACTGCATTTTGCTGTCATGTAATATCTGTGGTGGGCCTTCCTGGTCATTTCTCCATGTGGTTGCTCAAGGACCTCACTCATTCCATCTTGTAGTTCACCGTCCCGTAGGGCAGGAGTCTGCAGACTTCTCCTGGAAAGGGCCAGAGGGTCAACATTTTAGGCTTTGAGGGTCTCTGTCACATACTCTGTCTTCTTCCTTCCTTCCTTTCTTTCTTTCTTTTTTCTTTCTTTCTTCTTTCTCTTTTTCTTTTTCTTTCTTCTTTCTTCCTTTCTTTCTCCTTTTTCTTTCTTTCTCTTTCTTTCCTTCTTTCTTTCTCCTCCCTCCCTTCCGTCCTTCCCTCCCTCTCTCCCTCCCTCCTTCCTTCTTTTCTTCCTTCCTTCCTCCCTCCCTCCCTCCCTCCTTCCTTCCTTCTTCTTTCACAATACTTTTAAAGTGTAAAAACCGTTCTTGGCCAGGTGTGGTGGCTCACGCTGTAATCCCAGCACTTTGGAAGGCCGAGGTGGGTGGATCGCCCGAGGTTAGGAGTTTGAGACCAGCCTGGCCAACATAGTGAAACTCTGTCTCTACTAAAAATACAAAAATTAGCTGGACGTGGTGGTGGGCACCTGAATCCCAGCTACTTGGGAGGCTGAGGCAGGAGTATCGCTTGAACCCAGGGAGCGGAGGTTGCAGTGAGCCAAGATCTCGCCACTTCACTCCAGCCTGCGCAAAACAGTGAAACTACGTTTCAAAAAACAAACAAAACGAAATAACCCGAAATAACCGTTCTTAACTTGTGGGTTGGGCAAAAACAGGACCACAGGCCACACTTGTCCTGCAGGTCCTGGTTTGCTGCTCCTGCCCTAGACCATGGCACATGCATCCAGCCTGTGGAAGGGAAAAGAAAAACAGACAGGTGACTTGCCCACTTCTTTCCAGCTGCAGCCCCTCCACCTCCTATGCAATTAAGTTGGCCCCAGTCACATGGCCACGCTGAGCTTGGCCATCTGCTCAAGAAGGAGAGGAAGTGGCTTTTGGGGAGCAGCTGGCAGTCCTGCACAGTCTCATTGGTCCCGGTCAGGTCGCAGGTAACCCATCAGTGGCTGCATCAGTTAGTTTTTGCGGCATAACAAGCTGAATTCGTTTCCTAGGCCCGCCATAACCGGGTATGACAAATTTATTCTCTCTCAGTTTTGAAAGCCAGAAGACCAAAATCAAGGTGTGGGCAGGGCCAAGCTCTCTCTGGAGGCTCTAGAGGAAAATTTTTCCTTGCCTCTCTCCTAGGTTCTGATGGTTGCCAGCAATTCTCTGCTTTCCTTGGCTTAGAGCTGCAGTGACTCCACTCTCTGCCTGCATCCAGGCATAGTCTGTGTCTTTGTATCCAAATTTCTTTCCTTTCTCTTGTAAAGAATGTAAGGCCCACCCTAATCCTCTATGACCTCACCTAAACTTCACTGCATTTATTTTCAAGTAAAGTCACATTCACAGTACTGGCGTTAGGGCTTCAGCTTATCTTTCTAGGGGACACAATTCAACCCCCTACACAAGTCTCACTCCAGCGTACCTGCCCTCTCCACCCCACAGTACATGTGCCAAGCTGGCAGCAGACCCTTGCTAGAGATCCCCGCCTGCCACAGCTGGATAGCCCACTGCTGCTTCCTGAATCTAGGTAGTGAGCCCCTTGTCCCTGGAGGTATGCGGGCGAAACCAGGTTTGACAGCAGCTCAATTAAAGTGGCTTAATCCACATTCATTAATAAACATTTAATGAGCACCACTGGGCTAGGTACCAAGAACAAAGAGGCAGTGATTGTAACCCCAAGAGAAGAACAGATAATTGGCTCATAATATGATACCAGAAGCAGATAAGCACCAAAGGAGAACGCAGGCCTGAGGCTGAGCAGCTGGGAGGCGGAGCAGCTGGGAGGCGGAGCAGCTCAGAGGTGGGCCTCGGTGGCAGCAGCCATGTCCTCCACCCAGGGCCATGAGGGAAGGACAAGAGAGCAGGGAGCCCCGATGAGGAGGGGAGGGGGAAGGGAGGAGAGTGGGAGAATTCAGTATGTAGGGAGCAGTGAAAATAGAGCTCAGAACAGATTAAGAGGACAAAGCAAGTTGAAAATGATAGGGTCAGCATGATAGAAACAAAGCACAAAACGACGCCTCGTGTTTTCTCTGGATTCATAATTGTGTGTAAAGGTGCTTACAATGGGCTCCAAGGGCAGCCACAGCCTGAGAGCAGCAGTTTCCCTGGGCTCACGAGAATAAAGTGGGTGGACAAAGGGGATTCTAATTGTGTTGTAGAATTCTAATTTTTTTAAAGAGAATAGACATATATGCTATTTGTCTCATTTCTTTAATTTGCACATAGCAAAATGACTACCAGCAAAGACACCAAAATATCAGTGGCAAATTCTGGGTGGTGGGAATCGGTGACAGTGGTTGGTTCCCTTTACTTTCCTGATCATTTGACTTCCTTAAAATGTGCACATATCCTGTTTAATAATAAAGAGGAGAGTGCTTTTTCCTTAAAAAATGTCTAGAAGTGAAAATGCCATATATGAGTACATATTAATGTCTCATATTAACAGTGGTTAATTCAGAGCAGTGGAGACATGGGGTGTCGTCATTTTCCTTTTAGGATTTTTCCGTATTTGTCAAATTTCCCAAAATGAAAAGGAGGCAAAGGCCGGACTGGAGCCCAGAGGACCCCAGCATTTGGGGGAGGGCAGAGCCCAGAGCAGCCCCGCAGCCTTTGCTTTTCTGGTCTGGATGGTACCACTGTCCAGTGGGTTTTTGGTAAAAAGGAGGGGAAGAGAGAGGAGAGGATGATTGAGGAGAAGGAAGGGGACAAGAGAGCTTTGGAGAGAAAGAGGAGAAAGAGAAAGAGGCGCCTCCCGGAGGTGAGCTCCGGGTCTCCTGTCTCCCAGCCTGGGAGGGGAAAGGGCTGGTCTCTGGGACTTTGCTGAGCACAGGCCATCCCTTGTCCCAGGATACAGCCCTCCAGCTCTTTCTCCTGCTCAAGAGTTTCAGAAAGAAGAAGAAAAAGTCTATTTGCACCCATATGTTTACCTCACTCCAGGGAATTCTCTGGAATGGAGAAAGGCATTGTTTGCAGTGAAAAACAGCAGAAGAAGAAAAGCCCCGTCAGCTGGAAAGTGTCCAAGCCACAGCGAAGGGCTCCCTCCCTGCGGCCGCCGCACCCGTTATTAACACAGAGGTAATGACATTAGGCGGCTTGATTAAGTCAGCAGCCCTGGGCCTGCCACCCCTTCTCCCGGAGTTACTGCCTCATTTTTCAATTATGCTTTCATTTGAACATCTTTGAAAAACGCCTGGCAAGCACGAGAGTCCAAGAGGAGAACTGAGCTCATTTCAGCCCATCCTTTTTCTTTCCCCAGGAAATGGGGTAGTACATTTCCAAGCTCAAGGTGTGTAGGACCCCTTCCCAAATCCTGAAACTCAGACTTGGACAAGAATTTGCTCTGTTGAATTGTCATCAGCTGTCGCTACTCATGCCATAGAAGACTTTCAGAGCCAAGCAGACTCCCCAGAGACTTAATCTAGCCTCTTCACCAGCAGACGGGAAACAGGTCCAGAAGAGCCCCAACTTGCCTGGAGCCCAGCGGGGCCGGACTCAGAGACTTTAGATTTCTAAAGTCTGTGCGGCTGTTCAGTCATCATAACAAGCAGAGTGGTCTTTGCCTCCCGTGCAGATTGGGGGTCCACAACAGGCCTGTTGTGGCCTCCTGAGTACCTGCCTACAGTTCCCAGAGCAGCCACCAGGTGGCCCAGGCCTTGCCGACTCTGGCTTCATAATCCAAACAGTCTGGCTCAACTTCCAGGGGCTGCAACATAATGGAGAGAACTCAAGAGTCCGCTCTCCACCTCCCCCGCCTGCTCCCCATTGTAAATTTAGTCCGTGCAATAGTGAACATTCAGGTCTGCAAATTTCAGGGGTGCAGGAGCAGAAACGCAGGGGTACTGGAGACAGAGGCTCGGATGTGTCTTTTCAGATGCCACATATCCTAACTGTGCTGCCTCTAGCAAGACCCCCATCTCTGAGCCTCCCTTACCTGTGAACAAGTGTATCCATAGCCACTTGCTCTGCCGCAGAGTTATGCAATGATGGATGTGAAGCCCTGTGGTAATGGCAACCCAAAAGTTCCCAAATGCCAGAATGCCAGATCCCAACTCCCCTGCATTTATTTTTTTTGAGAGAGTATCTTACTCTGTTGCCCAGGCTGAAGTACAGTGGTGCAATGCAAATCATGGCTGACTGCAGCCTTGACCTCTGGGGTTCAAGTGATCCTCCCACCTCAGCCTCCCGAGTAGCTAGGACCACAGGCACACGCCACCACACCCGGCTAGTTTTTACATTTTTTGTAGAGATGGGATCTCCCTATGTTGCCCAGGCTTGTCTTGAACTCCTAGATTCAAGCAATCCTCCTGCCTTGGACTCCCAAGGTGCTGAGATTACAGGGGTAAGCCACCGTGCCCAGCCCCCTGTGAGCTTGTTAACAAGCACAGCCCTGGGCCCATCCCTGCAGAGTCAGAGACAGAAGGTCTAGAGTGAGTGCGTAACTGAGCGGGCTTCTCCCTCCCTCTGCCATCCCGAAGGGAGAAGCCATGGGGAGCCCTTGGCCCTAGCCCAGTGTGATCCCCACCCCACCACAGCTGCCTCCACAAAATGAGCAGAAAGAACATCACCAGGATGCCTCACACACCAGGGCTAACAGCCCAGCAGGAGGCCGACAGGCAATCAGTTACAACCCTGCCTGGAAAGTGGTGGTGGAACAGTGGGGTATGGCACCCCCTGGGGGCTGCAATCCACCGTGAGGTTCCCAGCAAAGCAGGTGTGCCTGGGCACTGCTCAAAGACTGATGTCCATGATTCACTCTACAAATCAAAGTGGATGTCAGGTTATTCCTATACATACATCAGTCTTACTTACACGACAGGCTTCCTAGAATGTTCTAGGTGAGGAGTTAGAGCAACAGGGCCAAAAACCGGGCCCAGCCCATGGACATGTGTCCTCTTGTGACTGCCTTGGGACAGTGGAAAAGGTTGAGATTCTTGGAGCTTCAGGTATTAAAATTGCCCAGGGCGTTTTGGGAATGCCTTTTGGAGAAGGGGGCATTTGAACTGGGTGTTTAGGGGTAAAGAGCAGGTGAAGGAGAGGAGAAGGGGCTCCGGGAAATGTGAGCAGAGTGTGGAAGGGACAGAGCCTGCAAAAGCTTGATGAGAATGACACACGTTTGGACACAGCTGGAGAGAAGGGAGCAGCGACGGGTGATGGGGTGGGAGAGTTCAGCAGTCCCTGGTCCTGGACCTGAACAAGCCTCTTAAGCCATGCAGAGGTTTGGATTTCACACAGAAACCCACGAGGGTCTTTGAAGACTTTTCAACTCCACAAGGGCAGGGACTGGGGACACAGAGGCCAGAGAGTGACCATTACTATCCCCTGGGTGAAACCCAGGGGCCGGGGCAGAGGAAGAGGGAGGAGAAGTGGAAGGCAATGCCAGGTGACTATGGTATTCAGGATTCAGGATCCGTGGGACACAGGTTCACATCAGGAGCAGATGGCCACAGGTCGTATGGCAACCAGGCTGGATGGAAGGGCTGCGGTGCCAGGAGGAATGGGGGAGGGGAAGCCTGCAGGACAGCAAAGGCGTCAGGGTGTGAGAGGCTCTGACGGCTTGTGCAGGGGGTGAGGAGCTTCCAGACGGCCCTTAGAAGAGGAATCCGGAGCAGCAGGAAGGAGAAGGGACTGGCAAGAAGAGCCGGAGAAATGTTAGGATGTTGGTGTTGGGGACGTTTCCTCGGCAAGGGCATGCAGAATGGATGGAAGAGGAGGGTGCGGAGGTGGACAGGCGGCCAGGAGTGTGGGGTGACAGGTAGCCCCGGTGTGAGTGAGACCACAGCCAGCTCATGGAAACGTGCAGAGTCATAGCGGGGTCCTCAGCAGAGCTGGCGAAGAGAAAGTGAGACCAACTCAGTGTGTGATTGTGGATAAGTCCCTGCTCTTCTTTCAGCTGTAGTTTCCTTATTTATGTCGTAAAGAGTCCAGGGGAGGAGGCCTCCAAAGGCCCTTCCACTACGGACTTTCTGAAGTTGACTAACTGGGAAGTATCCCCATTCCTTAAGGGAAACGCCAGCTAACAAGGACCTGGGGACATCTCTACTGCATATGGGTCACTTCTGGACATGCCCTTGTAACTGTCCGCGCATCTCTTTTATGTGGATTCCAACTAGGGCTGCTGCGTACAGTTGCACAGGCTACATACTGCATTGTTTGAGGCACAGCCATCCCTTTAGACTAGATGGAGTCTTGCAGAGCAGCCTCCGTGCTGAGAACATCCTCCCTGCTCCACGACAGCATCTGGAGTGCCTACTTCCTGGAACCTGGACCCTCTCCCCAGAATGTGATTGGGGAGAACAGGAGGACCTGAGTTCTAGGCTGGCCTGTGGTGTTATATGGCCAGCCCCTCTACTCACTGGGCCTCTGTCTCTTTCTCCATAAAGTGGCCAGGACGAGCCATTCTGAGGCCTTGTCCAAATTCAGAGTTCTTATTGCCAGAATCATTTGTCTCTGGAAATTGCAGCAGCACCGGGAGGGCCACGTGGCCTTTCTGGGCTCCTCCCAGATCATCCCCGGGAGCTGAGAATTGTCCTTGTGCCTCTGTGCTGCAGAGCCGAGATGCTGCTGGGCTCCTCCAAACCCCATCCTCCCCAAAGCCCCAGGGGCCTCATTCCTACAGGGGCTGATTCTCGAGACCCAGGGCTTCATGACTGCCTCGGCCGCCAGACCGGCATTAAGTGTCCAGGGTGGGTCGGCTGCACACCACAGCACCTGACAGCTGGGTGGTTCTTGCTCAAACCATCATTATCTCCCTTAAATCACGTGAGTAGGAAGTCTGGATTTGTCACTAAGGAAAGGTGACAGGACATTCTTCATCAAGGAGGCCCTCCAGCCCGTGGACAGGGTTGGTGGGATTCATTGCTTTGAAGGGACCCAGCTGTGTTACAGAGCACTAATTAACATAACCAGTAGCGTGTCCTCCACACGTGACAGTCCATGAAGCCCTTCACACGAATGAAGTCACTCAACAAACAGTGAGGGCGTACTCTGGGCTAGCTCACTGTGGTCATGGACGTGAACCAGCTCCAGGTACTGCTCGAAGTTGCTCGCCGCCCCTCTGGCTCACAGCTGATTTGAGTCTCACAACCACCCTATGAAGTAGGTATTATTATCACCCACACTTTGCAGACCAGGAAACTGAGGACAATATTTACGTCCTTTGCCTAAGGACCTAAGGCCAAGCTGAGCCTTGAACACAGGCAACAGACCACAGCCCCCAGGGGTTTCGTTCTCCCTCATGTGCTGTGACCTGGGACCAGCACCTTCCCTTTCTCAGTCTCAGCTCCTCATCTGTAGGTTCTGGTCGGGGGGGCTAGAATGGTGACCTAGCTCTGCAGTGCACAGATCCTGTGAGCCCAGACCTGCTGCAGACTTGGCAGACCTAAGAGTGAGCTTCAGAAATCAAATTGGCAGATCCAGAGCTCTAAATCAGAAGACACACCGCCCAACAAGCTGATTGGGCAAGTAGGCGTCCGGACCAAGTTCGAAATACGCACAACTCACCCTCGTAAGCTGTAAACACGCTGCACCACGAGGTCCTGCTGTCCGTCATCAGGTGTGTGAGTTGATGTCTGCCTTCCTGGAGCCAAGTTTTGGCTGTAGCACACATTTCATTTCTCCACACACAGGGTTCCACATTGTAAATCACATGCTAAGGAGAGAGGGGGAGAGACAGGAACAGCTGCCAAAGGCTGGACCTGGCCACGTGAATGGGATTGGGGCACATGAGTCCACTGATTGTGGAGAACTAGTGGCTTTCTCAAATAGGCATGGAGCTCAGGATGCCCTGTCTACCTGGTCAGCTGCCTTTCCCCGAGGGCCTGAGTGCACAGTACTACGGTTAGGTGCACAGAAGCAGCACACCAGGATCCTGGCTCCGTGCTCCCAGGCAGTTTCCATTTTCCCCCTAGACCCACCCCAACCCTCCACGCTGTTCTCTGGTCTCTGCGGACGCCATTGAAGGACTCCTTGACCCCTGGTTCCCAGTGAGTTCCCACAACAGTAGACGTAGGCACAAGATCAGAGGGTACCTTGAGACTGAGGTTGGCTGTTTATTCTCCTGGACCTTTTCCTACCAAAGACTGCAGCTCCTGACAGCCTGCCCTTTCCTGCAGCCTCTCTCCAGGTTTTGTAACCCCTCTTTCTCCTTGCCCTTCAGGATGTCACCAGCGCTGTGACACTGCGCCATCCCTTGTTGGCTTCCCTTACCTACTCACACCTCTGTAAATATTCCCCTTTTAAACTCATGACCTCTCTCATGTATGCCATGAGATTTCTCCCAGGAGGCTGACTGATGCAGCCATTTACTGTACATCAATTTTAAGATGCACTGTTATTTTAAGTCTCACTAAGAAAAACTAAACAGGCAGGTGCAGTGGCTCACACCTGTAATCCCAGCACTCGGGGAAGCCTATGCAGGAGGATCACTTGAGCCCAGGGGTTTGAAACCAGGCTGAGCAACAAAGTGATACCCCCATCTCTACAAAAAATATATATATATATATTAGCCAGGTATGGTGGCATGAGCCTGTGGTCCCAGCTACACAAGAGGCTGAGGCAGGAGGATCAGAAGATCACTGGAGTCAAGGAGGTTGAGGCTGCCATGAGCCGTGTTCACAACGCCACTGCACTCCAGCTTGGGTGACACAGCAAGACCCTGGAAAGAAAGGAAGGAAGGAAGAAAGGAAGGGAGAAAAGGAGGGACAGAGGGAGGGAGGGAAGCAGGGAGGAAGGGAGGGAGAATAAACCACTGCCTTAAGTGATGACACAAACTAGACCTGTAAACCATGACACAGGGCTTCCTATCACTTTATATTTTTATTTTATATTTAGCAAAAGAGCTGTTTTTTAAACTTGTTTCAATTTAGGATTTTGAGGGTTTTAAAAAATCCTCTGTCACTTTTGTGCATACACAAAGAGGGAGATATCAATTAATAAATCAGCTCAGTTGCTCCCAGAACTCCATACTCCAGAGTCCTTCTCTTCTGAGCTGTTTAGCTTCCATGGCGTCAGTGTCCACATTTGCCCACATGGAACTGGCTCTGGGCCATCAAGGGCATGGGTGGTGCACCATTTCTTAAAGGGCTGCCCCACTTTTGTCTCTGGGTTTTTCTTTCCAAAGCCACTGCCCACATTCTGCAAATTTTAAAATGCATGTATGGCAATGACAACTTTGTTATGACTGTCACCTGTCAGCATCAACCGTATGATGTACCTCCATTATAGAGACCATAACATGTGTGTGTTAGAATCAAGGAAATATGGGTGTTAATTATGCTGACGTTAGGCAAGTCAATTTGCGTCTCTGAGCCTTAGTGTTTTCATTCGTTAAAAGGTACATTTACCCAACTTGATCTATAGATTCAATGCAATCCCAGTAGAAATCTCAGCAAGTTATTTTCTGGATATCAACAAACTGGATCTAAAGTTTCAGGGAAAGACCCAGAATAGTCAACACAATATTGAAGAAGAACAAAGTCAGAGAACTGACACTACCTTGTTTTAAGACTTACTATAAAGCTACAATTATCAAGGCAGTGTAGTGTTGGTTGAAAGAATAGACAAACAGATCAGTGGAATGAATACAGAGCCCAGTAGTAGACCCATGTAAATATAGTCAACTGATCTTTGACAAAGGAGCAAAAGCAATTCAATGAAGAAAGAATTATCTTTTCAACAAATGGTGCTGAAACAACTGGACGTCCACATGCAAACAAAATTTAATCTAGATATGACTTCACACCTTTCATAAAAATTAACTCTGATTTTACACCTCTCATAAAAAATTACTCAAAATGGGCCGGGTGCAGTGGTTCATGCCTGTAACCCCAGCACTTTGGGAGGCCAAGGCGGGCAGATCATCAGGAGTTCAAGACCAGCCTCGCCAACATGGTGAAACCCCATCTCTACTAAAAATTAAAAAAAAAAAAAAATAGCTGGGTGTGGTGGCACGTACCTATGGTCCCAGCTACTCAGGAAGCTGAGGCAGGAGAACTGCTTGAACCCAGGAAGCAGAGGTTGCAGTGAGCCTAGATCGTACCACTGCACTCCAGCCTGGGCAACAAAGCAAGACTCCATCTCAAAAAAAAAAAAAAAAAGAGTAACTCAAAATGGAGTGTGCACGTAATGTAAAACACAAAACACTAAAACTTCTAGACGATAACGTAGGTGACACTGGGTTTGATGATGAGTTTTTAGATACAATACCAAAAGCATAACCCATCAAAAGAAAAAATTGATAAGTTGAACTTCATTAAAATTTTCTGATTTGCAAAAAACAGTATTAAGAGAATGAAATGACAAGCTATAGATTGGGAGAAAACATTTGTAAAACACATATTGGATAAAGGACTTATATGCAAAATATACAAATACCTCTTAAAAGTCAACAACAAGAAAACAACTCAATTAAAAGATGGGCAAAAGATCTGAACAGACACCTCACCAAAGAAGATACACAGATTGCAAATAAGCATATGTCATCAGGAAACTGAAAATTAAAACAACAAGGAAATGACACTACTATTAGAATGGCCAAAATCTGGAACATTGACATAACCAAATGCTGGCAAGAAAACAGAGCAACAGGAACTCTCATTCGTTTCTGGTGGAAATGCAAAATGGTACAGTCACATTGGAAGACAGTTTTGTTTGATGTCTCTTGCAAAACTAAACATCATCTTTGTTCATGTTTAGCTGAAACACATGATCCAGCAATTGTATTCCTAGGTATTTACCCAAATAAGGTAAAAATATGTCCATGCAAAACCCTGCACATAAATGTTTATAGCAGATTTATTCATAATTTCCCAAAACTAGAGGCAATCAAGATAGACTTCAAAAGGTGAATGAATAAAGTGTGGTACATCTGTACAATCAAATATTATTCAGCAATTAAAAAAACGAGCTATCAAGCCAAGAAAAGACATGAGGGATCTTAAATGCATATTACATTGTGAATAAGCCAGTCTGAAAAGGCTACATACTGTGTGATTCCAACTATATGACAAAACTATAAAGATATTGTCAAGGCTAGTGGTTGCCAGGAGTTTGAGGGTGACAGAAGGGAGGAAGGACGAATAGGTGGAACACAGGATTTTCAGGGCAATGAAACTATTCTGTATGCTACTGTGATGCAGATACATGCCATTAAGCATTCATCAAAGCCCCCAGATTCTGTACCCTCACATAAACTGTGGATTTTAGTTAATAATAATGCATCAAGATGGTTTCATCAATCTTAGCAAATGTACTCCAATGCAAGATGTTAATAATAGGGAAAACTGAGAGTGGGAGGGAGGGGGCCTATAGGAACTCCATCTACTGTCTCCTCAATTTTCTGTAAATCTAAAACTTTTCTGAAACATAGAAGTCTGTCTTTAAAATATAAAAATAAAAATAAATAAAGCATGCACATATACCTGTCTACCTCCTGGGGGCTGCTGGAAGGCTACATGAGATAATATATGACAAGCACTTGGTGCAGGACCTGGCTCATAAGACGTGATCAACAAACGCCTGCTACTGTGGGTGTTGCAGTGGTTATTGGAGCTGTTGTGGTTATGATTGTGGTTGTTGTTAAAATTGCATCAGGTTGCTGTGGTCTGTGGTTATTTTGGGAGCTGTAGCTGTGGTTGTTGGAGTTGGTGTGGTTATTGGGTTTGTTGTGATAATCACTGGAGTTGTGATCACTGCTGTGGTTGTAGGGTTTAGGGTTGTATTTGCAGCTGTGGGGATGTGTTGGCTGTTGTGGGTTTTGTTACAGTTGCTGGATTGTGTTTCTCGTGGTGGTGGCAGTGCTTGACCTGTGTTGGTGGAATCATTGTGGAAGTTGGCATGGTGGTGGCTTGAGCTTCAACAGCCTGTAGAGGGCTGAGTCCAGATTTTCTTTCCCAGGTAAAGGCCTTGGTTAAACACTTTGGTGCTCGCAGAGTCTTCATAGAAGCTGAATTTCAAAGAGCTTCAGTTCTGTAAGATGATAAGATTTTGGGCAAAAATTAAGTGAGACAAAGACAGATGTGAATGGAAGAAGCAGGAAATGAAGGAATGTGTCAGGAGTGAGGGTGGCTCCAGTGAGCCCTGGCCTGTGAGCCACCTCCACTGATCACTCAGCATTCGTGGAAGTGGCACTCCAGAGTGTGACTCACCATTCGTAGAATTCTCTAGAAACAGATTCTTTTTTTCATAAGAAAGAACATATATTTTTTAAAATTAAGTGGAGAGAAGAACCAGCCATCCGTGCCTCTGGAATGAATTGGCCTCTGGAGAATCTTTATCTCCTTCAGGGAACGGCACTGGAGTTCTTTGCGATACATTTGCAGGAGAATCACTTGAACCCGGGAGGTGGAAGTTGTGGTGAGCCAAGATCGCGCCTTTGCACTCCAGGCTGGGCAACAAGAGCAAAACTCTGTCTCAAAAAAAAAAAAAAAAAAAAGAGAGAGAGGTTTTCTTTCTTTCACATTTGTCTGTGCCTAGGGATTTTCATTGCATGGTTATGATTTTATACAATTGGGTACCTGCTATTTACTTAACTTTATATCCTAAGTGTGCTTTCATGTAGGTACTTTTTTTTAATATAATCATCATTTTCATAATAATTTAATGGTTAAAACCAGGAGTTGGCAAATCATGGCTTTTGGGGCAATAAATAAAGCTTTATAAATAAAGCTTTCTTGGAACATAGCTACACTCATTCACTTACACATTGCCTATGGCTGTTTCTTGCCACAACAGCAGATTGAGTACATATTGCACATAGGCAATATGGTTCAATAAGCTGAACATATTTACTTACCTGGCCCTTTTCAGAAAACATTTGCCAGCCCCTGTTTTAAATATGTTTTTGCCAAATAGCTTTTCAAAAGCATTGTATTGGCCAGGGTGTGATGGCTGATGCCTGTAATCCCAGCACTTTGGGAGGCCAAGGCAGGAGGGTCACTTGAAACCAGGAGTTCAAGACCCCCCTGGGCAACATAGCAAGGCCACATCTCTACAAAAAAAAAAAAAAAAAGAATTGGATTAATTTACATTACTATCAATATTATGAAAGGGTATCAATTGTTCTGCATCCAGGCCAGCATTTGGTGTTTGTTTTAATCTTTGCTCATTTTTAAAGTGAGAAAAATAGTATCTTTTTTTCAATTTGAATTTCTTGTTTATTGGTGAGTAATTTTTTCCATTTATTATTTACTTCTTGAATGACTTCTTTTCTGAATTTTCTGTTCATATTCCTTACTCATTAATCTACAGAGAGATTGCTTTGTATTTGTTTTTTTAAAATTTTGTTTCGTCTAGCAATTTAAGCAAGTTATTTGTGCAATTAAGATATTAATCTATTTCTATCATATTTGTCACAAATTCCAGAAAAGTCTTGCTGTATTTATTAATACGGTGACTTTGGGCACATCCCTCAACCTCACTTTTCTTCAGTTTACTCAACTACAGGACAGAGGTAGAGTTATTTTTCATGGTATTATGTTGAAAATTTGATGAAAGCTTTTCATCAAATCTTTTACTAAAGAAATGAAAGTTTTAATTACTATTATCGTTATTATTACCTATGAAAACAAACTAGCAGAAACAAAAGCATCAAATGCATTCTGCCCAACTTTTGGAGGATATACAGCAGTGGCTTTCAAACTATGTTCTATGTACCTTAGTGTCACAGTAAGGATTCTTTCAGTTAGAAGTGAGAGAAATCCCAGCTCAAACAGGCTTAAGCAAAGTAGGCACGACTTTTGGCTCAGGTCACTGTAAAGTTCAGGATTTGGGATACAGCCAGATCCAGGGGTCCTGACGATGACACCAGGACTGCCTGCCTTCTTTCCATCTCTTGAGTCTGCCATGCTTGGTTTTGGCTTTGCTCTCAGGAGGGTGTAGATCCTGACTGCAATGGCTTGAAAGTTTGTCCCCTCCAAAACTCATGTTGAAGTTTGATCTCCAATGTGACAATATTGAGAACTGGGGCCTTTTAGAGGTGATTGGGTCCTGAGGTCTCTGCCTTGATGAATGGATTGACCTATTCATGGATTAATGGGTTATTGAGGGAGTGGAACTGGTGGCTCTGTAAAGAAATGAGGAGAGGCCTGAGCTAGCATGCGCAGCCCCCTGATCATGTGATGCCCTGCACCATCTTTGGACTCTGCAAAGATGGCCCCACCAGCAAGAAAGCCCTCACCAGATGTGGCCCCTCCCCCTGGGACTTCTCAGCTTCCATAATTGTTAGAAATAAATTCCTTGATATGGTTTGGCTGTGTCCCTACCCAAATCTCATCTTGAATTGTAACTCCCACAATTCCCATGTGTCGTAGGAGGGACCTGGTGGAAGGTAATTGAATCGTGGGGTGGGTCTTTCTCATGTTATTCTCAGGATAGTGAATAAGTCTCACAAGATCTGATGGTTTTATAAATGGGAGTTTCCCTGCACAAGCTCTCTCTTTGCCGGCTGCCATGTTTGCTCTTCTTCATCTTCCACCATGATTATAAGGCCTCCCCAGCCATGCAGAACTGTGAATCCTTTAAACCTCTTTCCTTATAAATTACCCACTCTCAGGTATGTCTTTATCAGCAGTGTGAAAATGGACTAATACATTCCTTTTTTAAAATAAATTACCCAGTTTCAAGTATTCTGTTATAAGGTACAAAAAACAAAGATACTGGTTTAAGCCCAATCAGTCCAGCAAGCTTCTCCTTCAGCACATCCAGGACAGTTTCCAAGGCCAGACTCTTTGGACCATCCTGGGTCCCAGGCCCTTCCTGAATCAATCATTATGGCCAGGATGTGGCACTGGCAGACTGGTTGGGCCTAGTGGATGAAGTCCCCATCTACGAATGGGTGAGGCCGAGTCCCCAGAGGAAAATCGGGCACTGTCACTAGACAAAGGGGCCATGAGCACAGGCAGGCAGGAAACAGACATCTCTGCAGGTGCCTCAGGGCACTGAGAGCCAGGGGGCTGAGGGCTCAGGAGACCTTTCTTTCCTTCCCCTCATTCAGCCACATCACCTTTAGCTGTTTTATATATTGGTCCTCTGGGTAAGAATTTGTTTAAGAAACAGCTTCTGCTGCTAAGTGAGTCTGCACATGTGGACTAAGGGGAAGTGTCCAGAGAGAAAGCCATGAATGAGGGACAAGAACCTGCATTTTGCAGAGAATCATGGCAAGGAGACTCTGAGAAGTTAGGCACCCTATTCCTAGAATGTGAATCTATTGGTCCTGGGATTACAGCAGGAAGCAAGGCTGATACCGTTTGGGTCTGTGTCCCCACCCAAATCTCATGTCAAATTGTAATTCCTAATGTTGGAGGGGGGGCCTGGTGGGAGGTGACTGGATCATGGGGGCGGATTTCCCCCTTTGGTTCTGTTTTCATGATAGAGTTCTCGAGAGATCTGGTTGCTTTAAAGTGTGTGGCACCTCCCCTCTCTCTTCCTCTGGCTCCCAACCATGCTTCCTGAGGCCTCTTCAGAAGCCAAGCAGATGCCAACGTCATGCTTCCTGTACAGCCTGCAGAACCATGAGTCAATTAAACGTCTTTTCTTTATAAATTACGCAGTCTCAGGTATTTCTTCACAGCAATGCGAGAACAGACTAATCCAAAGAAAAAGACTCATCTTCAAGGCACTCACATTCTAATTATCCAGGCAGCAACATGTAAGTCAGTAAATATTATATTGTGCTGTATTAGAAGCAAATAGTTTCACAGGCTCTGAAGGAACATAAGACACGATGATCAAGAGGGATGAGGTTGGGGGGCCCTTTACCTAGGATCCCAGGGAGGGCCTCTCTAAAGAAGTGACATTTGAGCTGGGATCCCCGAGAATGAAACCTGGAGAAGGAGCATCCGCCCAGAGGCCCCAGGGGAAGCCCTGCTAGGTGTACCTGAGGGACACAACAGCCAATGGGTTGGAGCATGGTAAGTAAGCGTGTGAGCAGCTGAGGACGCAGAAGGGCCAGGGCCGGGTGATGGAAGATGTTGCAAACTTTGGCAAAGGAGATGGAAGTCCTGGTCCGATACACAGAGTGTGGCAGAGAGAAGAGAGAACAAGTGTGTTCTGAGGGGCCAGAGCAAGGTGTGGTTCATGATCCAGCAAGGAAATCTACAGGAGAAGAGTTCCAATTCCAGCTCACTCAGAAAGAAGCCGTTTCTGGCAGTCCCTGGTGCATCCAACCACAGAATGAGCAGCCTGGAGGAGGTGAGCTCTCCGTCCACAGAAGTATGCAAACAGGGTACAATGGCAGGACATGCTAGAGTCCCAGGAGTTGGTGATTCAGTGAAATCAACAGGAAAAAAAAAAAAAAAAGAACCAAACTCGATAATAATCCTTAACAAAGTTTACAGTGGCAAAGGACCCACTTAAAACATTTTAACAGCAGCCTGCTGCTATCAGAGCAATCTCTGGAAATGATTTATTTACATATAAAAATGAGACATTCCCCAACAGCCTCGCGACAGCCCCTGGGGTGAGGCTCTCATTGGACGGTGCCTCCCCCGGGGCCAGGAGGCTCTGCCCCTCCTCGGCTCCTGCCTCGGCTGGGGGCTGATTGCCTCTCCCAGGGGAGGCGGAGGCGCGCCCTGCCAGCATTCCAGAGAGTCGCTTCTCCAAAATAAACCTTGCATAAGCATTTAAATGTGCGGCTGGGCATGAAGTACAGTCAACATTTTTATTCCAAGAATGCAAATGAGCCCCTGAGGGGCCTGGAAGAGACAAAAATGCCCTGGCCCAGAAGCACTTTTTTGAAAGGCTTGAGTTGGGCACAGCTGGTTTCACGTTCTCAAACCAGTGTTGGGGAAACTGAGGCCCAGGGATCGACTCGAGGTCACAGTGTGAGGAAAAGGCAGAGCATCCGGAGACTTTCTATCCTGCTGGAATATCCCCCAATCAGAGCTTTATTTGTTTGCATTGAGCAAGCTCCCAGATGCAGCCAAGTAGTGGGTGAACAGGTAACTGGATCATTTCACAGAACGGGACCTCTCAGCAAGATCTGCTGTCTGTGCTGGGCACCAGTGATTCCTGAGGCTTGGGAATCTGGACCCTGACTTTGAAGGGCAAGAAGAAGCCCGCCCTTATCCTGAGGGTACTTCCAGCCCCCACCCCAGGCAGCATTAGGGCCCCTCCTCCTCTGGGCTCTACCCACAGCACCTGAGGTTCTTGTCACCTCAAGCCTTGTCCACTCCAAGGGTCTAGCATATATCAGGTGCTCAAAACCTGTTGCCACAAACTGAACTGAGTGGCCTGCCCATAGAGGACCTTCCTCACCACAGAAATAGGGACAAGCAACTAGATGGGATATGTCTTGGGCAGGGGCCACAGAAGCCCTGGGGGCTGTCCTGGGCTTTCCCTGAGACTTTGGACCTCAAGTATGGGCAGACTGTGGGAATAGATGTTTCTAAGTCTCCCAGAGATACCCAGAAGTTTCAGGGCCATGAGAGGGAGCTCTGTGCTTTAAGATCTCAGAGGCCTCCTTCAGTGCAGATCCCCCACATTTGTCCTGGCCTGGGGGGCCCCTAGCAGGGCGGACTCACCTGGAGTCGAGCGCCCACGCTGACCAGGTGCTGCTCGACTCTCCTTCTGCTAACCCAGGTGGCCCAGGGGCTTGCTCTCAGCATCCCATGAGCAGAAGGGTCCTGGCCTATGGGCCCCTGCAGTGTCATGCAGGCTCCTGAGGGTGGCTGGAGGGCCCAGGCCAGGCATGAATACAAATGAGGCCCCCTAGGCAAGGCTGGTCCCACCAGGGAAGCCCTCCTGTTCCAAGACAGATCTTGAGTTTAGTTGAATCCTTTAGAGGAAAGACTGTTTCCCATTCTTCGGAAGGATCACGCCTCCCCTCACTCACTACCCCCACATCCATATTGTACTGCAAAGTGGTTAACCTTTTCCCAACACGCCTCATGCCCAAATGCATTTTCAAAATTGCACTAGCTACTAGGATCCTCATTCTTTACTGTTGGGGAGAGAATGGCACCTCTGGACAGAATTCTGTTCATCTCTGATCATTTTCTGATAGAACTGGAGCTGGAGGGGGCTGGTTCATGTGTCCTCCTCACGGCCCCAAGAGCAGAGGTTCCTGTTTCTCCCCAGGGACCCAGCACTGTGCCAGGCTCCCAGCAGCAACTCTTGGACCCCCAGAGTCCTATCCACCTCCCTCACAGGTATTGATTAGCCGAGGGACACCAATTAGGCAGGCGGGTGTTCAGCTGGCCCAGCTCCACCAACCCACGTGCTTGTTTCCCTGCTGGAGTGAAGCGCCTTGTTTCTCATCCCCTGGAGAATTACAACTCACTTTAAACAAGAAGGCGGATGACTTCGTGCTTGCCTCCCCCAAGCCTAGCAGCTTAGCACCATCTGAATTCCAATTAGCGTCATCAAGTTTTCTCAGGGAGGAAAAAGTTTCCCCTGACACCCACCTCCTTCCAGCTGCAAGAAGTTTGCTCAAGGCTAGGACACATCTGCAGAGTCATGAGTCCATCCGCTGAATATGCCTTTATCACCACCTACTCGGAGCCCCAGTTCCCAACAACAGTCATAGTTACTGCTGATGGCCTGTGGTCTGTATGCCAGGCACCTCATGTCAGCCCTCACAGTGCCTAGGAAGTGGGCACTTATGTTGCCCCACCAAAGATGAGGAGACTCAGGCTCTGTGACCAGTGCAAGGCCACCTGCCCTTGCCCATCCGCCTGGAGATAAGGCTTATCCCAGGACTCCGATTTCAAAGCCTGGGATCTGAATGGTGCACAATATCACCACATCTGCAAAAGGGACAGAGCTCTGGGCATTAAAGATGATCTTTGGAGAGCAGCTGGTCAAGTGCCACATAGAAGCTCAAGAAAGGTCCACTCCAGTAAAGAATTGGAGGTGCAGCTGGAGGAGCTGAATCACACGGATAACCTCCCTCCAGAACTGGCTTAGAGACCTGTAGGGAGGCAATGCCATGCAGGCTGGAGTTCAAGCCTTACGAGGCACAAATGGCCTGCCCTAGGAACTGGAAGAAGGGCGGGTCTTGCCAGCAGGGAACCTGGGGAATGCTGCATGGGGGAGTGTCAACAAGCAACAAATGGTCTGGTTTGCCTTGTGCAAGGGAAAGCCCGACACTGAAGCACTGGATTTTTGGAAAGAAAAAAGTTGATTGCAAGGTGATATGATATAGCTGTGTCCCCACCCAAAACTCAACTTCAGTTATAGCTCCCATGGTTCCCATGTGTTGTGGGAGGGACCCAGTGGGAAATCACTAGATCATGGGGGCAGTTTCCCCCATACTGTTCTGGTGGTAGTGAATAAGTCTCATGAGATCCGATGGTTTTATAAGGGGAACCCCCTTTCACTTGGTTGTCATTCTTTCTTGTCTGCCACCACGTAAGACGTGCCTTTCGCCTTGCACCATGATTGTGAGGCCTCCTCAGCCATGTGGGACTGTGAGTCCGTTAAACTTCTTTTTCTTCATAAATTATCCAGTCTTGGGTATGTCTTTATCAGCCGCATGAAAACAGACCAATACATAAAGCTACCAAGCAAGGAGACGGGAGTCAAGCTTAAATCTGTCTCCTCAAGGCGGTGGTTGGGGGAGCTTTTATAGTGAGAGAGTAGTGAGGAATGATCTGATTGGATCTTGCGACTGGGCCTAAATATGTGCACCTGCTGTGCCAGCCATTGTCACCTATAGACATTCCTGCTCCTTTCTCAGAAAGTACCAATACCCTTTAGGGGCCAGGCCCTGGCTCTGTGAGCCTGAGGACACCCAGGTTCCTGCCTTTCCCCTGGGGGCCTTAGTTTCTTTTCTCCTTTCTGTCTCCTCACACTCTGTCTGCCTGTGACTGAGCCTGTTGAGGGCAAGGATACGTTTCGTCCACCAGGCAGGCCCAGGCCCTGGCACTTGTCCCAGCACTGAGCAAAACAGCCTGGTAGGCATTTGTATTACCGGTAGAGGGTCTTGACTACAAGTTGTCCAGGTTCTTGGCGTTTTGACCAGAGAATCGGACAAAAGGCACAGAAAAGCAAGGAAAGAATGAAGCAACAAAAGCAGAGATTTATTTAAAGTGAAAGTACATTCCACAATGAGGGAGCGGGCCAAGCAGAAGCTCAAGAGCCCCAGATACAGAATCTTCTTGGGTCCAAATACCCGCTAGACGTCCCCCATTGGCCACTTGGTGATCACCTCACATAAATGAAATGGTGACCCACAATCAGTGAAGTTCCACAGGTCATACTCCCATTCAAACATCTGATTGGTTGCAGAAAGCCACCAGTCAGAGGCTAAAGTGAAGTTACAAAGTTGCACTTCTATGCAAATGAAGACTTGGCTCGCAATCAGTCTGTCTGCAACTAATTAGAGGCTGAAGTTACAAAGTTGCACTCCTATGCAAGGGTCTGATTGTTTGCAAAAAGCAACCAATCAGAGGTACTTTCAATTTTCCATCTGCCATGCGGAAAAGGTTGGGGCTTGCAAATGGAGTAGCCTCTGGTCCTTCTATTACTTAGGAGTGGAAAGTTAGGGTTTTCCTTTCAATTTAGTTCTAGGAAGTCAGCGTGAAATGACCTTGGGTTCCCTCCCTCCAGACCCTATTCTCCTGCCTCATTTGTAGGTTAGAACATGATAGAACAGAGTGGTACCCCATTGTTACTCCCCCTTTCTCCATCACTACCCACAAGGATGCCATGAGACCTGAATCCAAGCCAACAGGCTTGGACTCCACCTCTGGGTCTAAAGCTGGAGGAAGTCACATTGCAGTTCTGAGCCTCAGTTTCCTCATCTATAAAATAAGGATAACTAAGCCCTCCAGGGCTCTGGAAGGTGATGGATGAGACTGCTTATGTAGGAGCCCTTTTGAAAAATTAAGCAGCTCTCTAATTCTCTCTCTTTACATAGAACGTATTTTTAAAATGAGTTTTAAAATATTAGTAGAATCCTTTGTTCATTTTTTTTTTTTTTTTTGCCTGTCAAAAGTTCCTTTTTGCCAAACTCTTTAGAAAATGAACTTTTTGAAAAACAAAAATTACTTTTATAGAGATAGGGTCTCGCTATGTTGCCCAGGCTGGTCTTGAACTCCTGGCCTCAAGCAGTTCTCCCACTTCAGCCTCCCAAAGTGCTGGGATTACAGGCATGAGCCGTCATGCTTGGCCTTGAAGCGTGAACTCTTGAATTAGCTTTCGAATTTGTAGAAACCTTTGTGAGTCACCAAGAGCCTTTGTATTGTCATCTCCATGGACTGTCCCAGCAGGACAGTGGTTCACATTACCCTGCAAGTACAGATGAGAAGGCTAAGTGACCTCCCCAAGGTCACACGGCAGAAGATGGCTTGAACCAGGTCTCCCTATCTACGTTGCTGGGTTAGCTCTGTGCCCTGCTGAGCTCTGAGTAGAGTCCCAGCTACTCCCTCAGATCACTAAAGGCTCCTACCCTCTACCCTCACCATAACAGCAATTCAACTTTGCCAAGTCCCCAAGCCTGACCTCGGGAAGAAAAGTCTCAGTGGACTCTCACTCTCAAGGGGCAGGGACTGGCAGCTGTGGCTGGTCCCTGAGGCTCAGGCCACCCCAGGCCCTGCACCTCACTGACCAGGGAGGGCAGCCCTGCTGGCTGCTACAAACCCCCTGGGAGTGAGGGGCAGGACCAACTCACTCACTCAACCAACCTGAATTAAGCATCATCTGCTAGTGTTGGGGCCCCACCCCTGGGCTTGGGAGCTACTGAAATGCAGCCCCCTCCTCCCCTTTTTAAGAAGAGAGGACACACAGGAAAACAGTGAGAGGAGCTGGGAGGGAAGTGAGCCTTGGGGCCAGAGGGGAGCTCTATTAGTCACAGTATCAGCAGTTTTCACACTGCTGATAAAGACATACCCAAGACTGGGCAATTTACAAAAGAAAGAGGTTTAATTGGACTTACAGTTCCACATGGCTGGAGAGGCCTCACAATCATGGCAGAAGGTAAGGAGGAGCAAGTCACATCTTACATGGATGGCAGCAGGCAAAGAGAGAGCTTGTGCAGGGAACTCCCATTTTTAAAACCGTTAGATCTCATGAGACTCATTCAGTATCATGAGAACAGCACAGGAAAGACCTGCCCCTATAATCCAATCACCTCCAACCAGGTTCCTCCCAGGACACATAGGAATTGTAGGAGTTAAAATTCAAGATGAAATTTGGGTGGGGACACAGTCAAACCATATCAGGAGCTTCCACCATCCTGAGAGTAGGAGAAGGTACCCTGGGAGACAACATCCAGGCTGGAATCTTAAAGGCTGGGCAAACAAAAGCCAGGGAAGAAGAGATGAGGAGGGTGTTCTAGACCAAGGGAATGGCCAAGCAAAGGCCTGGAGGGTGAGCAAAAGGCTCAAGAACAGTGGTGGTGACCCTGCCAGCCTCGGGAGGGGGCAGAGCGGGCTGGCACTGCTCAAACTTCAGCCTCTCACTCATGTCGAGTCCTTCCTTTGAGGTTTAATCATATCCAACTCTCTATTCATAGTTTTGTTTCCTTTCCGTAAGGAGGCTCCCTGGCCCTTGCTTAGTACATTTCAACCCCGAGCTGTCCTAGAGCGCATGTAGCCCGGCTCTGTGTGGAAATCTTCTCAGGTACCCCCAGGAGTCTGCACTTTGTCCGTGGGTGACAGAAGGAGGATGGCAGATAGTAAAGGAGTGTTAGCAGAGAAGAATTCCAAAGTGAAGTGTCAGGCTCTCAAATGTGACATGTCCGGAATGAAACCCTCTACTCACCCTCCAGATCTTGCCACCAGCAGGCCCCCAGGCAGTCAATAAAACCCTACACCCTATACAGACCTCAGGGTCATCCCCGCTGCCTCCCTGGCCTCCTCCTCCCCACAGCCCAATTGCAGGAGGCTTGTCTGCTCTGCATTTTAACGCTGCCCTGTTCATCTACCCCTGTGCCCCACTGGCTCTGCACCTCTCTTGAAACCCTCTCAGCTCTGCACCTCCCTGTACCCCCCATAGCTCTGCACCCTTCTGTACCCCTCAGCTCTGTATACCCCTCCTGTGCCCCCCTCAGCTCTACACACCCCTCCTGTGCCCCCCACAGCTCCGTACACTCCTCCTGTGCCCCCCTCAGCTCCACACACTCCTCCTGTGCCCCCCTCAGCTCTGTATACCCCTCCTATGCCCCCCTCAGCACTACACACCCCTCCTGTGTCCCCCTCAGCTCTGTACTCCTCTCCTGTACCCCCCACAGCTCTGTACACCCCTCCTGTGCCCCCCTCAGCTCTGAACTCCCCTCCTGTGCCCCCCTCAGCTCTGTATACCCCTCCTGTGTCCTCCACAGCTCTGCAAACCTCCTGTGCCCAAACCTCTTATGCCCCAACAGTTTTGCATGCCCCAGGGCATTCACACTGCTTCCCCCAGAGTCTGGGCTTCCTGCATTTTTCTCTTGAGCTCCTGTCTCAGCCTTCCTGCCCTGTGCATTTCCCGTCCTGCCCCTGGCTGAGGTTTTGTTACAAATAAACCATTTATGGAAAAACCCAATGCACTGGCCACCCATCCAGTGACACAGCTTTCTCTCTACGCCTACCCCACTCAGTGGGGCCCTGACCTCACCTGCCTGGGCCCTAGCACCCACTGTGGCTTCAGGGCAGAGGACCCTGGCTGCCTCCCCGAGAGTCCTGCAGGCCTGTTCTCAGACAAGGGACTTTCCTTTCTCGACTCATGTCCTTGTCTGCAGCATTGAGAGAACCCCCTCCTCCCTGCCTTACCTGTTGTCCAGACACTAAGATGGGAGTTATAAATTTGTTCTAAGTTGTACAAATATGAGGGCTGGAGATTCAAAAATATTTGAGAAGGCCCGCCAAACACAAGCACGGTCATGTGAACTCCCTGATGACAGCAGCAAGATGTGAGGCTGTGGTTAAGGCAACTGCATTCTTGTTGTTGGTTTTCACCAATTCTGAGCATCCACAGTTTGCTAGGCCAGATGCTGAGCCAGGTGCTGGGGACCAAGGTGAGACTCCCAGGGTGGCAGAAGAGAGCCACCTAGGCAGAGCTTGTAGATCCAGAGTAGAGGGTGGCCAGCTCTGAACATATCCACACTATGAAAGGAGATAGGGCTTCGGCATAACTGACCCCCACCCCTGCTGAGCCAGAGAGGCATGAATGACTCGTCTTGGCCATCTGCACTTGCTGGCCACCTCTCTCAGCTTTCCTATCTTTAAAATGTGGAGATGCGGGGAGCAGCCCAGGGTGGTAGGTGTATGTGTAAATGTCCCCTCTTCCCACCTCGTCTTCTGCAGGGCACTGGGGATCAGGGATCATACCCAGGTGTGCCCTCTACTCTGGAGCCCTCTGCTCCCCCCACCTCCTGTGCCCTCCACAGGAGTTGGCCTGCAGGATGTACCATCCAAGGACAGGGCAGTGGCTCTACCTGGAGTGCCCTTCCTCCCTTCTCTGTACCCTCTGCTCCAGCTCCTTTTGCCAGGCCCCTCCTCAGGGACTCCATCGCTGGTCTCCAAGCAAGCTGTCCCTCTGTGTGCCCACAAATGCTCTGCCACCAATTATAATTTATTGGTTGACTTGGCAGCTCACCCCCAGGACACTTGAAGGGAAAAGGCCGAACTCACCTTTGCATCTCAAATATGAAACAGAGAGCCTGACAAATAGTAGGTGCTCAGTACACATCCCATGAATGAGTGCAGGAGCGAATGAAGGCTTCAATGGGGAGACATCCCTGCCAGCTCTGGGGTTGTCCGTCATCATCTTGTCACCACTACACCCATTTAAGGCTAAGAACGATGTTTCCCCAAATCCCCTTCTTTTACGGGTTAAATTGTGTCCCCTCCAAAATTCATAATCCCACCCCCTAGTACCAGAATGTAACCTTGTTTGGGAATAGAGTTCTTGTAGATGTAATTAGTTAAGATGAGGTCTAATTACAATAAAATAAAATATAATGATAACCCCTATACTATGTAAAATAGTACATATCAATTAAAAAAACAAAATTTAAAAAATGAGATCCTATTGGAATAGAGTGGGCCTTTAATTCAGTATAACTGATGTCCTTTTAAAAAGAGGACATTTGGACACATACACACACACACACACACACACACACACACACACACACGGCCATGTGAAGATGAAGGCGGAGATCAGGGTGATGCTTCCACAAGCCAAGGAACGCAAAAGACGGCCAGAAGCTGAGAGAGGGGCCTGGCACAGATGCTCCCTCACAGCCTCAGAAGGAAGCAACCCTGCCCACACCTGGATCTCAGGCTTCTTGCCTCCAGAACTGTGAGATGATGTCTTAGCCCATTTTGTGCTGCTGTAATGAAACACCTGAGACTGGGCCATTTATGAAGAACAGAGGTTTATTTCTCACAGTTCTGGAGGCTGGGAAGTCCAAGATCAAGGCACAGGCAGGTTCTGTTGTCTGGTGAGGGCTGCTCTCTGCTTCCAGGTTAGTCCCTTGAAGCTGCATCCTCCAGAGGGGAGGGGTGCTGTGTCCTCACATGGCAGAAGGCAGAAGGATAAGAGGGGCAAACTCCTTCCTTCAAGTCCTTTTATAAGGGCATCTAATCTCATTCATGAGGACAGAGCCCTCATGACCTAATCACCTCCCAGAAGTGCCTGAGCTCTGGGTACTCCACAGTTGGTTACTGCACTGAGCTGGGGTTTGAGGCTCAGGCTTCAGGCTCAGGCGTCGGTGGCTGTTTCTGCCCCCAACTCCAGCCCCCAACTCCTCCCTCATTCAGTAAGCCTCACCTCCTCTATTATACCCCGTATGCCACTATCACTTACAGCAGCTCTGCTTCCCTGACAAAATTCAGACTGACTCAAGCTTCAAATGCCACCATGGAGTGCTCTTGCTTGGCCAGACACCTGCCAAAAGCTGCCCTCGTCCAGTCTCAGTCAAAAGGCAATGACAGGCTACCAGGAGTTGCTGGCAGATCAGCGAGCTCTTCACTCACAGAGACATTCACGGCGACAGATGGATAAATTTTCATCTATCAGCTGTTACAGTGACCCTTGATCATGAGAGAGAGAGAGAGAGAGAGAGCCCTTTTGCTAGAAAGACCTCATCACTCACCCATCAGAAGCAGGTGGTGCATCCTAAAACACCACTGCCTGCTATTTACAAAGCCACAAGGGAGTGAAAAGGCTTTTCTAGTGTCAACTGAAAAATCACAGTTTAAAGTTAGAAAGGAATCTTCCCTCCCTCTCTTCCTTCCTTCCTTCCTTCCTTCCTTCCTTCCTTCCTTTCTTTCTTTCTTTCTCTTTCTTTCTTTCTTTCTATCTTTCTTTCTTTCTTTCTTTCTTTCTTTCTTTCTTTCTTTCTTTCTTTCTTTCTTTCTTTCTTTCCCCTCCTTTCTGTCTTTCATCTTTCTTTCTTTTTGAGAGGGGTCTTATTCTGTCACACAGGCTGGAGTGCAATGGCATAAACATAGCTCACTGCAGCCTTGACTTTTTGGGCTCAAGTGATCCTCCTGCCTCAGCCTTCCTTGTAGCTGGGACCACAGGCATGCACCACCATGCCTGGCTCATTTTTTGATTTTCTGTAGAGACAGGGTCTCACTTTGTTGCCCAGGCTGATCTCAAACTCCTGGCTCAAGTGATCCTCCCACCTCAGCCTCCTAAACTGCTGGGATAACAGGTATTAGCCACCGCACCTGGCCAGGGACTTTATTTCTTATAAAGGGTTATATCCTGCAGGCTGGTCATCTCGAAGACTGGGAAGTGCAGCATCCAGTAGAGCCCCAAAGGCAGGCATTTCAAGGGAGAAAAGGATGAGACAGGGATTTATGCTGAATGTGTTGTCCAAATATACATATTCAATAGGTTATAGGAGGAGCTATGACTATTCACAAAGGGGCTTCTGATGCATGTGTACCGAATAAGCATGCATGTTACATGCATCTTATGTTCACTTTGGGGTGAAGGCAACATTTAAATGCATTGAAATTAGTGCTGTGTGTAAAAGATAAAGCAGAGACATGAAGGCACTTGGTGCATAGCCTCTGTAAACTGACCAGAACCAGTCCGTGGTTGGTCCATTGGTCTCTTATCAGTCTCTTGTCTAATCAAAGCTGCAATTCAGCCTAGTGGAACTGGCTCAGTCAGTGTCTGCTGGTTGGTGCGCTGCCGTTCCTTCCATATTGCTTATTTCAAGCCAGTGCTTGTTTAGCTGCTGAAGAAAAAAAGGGGGAAATCTTGTGACAATTGGAATATAGTTTATTCTGTGACCGTAGGGGTTCATGACCTAACCCTCACCTGGCATGGGCTTAGGTCTGGTTTCTAATTTGTTATCTTATTGCCACAACGGTCCATTCTGTCAGTCTTTTGGTCTCTATGTTAACATTCATGCTGGTCAGTTGTTGTGTCTAAGCCACAAAAGGGATGGGAGAGAATGAGGCATGTCAAGACTAGGGGCTCAGTTTTTAGGGTTTCTCTGAGGTCCTTTTGAGGTAGAATGTGGGACTCAACTCAGGAGGCAGGACTCGACTATGGAGGTGGGGCTTGGACACTGGACCAAATTGAGGACTAGCTAAAACAGGGATGGGTCAGAAGCAGCTTTTCATAAGCCACGCCCACTCATGTGCCATGTCAGTTTACCATTGCCATGGTAACATCCAGAAGTTACTGCCCCTTTCCATCGCAACAACCTGATGACCCAGAAGTTATCATCCTATTTCTAGAAATGTTTGCATAATCTGCCCCGTAATTTGTATATAATTAAAAGCACATGTAAATATAACTGGGGAACTGTCTCTTAGCTGCGATTCTGGGTACACTGCCCAGGGGGTAGCCCTGCTCTGCAAGGAGCAATACCTCTGTGCACTGCCTCTTCAATAAAAGTTGTTGTCTAACACCACTGGCTCCCCCTGAGTTCCTTCCTGGGTGAAGCCAAGAACCCTTCTGAGCTAAACCCCAATTTTGGGGTTTGCTAGTGCTGCATCACTTTTGGTCAAGAGGGTGTCCGTTCAGCTGGTTGCAGGGCTTAGGATTTTTCGTTCTCACTAGGAAGATGCATGGCAAGCTGGTGCCTCTGGGAATCAGCCACAGAAGACAGGTAGGTTCCAGGGTGGTGTGAGCAGTGAGCTCCCATGAGACCCTAAGCACACATTGCCACTTACCACAAGTAGTGGTTCTGGAAGAACATTCCCAAGAACCAAGCCATTGTGTAAGTCTCCCAGATGAACAAGTGTGAGTGCTTAAGTTTCAGCAGTTACTTGAAGGCTGGAAACCAAGGTAAGCGCAGTGAATTCAACACAAAGCCCACCATGGATCCTCAGACTCTGAAAGCACCTGTTCTTGCCCTTGACCCCCCCCTTCTACCACTGCGGAGGACACTTCCTTCCACCTGATGAAAGGCAGGTTACCTCCTGCACCCAAGACCCAAGCATTGTATTCTCTCTCCTGCCACTATCCAGCCATGGGCTAAGCTTGGTACACATATTAGCTCATCTTTTTTTATTATTGTACTTTAAAGCTCATTTTTTATAACAGTGCCAAGAGGCAAATATTACTATCCCTAATTTCTATAAGGGAAACTGAGTTCCAGATAAGCTAAATGATATGCCTGACTTCATAGAGGGAGTAGGTGGGGATGAAGTTGGGGATGAGACTCTACTTTCAACATTAGAGCAGTGGTTTTCAAACTTTAGCAAATGGTAGCTTATGCTTAGAATTCAGATTCCTGGGTCCTTCCCTCATTGCTTTGATTTGGTGGGTCTGGCTCGGGCTTGGGAACAATGAATCTGTTGCAGCCTGTCCACAGCCCACATCTGGGAAGGAGTATATCAAATGCTCCTGTCCGCGAGGAAGTTATTTCTCCCTGTGTTCACCTTCTCTGTGCAGTTTGCCTGCAGGAACCTCCCTCTGCACATTACTATGACATTCTGACTGAGCCCTGTTTTGCTGAACTTAGGTAATGTCATTCAGATCCCAACTCGTCCACATACCAGCTCTGTGACACTGGGTAAGACACCCAACCTGTCCTTGTCCTGATTTTCTCATCTGTAAAATTGGGTAAATAATAGGTGCTGTCTCAAAATTGTTATGAACGTGAAATTGGTCCATCTATGTAAAATATTTGTAACAGTACCTGGCATATCATCAGCTCTCAATAAACATTAGCTGTCATTATTATTATAGTTATTCTTGTGGTTATCATTACTATTGAGCTATTTCAAGTGTATGTGTCTCATCTGCACAGTAAGATTCTAATCTCCAAAAGAGCACAGAGCTTAGCACAGGACAGAATATGCAGTAGATACTCAACAAATATTTGTTGACGGTGTAAATTAATTATTAAATTCATAAGCAATCAAATCCCATAATTAGCATATGAGGGAATTAATAATACTATAATACCATAAGTAATGAATAATATTATAATAATATTATAAGTAACAATGCTATTGAACACTTGTGGAGCACCTAATATATGCCAGGATTTGGGTTAAACACTTTACATGAATTATTCCATTTAATTATCACAACAATTACTCATGAGTTGAGTATAACTTGCCATAAGAAAACTGAGGCACAAAGAAGTAAAGCAATTTGTCCATGTTCTTGAGCTGCTAAGTGGTATTTTATCTCAGGTTTTTCTAATGCAAGAGCTCATACTCTTAACCACACATTGCGTGTCAGTTTTCCCTTATTAAACTGGAAGCTTCTCCAGGGGAGTAATTGAATCTCGTTCATTAGTTTCCTTAGTCCCAGGCAGAGGACTCCACATAAAGTAGGTTCTCAAAGAAATGTTTATTGGGTGTGTTTGCCTGAATGGATGGATGGATGCATGGCTGGATGGATGATGGATAGATGGATGGAAGGGTTCAGGAGTGAATGAGTGGATGGGTGGAAGGATGGGAGGAGAGATGCATGGATGGATGCATGCATAAGTGGATGAATGGACAGATGGATTGATGGATGGATGAGTAGATAAAGAGATGGATGGATGGTGGGTGGTTTGACGGGTGAAGAGATGATTGGGGGAATGTGTCTTTTTTTTCTTTTTTTGAGACAGAGTGTCGCTCTGTCGCCAGGCTGGAGTGCAGTGGCACGATCTTGGCTCACTGCAATCTCTGCCTCCCAGGTTCAAGGGATTCTCCTGCGTCAGCCTCCTGAGTAGCTGAAATTACAGGTGCAGACCACCACATCTAGCCAATTTTTGTATTTTTAGTAGAGATTGGGTTTCACCATGTTGGCCAGGATGGTCTTGATCTCTTGACCTCATGATCCTCCCTCCTCAGCCTCCCAAAGTGCTGGGATTACAGGCGTGAGCCACCGCACCCGGCTGGGAATGTGTCTCTGGGAGAGCAGGTGGGTAAATGAATGAGTGTTCAGAAGGAAGGGTGAGTGAATGGATATGTGGGTGGACAGGAGAATGAGTAAGTGGATGAAAAATGAAAGAATACCCTCCTCAAGTTATTCTGCAGAGTAACACTCAAAGAATCCTGAGACAGGGAAATGTTGGAAACAGATGTACATTTGGAGATAAAAGAAGCTGAAAAATGGCAGTGTTGTTCCTGGAAGGGAGATGGAGGCGGGAAAGACACATCTGGGTTACAGGAAAAGGCATCCTCTCATTCAGCATCTTCTAGTCTGAAAGAACCCAGGGCTCCACAGTGGAGGCACTAATTGGATTTCATTAAAGTGAAATCGATTTCCTAGCATTGAAAGAGTTAGTTCATTAATACATACCCTACTCGTGGAAGGCATGGGGAGCGGAAGCTCCACCTAAGATAAGAGCTGAGAAATCCACAGTCTGCTGCAACACTCAGGTTCTGAGCACATGCTCTATGCCAGTGCTTGGGCAGAGTGTCAGGTATGCAGTAATACATACCCAACACTCTATCTCCAGAAACTCACAGGGTTGCGGAGAGGGTGACAGACCTGCAACATGGCAGGGCACTAAACAAGGGTAAGCAACACAGATTATCCACCATAGGTCCTTAGTAGTTCTAGGGGTGGGGTAGAAGTAAGTAGTGAGGAAGGGTGAAGTTGGCACAGCTGGTGTAAGATTCATAGGGCCATTTTTCACAGAAGGGAAGTTGCTTGCCCAAAGTGGTAATTGTGCAAAACCAAGGGAGGAGAAAAGTGAGAGGGCCGAGGTTCACCCAATTGTTCAAAAACATTGACTGAACACCTATGTGCCAGGCATTTCCTAGGTACAGGACAGTCAGTAGAGGAAACTGACAAGGTCCCAGAACCAAGGGGAGTGATCTGGGCTGGAGTTTTTAATTGGTGAGTTTTGAACATAGAAGAGGTTTTTAATGCAGGACTGGATGAGGTCACCTGGGGAGAGTATAGGAAGAATGGCTCCTTTTAGTTCATTCTCCCTCCTACAGCAAGAATTCCTTCCACAACATCACTGGCAGGTGGCCACTCAGCTACCTTGCATGTTCCAATGACAGGAAGCTCACTACCAGCCAAGGCAGCCTGCCTATCTTTAGAAATTCTAGTTGTTAGTAAGTTATTTTCTACTTGGGCCAAAACCTCCCTCCTGGTGGTATTCTTTTGTGCCAGTCCTGTCTCATTCCATCAGCTCCCTCTTTGCCATGACCAGCTAGAACCAGCAGAGGTGGTTCAACACAGGCCCCTTGCCTTTTAAAAAAATAATTGGGCCCTAGGTCTCTTTTGAGGGTACCCTGCTTTCCCCAGTGTCATCTCACATCTCTGGAAATGACAAAGTCTTATTTTAATTTCTGAGTTATGGCCTTAGAGACAAGAAGAAAAGAGGAGACACTTAAACACAGGAGAGGAGACTTTCCTTCTTGTCCTTTCATGAAACGCTTCTTGTTCCTTCAGCCACTCTTAGTTGACTAATGATCTACTCCAGCTTGCTTTGTCTCTGGGCTGGAGCCCCACCCTGGCAACTAGCTCTCCATGCCAGAAACCACTGATGGCCACCTGTACTGTGCTGCCTAGCCCATCTGGTTGCTCCTCATCTTACACAACCTCTTTGTGCAACATTTGACCAACTGAACCTTCCCTCCATGAATGGATGAGCTTTGGCCTTCCCAGTTGCTTTTTCTGCTCCCAGTCTTCCCTCAGTTTCATATTGTCCAGGTTCTGGGTAAATAACCTTTTCCTGCCAGACATTACACTGTGGACATCATACTAGGTAGGCCGGTTAGTCTCCTGCCCCCTCTTCCCACCCAGTTTTACCCACAGTCGCAAATAAATCAGGCTCCTCATGAGTTCTCTAGAGTTTTGCTGTGCACTAAAGGGTTGGCTCAGCAGACCTGGGTTGTCCACACCCTGTGCTTTCCAAAAAGATGTCTGTCCCCGGACCAGCTCTGAGGAGATAACCTCTAAGCCTTTAGAATATCTTGCCCAATAATAGTGTCTTTGGGCCTGTAATGGTTAATACTGAGTGTCAATTTGATTGGATCGAAGGATGCAAAGTATTGATCCTGGGTGTGTCTGTGAGGGTGTTGCCAAAGGAGATTAATATTTGAGTCAGTGGGCTGGGAAAGGCAGACCCACCCTTAATCTGAGTGGGCACCATCTAATCAGCTGCCAGCTTGGCTAGAATATAAAGCAGGCAGCCTAGCCTCCCAGCCTACATCTTTCTCCCGTGCTTGATGCTTCCTGCCCTCGAACATCAGACTCCAAGTCCTTCAGTTTTGGGACTCAAACTGGCTCTTCTTGCTCCTCAGCCTGTAGATGGCCTATTGTGGACCTTGTAATCATGTGAGTTAATGCTTAATAAACATATATATATATATATATTCCATTAGTTCTGTCCCTCTAGAGAACCCTGACTAATACAGGGCCTATGCCAGATAGTCCACGCTAACAATGAGATTGCTGGTGCAGGCCTCTGGCCACATGTGTCTGTTTGACCTCTGAAGGGGCTGGGGACTAAGTAATGTCAGCCATGCAGGTGGTCAGCCATGCCTACACGACCAACCCTCAGTAAAAGCTCAGGACACAGAGGCTCAGGAGCTTCTGTGGTTGGTAGCTCTCCATGTGTGGTGTCACATTGTTGCTAGATGAATTAAGCATTGTCTGTAAAACTCCCTGGAGGATGGCAACTGGAAGCTTGTCCCTGCTCTCTCCTGGCCTCCACCCTATGCACCCTATCTCTTTTCTGGCTTTGATCTATGTCCTTCCACTGTTATAAAGCATAATCATGAATACAGCAACTTCTCTCAGTTGTGTGAGTCCCTCTAGCAATCATCAAACCTGAAGGTTGTCTTGGGGACCCTTGAACACATCTGCTATTACAACATCCATCCTGTTTTGTTACAGGTCTGTATCCCCGCCCCACACCCTCAGACCATGAGATAGGGGCCCAGGTAATTGGATCTTTGTCCCAGTTTCCTACCATCCACACTGCTCCCTGTTACCTTGAGCTGGATACAACTGTCAAGGCTTTAGCTTACGATAGATTTTTCCTCAATTGCCTTCCAATTTTTTCTTGACAAATTACAAACCTGAGTTTCTTAAGCTAACATTGTACATGAAGGGCAGGCACACTCAGGCTTGACGGTCCCACTCAGACCACTGTGGGTTGCTCTCTGGGATGACAGCATTGTTTATAGGTTTTAGAGACCACTCCTTAGACTCTGTGAATGGAAATTCATAATGAGCTAAGTTGGACAAGCTCAGCAGTCTTAGAATGCCATACTACCATTCCTACTAAATACCACCCCTATCTGCTCCATGCTGGTCAACTGTCCTCCCTTCACCTGATAGTCTGATCCTTGGTAAAGGCCCCTGGAGCTCTGAGTGGCATTCCTGCTTGCATCCCAGGGTATGGAGGGCCAGAGGGGATGACGGCCATGTAAGCACTGGGGGCACCTGAGAAAAAGACCCAGACCCTTCTCTGCAGGATGGAAGTAGTGCAGAATCTTCCAAGAGCTGGTTTCCTTGGCAAGATGTTTAAAAAAAGGAAAACAGCCAAATCTGAGAGCAAAGAAAATCCTATTTGGTGACTTCATAGCTGGGTCTGAGCCTGGCCTGACCCCTTACACAGACTAGCTGGAAAGAACAACTGTCCTCATGATCCATGGCTGCGATGAAGCCATCTCCTCATTATTTCACACCCTCCTCTCTTTCTCTCCTGCACCCCTCACCTCTCTAGAAGGAGACAGACCAAGAAGGTTTTGCCTGCCCCTAGTTAATGGAGGCCTGGGGATATGAGAGGGAAAGTTCAGATCCTCTTCGTAAATTTAATTTTTCTGTTTAGGCAACTGGCTGGGCTTCTAGAAGCAAGACTGCAATCTAAATAATTTGTTTGGTGCTCCTTGGTTTATGAAACACTTTTCTAGGCATTATCCCACTTGATCTTCATGATAATCCTGGAAACTTGGCAGAGCAGGAATTAACCCCCTCCCGACTCTTCCAGATGGGAAACAGGATCAGAGAGATTACATGGCGGAGGGAACAGAGTCAGACTAGAATCTGGGTGTCTTCACGGATCTCAAGGTGGACGTTGTCACCCAGATGTCAGCTCCAGGAAGGAGAGCTGGATGGGAGGCCTGGCCATGCCCACGGAGGCAGCTCTGGACTTGCTGCCAGGCAGTAGCAACTCTTGCTGCTCCATCTGCCAGGACTTGTCCCCCATCTCCAAGTCAGGCTGCTACTCATCTGTCTCATCCATCAGTTCTGCTATAACAAGACCCCTGAGACTGAGTCCTTTATAAAGAACAGAAGTTCATTTTCTTCCAGTACTGGAGGCTGGGAAGTCCAAGATGAAGGCGCCAGCAGGTTTGGTGTCTGGCGAGGGCTGCTCTGTGCTTCCAGATGGCGCCTTGTGTCTGCATCCTCTGGAGGGGAGGGACACTGTGTTCTCGCATGGTGGAGGGAGTGGAAGGAGTGAAAGGGGGGCAAACTCCCTCTGTCAAGCCCTTTTATAAGGGCACCTAATCACATTTATGAGGCTGGAGCCTCATGACTCACTCATCTCCCAAAGGTCACAGCTCCCCATACTGTTAAACTGGGAATTGAGTTTCTAACACATGAATTTGGGGACACACATCATCCTTCAGATCCCCACTCAAATGTCACCTTTTAGACATAGACTCCAGGAATCTTGCAGGCCAGCTAGATTATGTGATTCGCTGGGCTGTCACAGCTCCTAGGATATTCACTCTGGGTTTGCCGTTTACCTTCCTCAGTGGATTCTAAGCTCCTTGGGATCAGAGTCTCCATCTTTCATTCCTGCAGTTCCAGCCCCTAGCATAAGGCCTGTTCCAGAGGACACTCTCTCTGTAATATTTATTGGCTCAGTCCATCAATTAATCAGATCAAGTCACCACTCCATGTATTTATGATCCACAAAGTAGATTTGCACTTTCTTTTCATTTACTTATGCATTTATTTTTAATTACCTAAGGAGGACATAATGTATTTTTGCTGTAAGCAATTCAAACACTATGAATCAATCAAAGGAACTCCTTTACCACACCCTCCACCATCACCCTATGCCAAGGCTCCCACTTTGTTCCTGGCCTTCCCCTGGAAGACACCCCTTTGTCAGTTTGGGGTGTCTCCTTCCAGACCTCTTGCTATGCATTGCCATGAATGTATAACTACATGTGGAAATAGAAGGCTTTGTGTTTTGTGTGTATCTCTTTACATAAATGATATTCCATTGCACATCTTATTCCGCAGTTTGCTTTTTATCACAAAATGATGTTTCTTGGACTTTTCTCCCTGTCAGTCTCAGAGAGATCCCTAGGGCTTTGAGTTGCTGAGCTATTTTTTTTTTATCTAGACGTTTCTTGATGGGCATTGAGGCTTTCCTCGATCTTCCCTGACAAACAACCTTTCGATGCTATGTCCTAGTCATTCAATTTCCTTTCTCAGGTGGCACCTTCTGACCCTTGCTGAAATTCCAGGTTATTTCTTGTCTCCCCACAGCCAATGGCACAGCAGAGTCTGGGCACTGGCCATGTCGGTGGTCTGAGACTGGTCAGAATCTTCAAGACCCTGAGACCAGAGTCACGGTTACCATTCATACAACACCCAGCAAGTGCTCACTGAGCCCCCGTAACAGAGAGCCATCACCTCCCAAAGCAGGGTTGCTTCGTGGTAAGGGTTGGCATCAGACACTCTCAGTTTGGGGGCTTTCTGGATATGGGAGCCAAACTTCAGATTCCTCTTCTATAGAGTGGGAACAGCAGACCTTCCTCTCAGGGCGGCTGTGAGGATTAAGTGAGATCATATGTTCCCTGTGCCTGGCTGGGTGCCAGTTCTTGCCAGAGCCTCACAGCCATTAACTATTGGAATCTACTGGCCCAGCCCACTGGCCCAGCCCACTGTGAGCCCTTCCTCCAGACCCATCCTGCTCTATCCACTGGTCCTCATTTTGCCTCGACTGATGGCAGGTGACAGCTGAGGAATGGTTTGCTGGTATGTTGGGAAATATGAACTTCTCGTTTCCTTATGTAAGACAGGACTGGAAATTCATCTGCCGCCAAAGTCGCTGACGGTCAGTGTTTCAGGATCTAAAAAGATTTGTATCGGGGCCAGTTCCTTCACGCCAGCTCCTCCTGGCATAACCGAGCGAAGGTTGGAGAAAAAGAAGACAGATCAGCAAAGGACCTGCCAGGACCCAGGTGCGAGCTCCCCGTCTCTGCCAGTCGCTGCTCTGATGCAGCACGGGGATTTGGAAAGCCGGAACCAAGTGAGCCCAAGAAACCTGAGGTGCTCTGGTGTCAGCTGAGGAGGAGTCCTGGCCAGAAGTCATATCAGCACCAACCTGAACAGGGAGGAAGGACTGTAAAGTGGCACATCAGTAATAAAGGCCATGCCCTAGAGGAGTTCACGGGCACCATGGGGCAGCCAAAGGAGGACTGGCATTGGCTGGCCTGAGCTTTGTTTATTCCTATGCGATATTGACAAGTCCCTTAACCTCCCTCTGGGTCTTGGTTTTCTCATCTGTGAAGTGGGAGCAGGACTGCTCACTCACTGTGTGGCCACAGCAGTGTGTATAAGGGTTATTGGTGTGCCATCTAAAGCATCGAACAAACGCCAGACTTTACTGTGAAAACACGGTCAGAAGTTAGCCTCTTGCTCAGAAGATCAAGGGAAGGAAAGTAGGGCCTCAGCAGAAGATAAGGAGAGGAGTTGATAGAGCAAACAAATGAGAGAGAAGAAGGAAAAATACAGACAGGAAGACCAAATAACAGAGTACTTTCAAAGCCCCTTTTCACGCCTCTCTCCTTTAAATTTATGTTCATAGCAGTCCTCAGCTGATGTGGCCCGGGGGCTGATCCCTGGCGGTGGCTGTGGTAGTCAGCGGGGTTCAGGCACTTCTCCCATCCTGCAGCAGGGCTGGCGAAGTCCCTCCAGCTGCACCTCCCACCCGGGCCTTGGAAGACCGCTCAGTGGCTGCGGCACCGTCCTCTGGTTCACTTACTCTCCTGATGGAAAAGTTCCCTCCACTCCCGCCTCCCTCCAAGCCACACAGCTCAACACCTCGCCTCCCAGCACTGGGACCCCTGGAATGCCGGAGAATCCCTCCAGTACCCTGGCCTCCGAGGAAATGAGAGAGAGAAAGAGAAAGAGGGATAGGGAAGCAAGAATCAGGGAGACCACACAGAGAGACAGAGAGAGAGATGGAGAAGAAAAACAGACAGACAAAGAGAGACCCAAGAAGGAAAGAGATAGAGATACAGAGAAGCAGGAAGAAAAAGAAAGGCTAGACAGACAGAAACGGGGAGCAGAGCCCACACACTGGGCTGAATCCCCATCAGCCAATGCTGCTAAGGATGATTCCACAGGATGCTAGTAAGGTGGTTTTGGGGGGAAAATAATTCTGTGGCCAAACAAATAAGATGGAAAGCACAGAGTTAAACAAGAACAAAAAAGGTTGTTTTCCACAGGGCTTCAGTGCTTCTGACAGGCAACGGTACGTGTTGTGAACCTCCAAGAGGGGGCTCTAGGGTTTCCCAATTAATGTGCCCACCACCACCAGCAGCAGCAAAAACTCAGCACTTCGAGATGTGCTGACAGCAAGATTCAGAGGAAAACAGATACCAGGGCTTAGAAATAACAGAGAGGCAGGCAGACAGAAGGACATAGAGAGACAGACCCAGAAAGAGCAGGGAAGCACACAGACACACACTTACATACACAGACAGACATACACATAACACACACACAGACACACAGGGAGCGAGAGAAAGAGAGAGAGAGAGAGAGAGAGAGAACTCAGTGCAAAGAGAGAGGCAAAGTAAAGACCAGCATAAAGACAGATGCAGACAGAGAGGGATAGAACTACAGAGACAGAGGAATAATAAATTAGAGACAGAGATCCGAAGAGAGGTACCCCTGCCTCTGTAAAGCTGAGCGAATCATTGCCTTGTTTGAAAACCTCAGTGGCTGATGAAATCAGTGTCCCTGAACTTGACCTGCACCACCCTTCGTGATCCTCCCCAGACTCATCACTTCCACACTGTATTCTCACACTGTTTCTCTGCCATACCAGGCCCTTTCTCACCTTCAGGTCATGCACAAGCTGTCCCCTCTGCCTGGGATGCCCTCCAGCCCCCACCCTTGCTTCTCTGTGTCTCTGTCTCTTTCCTTCGTGGGTCTCTCTCTGTCTGTCTGTTTTTCCCTATTGGCAGTGCCTCCCCAACTGAAACCCAGAGGAACTCGGGCTTCTTATGAAATGAGGAGCCCAGCAGATTCCAAAGCTCCTCCTGAAGTTGGCCCAAACACACCTCCTCTCTCAGCAGGCGAGGCATCTGCCAGTGCCAGAGGACAGACTCCCTGGAGAAAGACACTTAATCTGCAGCACAAACACATTCAGTCGCCCCTATGATGAAGACCTGAGAAATACATCAGCCACACAGCGGAGCAGAGGCCACAGAAGGAGCAATGTTCCTGCACCGCTCCCTGCTTCTGGAAAGCTGAGCCCATGCATCAGTGGTCACTACCACAGCTACAGCTTGGCTTCCGGAGGACAAGGCTGACATAAAGCTCTGAGAGCTACCGAGCTGTTTTTAGATGATTTGCCATTAATTTTCTGGTTTTATAGGAGCTTTCAAGATGAAAGATCAACTGAGTGACTTCAAAGGCTGTATTTCACTGGCATTAATGCTGACTCAACCCACAAGCCACCACCTCCTTTTAATCCCTTGGATTTGCGCCTGTTCCAACAAACAGCAGTCCCAAGGGACTTCCTGGGGAACAGTCAAGTCCCCTCCACAGCAGATCTATTTGTATCTTTGTTCCTTGCAGCTCAACCTGTCTCAATTTTGACTCCAGGCAAGATGTACCAGAAGGTTTATAGTGGTCAAACATCTGTTCCCTTCTCCTCGGGACCAGACCAGCTCAATTCACCTTCTATGTGTAACTATCCATGGAGATCTTTCCAAAGCACAAGTATGACTGGCCTTCTCGCTGCTCAGATGCCTTCCATGGCCCCCATCTGCCGCACTGTCCCGCTGGTCATCCTTGGGGACGCAGCTAAGCAGGATTCTTCACTGCACTGTCTGTGCTCTCTTACGTACTCATGAGGCCATTATCTCCCATGTTCCCAGTAAACACGGGACATTCCTTCGGCACCGGCATGACATTCTGCTTGGCCAACTCTGACCATAACTCACAGCTGAGCTGTGCTCTGCTCTGCATGTAACCCCATGAGCCGCTCACACTCACATCCTACCCAGCAGATGCTTGGCATAACCATCTGCAGCCCCGTCCACACGTTGGTCAGGACTGAGGGGCACATCAAGGAAGGGGCCCATGGCAACTTGCTGCCCCTCCTTCCCCTCCTCAGGGAAGTGAGACTCAAATGCAGGGATGATTCCTGAATCTCCAGTCCCAGGGAGGCTGCTCCCCACCCAACATGGCCACACAGTATACTACAGGGACTTGCATAAAGCCCAGTGCATTATCTCCTTCCCTTCCCCACTCTGTCCCCATGTCCCGAGTCTGGATTAGTGATGAGAGCAGCCTCCAGTTTCCAATTCAGAGAGCTGGAGAGTCTCCCTGGATCCCCCCATGACCTAGAGGTCATGAATTCCATCATTGGCCAAGACCTAATTTCTGGTCTCATCATCTCCTGCCTGGCCCGTTCCAAAGTTCCTAACTAGTGTTTCTCTCTCCAGTCTTTCCCCTCTCCAATCTGTACCCCTGCCTCTGTAAAGCTGAATGTGTCGTTGCCTTGTTTGAAAACCTCAGTGGCTGGTGAAATCTGTGCCCCCGAACTTAACTGGCACCACCCTTCATGATCTACCCCAGAATCGCCACTTCCACAGTGTATTCTCATGCTGTTTCTCTGCCATACCAGGCCCTTTCTCTCCTGCAGGCCATGCACACTCTGTCCCCTCTGCCTGGGGTGCCCTCCAGCCCCATCCTTGCTTCTGCCTCATTCAGTTCATGTTTCTCTAAGCACAATATTTGACTGTAATTTCTTTGTGTGTTTCTCTTCCATCAGCCTGGAACCCACAGAGTCATGCTCTATAAACATTTGTTGAGTGAATGCATGCATAGATGGATAGACAGATGGAGGGATGGATGGATGGATACACAAGTAATTATCAATCCCAGGCCGTATGGTGAGGCATGCCAAGTGACTGCTCCTGCCAGTCACCAGCCCTGCAGCTGCCGAGAGGTGCAAGGAGATGCTGCTGGCTGCAAAGTCCAGCTCCTGGCTCCAAGGCTGACTCAGCTTCTTCTGGCTTACAATTCACTAAACAGGGGTTCTGAACCTGGACCTCTAAGGGGTCTGCAGATAGAATTCAGAGGTGTCTATGAACTTGGATAGGGAAAGCTATCTCATAGGCAACAAAGCACAGTAATATCAGTAGTTCTCTGAACCCAAGAAAAATCACAAATATTTTTAGATCCCATTATAATTGTCACAGATACCACAGAATACCATTTATGTTCATCCCTACTTTGATATTACAATCATATTAGCTACTGTTATATATGGATTCCTGCTGCCTTATCTTGTTGACCTGAAAAAGAAGCACATGTATTACTATATTACAAATATGTTTAAATACAACATTTTTACATACCTATTCCAATAAAATTGGTTTCTTTTGTAAGTTTCTGTATTTTATTTTATTTTATGCACTTATCTTTTGTAAGTTCTGTATTTTATTTTATTTTTTGAGATGGAGTCTCACTCCGTCACCTAGGCTGGAGTGCAATGGCACGATCTCGGCTCACTGCAACCTCCGCCTCCCAGGTTCCAGCAATTCTCCTGCCTCAGCCTCCTGAGTGGCTGGGACTGCAGGTGCATACCACCACATGGCTAATTTTTGTATTTTTAGTAGAGATGGGGTTTCACCATGTTAGCCAGGCTGGTCTCAAAATCCTGATCTGGGGTGATCCACCCTCCTCAATCTCCCAAAGTGCTGGGATTATAGGGGTGAGCTGCCGCACCCGGCCAGTTCTGTATTCTATTTTATGCACTTATTACTTTGAGAAGGGATCCATAGGCTTTGGCGCATAATGTTCAGGGGCCCATGGCACAGCGATGGTTAAGAATGCCTTCAAGTGGAAGTAAATGGCAGAGCCCAGAGTGTCTGGGATGCCCAAGAAGAGAGCAAAAGCCTCTGCCTAGACTGCTCTGGCTGGCAGACAGCCTGTTGCCCCACTCCTTCCCTGAGCCCAGTGCATAGAGGTCCAGTCTCCCTGAGGGGGAACGTGGAATGAGGTCTGTACTCATCACTCAGCACCCCCTGAGCAGGGCCAATCTTCTCAGAGATGTTACACTCCCTCATCAGCATCCACACCCTGCTCCAAACAGCAGGAATCCTTTCGGCAGAAACTTAGAGGGATCTGATTTTCAAAAGAGAGACTCATCCTAGCCCACCCCACCTCACCTCAAAATTCCAAGGTATCTACATGCAAGTCTCTTGGAGCTATTGGCCAAAGCTCGGCACAGGTGTGCAGAGAAGAACACAAAGAAAATTACAAGTCAGCTAGGGCTGTCAGACCTGGAATTGGCGTGGCTACGATGGTGTCTGCAGTCCCCCACAGGGCACAGGAACTCATTCTTGCAGCTGCCGGGACTTTTGACTGCTAGCAGGTCACCAAGGGACCCCTCCCCAGGAGCTGCCCTCAGTGGAAGGAAACTGACTTATGCTATATTCGCTTCTATGGCTGTCACTGTGGAGGGCCAAAGGTCCAAGCCCCTGCCTCAACGTGAAGTGCCCATCTGGCAATCCCAGCTCCAGAGCCCTAGTGCGATCAGCTGGGCTCTCTGTGGCAGCTGCATCAGAGTTCAACTTCGCTTTCTGCCCAATCCTGCTGCAAGACAATGGAGGTGGAATTATGAAGGCGTCTCTAAGTGGAGTTCTGGCACTGAATTAAAGATAGTGTGAGTAACGCTCAAGCACTTGACCTGCCAATGGCCCAAGAAGGATACAACACACCACAGATTCCTGACCATAACCTGGTGAAGCCTATGGACCTCTTAGAAGACTTGTAAATATATACAATGAAATGTAGAGAATTACAATTCTGATTTAGGTAAGCAGCCAATAGGTACACGTTGGAGCTCCCACATCACAAGGGTTGGGGACCTACCAGACTGGGAAGGTGGAAGCGGTGTGCTAGTTCAGGTTCGTGAGTAAGAATCTGTGGAGACAGACGCTATCCCCATTATCCCTTCTTTCCTTCTCTTTCTTTAGTTTTAGTTGGGAACATGGCTGCCCAGGTATAGCCTGTATTAGTTTGCTCAAGCTGCCATAACAAAGTACCCCAGACTGAGTGGTTTAAACAACAAAGATATATTTTATCACAGTTCTGGAGGCTGGAATTCCAAGATCGAAGTGTTGGCAGGGCTGATTTCTTCTGAGGCCTCTCTCCTTGGCTTGCGGGTGGCCGCCTTCTCCCTGTGTCTTCATATGGTCTTCCCTCTGTGCCTGTCTGTGTCTTAATTTCGTCTTCTTATAAGGACAGCAGTCATTGGATTAGGGCCCAACCTAATGGTCTCATTTTACCTTAATCACCTCTTTAAGGATCCTGTCTCCAAATACATTCCGAGGTGCTGGGGGTCAGGACTTCAACATATGAATCTGGAGGGGGACATAATTCTCAAGGTCTCAAGCAATCCTCCTGCCTTGGCCTCCCAAAGTGTTGGGATTTCAGACATGAGCCACTGTGCCTGGCCTTCTTCAATTCTTATAATGACACCAGTTATATTGGATTAAGGTTCTACACTACTCTAGTACAACCTCATCTTAAGTAATTACATCTGCAGTGACTCTAATTCCAAATAAGTTCACATTCTGAAGATTGAGAGGTTAGAACTTCAACACATCCTTTTGGGGGACACAAATAAACCCAAAACATACTCACGTTATCAGTCTTTTAGGGTTTTTTGGTTGTTTGACATTCTTGCTATTAATAAATCAGGTCACTTTTTTTTAACACATCTATGATTATTTTCTTAAAATAAGTTCCTAGAAGTAGAATTTCTAGATACAGACTATATCATCAGCCAGAATTTGGCCAGGAAAAGAAAAATAAGAGTTCTTTTCAAAGAGAGAGGATTTAATGTACGGAATTGACTGGGCAGATGTTGAGAAGATGCAAAGTAGGCTGGGTTTGGTGGCTCACACCTGTAATCCCAGAACTCTGGGAGGTCAAAGCAGGCGAATTGCTTGAGTCCAGGAGTTTGAGACCAGCCTGGGCAACATGGCGAAACCCATTCTCTACTAAAAATAGTGATAATAACAAAAAAAAATTAGCCACGTGTGGTGGCGTGTGCCTGTAGTCCTAGCTACTCAGGAGGCTGAGGTGAGAGGATCACCTGAGCCTGGGAGGCCGAAGCTGCAGTGAGCTGAGATCACATCACTACACTCCAGCCTGGGGGAGAGAGTGAGAGAGAGACAGAGACAAGATGGAAAGCAAAAGATGAAGAGGTAACCTAAAGATTAATAATTGCAAGAAGAAGCTGCCATTCCCAAGTTTGGGGGAAAAAAGATAAAAAGACATGGCGCATCCAGAACTTAGGCATGTGAAGGAGGAGGCTCCCTAATGCTCGTGCTCAGACCTCCAGGGCAGAACACTGCAAGATCTGTGCTTGGAACTCTCAGGGGGCACCTGCAGCCATGCTCAGACGTCTGAGAGGAGGGCACTGACCTCTGAGGCAGCACCACATTCCTGGTGCTTGAGGTGCAGGTGGCATGGCTGCTGCTGGAGGGATGCAGATCTCAGTCAGAAATCGAAAGAAAGTCCCTTCTCCCCTCCTCTCACCATTCAGTCTCCACCATTGCCTCCCATTAGCCAACTGGAAGCCAGCAAGGTATCTGGAAAATGAAGTTTGCAGACTTCTAACCCCTGCGTTACAAAACAGAAATGGTGCAAGCAGGAGGTATGAAGATGAGAGGCAACAAATAAACAACTGTCCTGAAGGCTTTTGATATGCGTTCTTCCATTGTCTTCCAGAAGGGCTCGATCAACTCACGCTGACATCAGCAGGCCATGGAAATGCCAGTTCCTAAATCTCAATAACACTGAAGGTTATGATTTCAAATTTTGTTCTCAGTTTGATAGGAAAAAATTATACTTTGACTTGCTTTGCATTTCTTTGATTTTTATTGATGTCGGATATGTTTCTTATGTTTTTGGCCACTATATTTATTACTTGTTTTGTGAATTGTTGAAATAAAAAACTAAAATAATTAAAATGTCAGATTGTATGTCCTTTGACCATTTTTATTACACTATTTGCCTTTTTCTTCTCAATTCATAACACTATGCATTAAGGATATTAATCCTTGTTCTACAATACATGCTGCAAATAATATTTTCTCACAGTGGTTTGACATTTAGTTTTATTTATAATGTTTCTGATGTCAGGTGGCTCAATTTATATGTGGTCAAATCGATTAATCTTTTCTTCTATGCATTTGCCTTTGATTTTATACTTAGAAAGCTCTTCCCCAGGCCAAGATTACGTAAATATTTATATGTTCTTTATTCTTTATGTTTTTCACATTTTCAACATTTTTTTTTTTTACATCGTGATCTTTATGTGGAATTTATTTGGGGATATAGCATAAAGTTAGAAATAATGGAATAGTCCATTTTTAATCTATAATTTGTGTTTATTTATTTATTTATTGAGACGGAGTTTCGCTCTTGTTGACCTGGCCAAAGTGCAATGGCACGTTTTCGGCTCACTGCAACCTCCACCTTCCAGGTTCAAGCAATTCTCCTGTCTCAGCTTCCCAAGTAGCTGGGATTATAGGCATGCACCACCACGCCCAGCTAATTTCGTATTTTAGTAGAGATGGGGTTTTACCATGTTGGCCAGGCTGGTTTCGGACCCCTGACCTCAGGTGATCCATCTGCCTCGGCCTCCCAAAGTGCTGAGATTACAGGTGTGAGCCACCGTGCCCTGCTTTCATCTATAATTTGTGATGCCATCTCTATGCTCTATTAAACTGATATGGATGGACAGATAGATAGATTGATAGATATAGAGATAGATATGGATATATGTGTGTGTGTGTCTATTTCTCCAGTATCTCTTTTATTCCATTAGTATGTATGATCATGGTATTTTATTACATTCTCACAAAAATGTAAACTCCATGAAAGTTGCCTTGGTTCTACTAGTGCCTAGGATGGTGTCCGGCACATAGCAAGTACTTGAGAAGTACACATTATTGCTTGAGTGGACTATTCCTGTACCAGATCATTTCTGGTTTTGTTTTTTAAAATTCACTTTTATCAAGGTATAGTTTACACACAGCAAAACTCTCCTGCCTTAGTGGCCAGGTCGAATTTGACAAACACATACAGTTGGAAAACCACCATAACCAAGACACAGAATAGTTCTGTCACCACAAAAACACTCTGTCATGTCTTTGTTTTCAATTAATTTTTTTATTTTAAACTGTGATTTTTAAAAAACACGTACCATTAAATATGCCACCTTTTTGATTTTCAAACATACAGTTCAGTAGTATTAAGAATATTCACATTGTTGTGCAACAGATCTCCAGAACCTTCTATCTTGCAGACCTGAAACTCTATGTCATTAAACCACTCCCTTTTTCCCCCTCACCCCAGCTCCCTGGAAACTATCATTTTACTTTCTGTTTCTATGAATTTGACTACTTTAGATACCTCATGTAAATGAGATGATTCACGATTTATCTTTTGTGACTGTCTAATTTCCCTCAGCATAATGTCCTCGAGGCTCATGCATGTTGTCACATGTGACAGAATTCCCTTCCTTTTACGGCTGAATGATATTCCACTGTGTCTATCAAGTTCTTTAATAGCTGACTCCTACCCCACCCCTAGGTCCTGATGTTTTTTCTGCCTCTATAGTTTTACCTTTTCCAGAATGTTATATAAATAGAATCCTACAGTATGTTTATGGTATATAGGCTTTTGAGTCAGGCTTGCTTTTCTCAGCATAATGCATCTGAGGTTCACCCATGCTGTGGTGAGTACCACTATTTCATACTTTTTCATCATTGAGTAATATTTCATTATATGACTCTATCACAGTTTGTTTATTCAATTCTCAGCTGAAAATAAATTTGAGTTGCTCTCAATTTTAATTATTGCAGCTTCATAATGCTTTTTTTTTTTTTAATTTTTTGAGACCGAATCTCGCTCTGTCACCCAGGCTGGAGTACAGCGGTGCGATCTTGGCCAACTCCAACCTCTGCCTCCCAGGTTCAAGTGATTCTCCTGCCTCAGTCTCCCATGTAGCTGGGATTACAGGCACACGCCACGACGCCCAGCTAATTTTTATATTTTTCATAGAGAGGGGGTTTCATTGTGTTAGCCAAGCTGGTCTTGAACTCCTGATCTCAAGTGACTCACCCGCCTTGGTCTCCCAAAGTGCTGGGATTACGGGCACGAGCCACTGTGACCGGCCCCATATGCATTTTTATAGTGAAACCATCTAATCTAGTAAGCTGCCAAATGTATACCAGTTATAACCATCACTAGAGGAGAGTATCCCTAGAATATGGAGACAAGATTTCCTTCTGGGAGTAAGAATGGGAGGAACCAACTTCTAACAGACTCAGGAGCTTGAGTGATGTTGGAGGACTTGTGGGAAACAGCCAGGTCCTGCCAATAAAACCAGACACAGCGGACTCACAGGCAGCGTGGTGGGGCAGGGCACAGGGCATTAAGGGTGTAGGCTCTGGAGATGAGGAGCTCTGGGTATTGCTCTTCCCTCTGACATTTCCTTGCTGAGTGACTGGGGCAACCTATTGACCAGCTGGAAGCCTTGGCTTCCTGCCTGTCAAATGGGGAACATAAGCGCATGCAATGGTCGGAATGTTCGTGTCCCCCAGAAACTCCTATGTTGAAATCTTCACCCCATAACATGACGGTATTATAAGGTGGGACCTTTGGGAGGTGGTTAAGTCATAGAGGTGGAGCCCTCATAGATGATATTTGTGCCCTTATGAAAGGGACAATGGAGAACTGCCTTGCTCCTACTGCCACGTGAGGACACCGTAAGAAGGCACTGTCTATGAATGCAAAAGCGGGACCCTCACCTGACATCAAATCTGCTGGCACCTTGATCTTGGACTTCTCAGCCTTCAGAACTGTGAGAAACAAGCTTTTGTTGTTTATAAGCCACCCAGTTTAAGGTATTTTGTTATAGGAGCTTGAATGGACTAAGACATAGCACATTGCTCATATGAAGTAGTTAGTGCAGTCGCTAGGCCAAAGTAACTGCCTGATAATTGATACTTTTTTATTAACTATTATCTTAGGAAAGGTAGGGCTGGATCTTGAAAAAGAAATTCACACAGGAACAAGTCCAGCTGTGTTTCTTCTGAAGAAAGTGTGCAAATGATGCAGGTAATTGCAGAGGTTTTGAAACATGGCTGCAAATTCCTTGACATTCTTCCCTTCAAGAGATGGACCTGATATGGTTTGGCTGTGTCTGCACCCAAAATCTCATCTTGAATTGTAATCCAAATTGTAATCCCCACATGTTGTGGTGGGGACCTTATGGGAGGTGATTAGATCGTGGAGGCGGTTCTCCCATGCTGTTCTAATGATAGTGAGTGAGTTCTTAGGAGATCTGATGGTTTTATAAGGGGCTTTTCCCCCCTTCACTCTTTCACTCTGCACTTCTCTCTCTTGCTGCCATGTGAAGAAGGACATGTTTGCTTCCCCTTCTGCCATGATTGTAAGTTCCCTGAGGCTTCCCCAGCCATGCAGAACTGTGAGTCAATTAAACCTCTTTTCTTTATAAATTACCCAGTCTCAGGTATTTCTTCATAGCAGTATGAGAACAGACTAATACAGGGCCCATGTTCTCTCACCTGGAATCTGGGTGGACTTGCAATGGCTTTAATCCCATCCAGTAGGGCAGAAGTAACACCATGTGATTTTGGAGGCTGGCTCAGAGAAGGCCATGCGTCTTTCACTGTGTTTGCTCCGGGACCCCTGAACCATCATTAATTGCCTAAATACCCTGAAGCCCGAAGTCACAGTGCTGGTGAGGCCATGTGGTGATACCACATGAAGGCCCTGAGACCCTTAGAAAGAGAGAGAGATCCCAATAGGTGTCCCGGCCCAGGCACCAGATGCATGAGTGAAAAAGCTTCCAGATGATTCTAGATCGCAGCCATTTGAGTCACCCCCACCCTTTGGGTCTTCCTACATGAGGCCCCAGACATCATGGAGAAAAACCATCTCCTCTGTGCCCTACCCAAATTCCTGATCCACAGAATTTGTTCATGCAACAGTGAAGGGTATTTTGCATCACTAAGTTATGGATTATTTTGCTATATAGCAACTGATAAACAGGACAGAGTTCTAGAAGGAATCTATAGAAGAAGAAAAAAGGAAACCAAGGTAGTAAGATTTATTGGTGTTCCTCCAGCAGCTGGCAAAAGCCACCCACCCACCCACTACAGGGCCCTCAGGCACACAACCTCATGCATGGGGATTGGGAGAATTCACCAGGCTTTTTTGCAGCCTCAGTGAAGTAATTTCCAAGAATGCTTAACTTTGCTCCCTCTGTTTTTGTGCCTACTGAAAACCAGTGAATGACTTAAACATGATGGCCAGGAATATTCTAGGTCCTGGAGAAAGTAGGTCAGTTCCATAAACCAATAACCCCACTTTCCGGTTTGTACATCAGTCTCTTGGGACTTTGATATGTGTGAATTAGCCCCAAGCTTCTGGACCATCTTACCAGTACAGTGGAAGGATCATGGGCTGAATCACAGATCAGGGTCTAAATCTCAGCCCTGCTGCTTAATAACTATGTGACATTGGGCAAGGTGCTTAACCTCTGTCTCAGTTTCCTTGTCTGTGAAACGAAGTCAGGCATGTCTTTTCTTCATACAATCGTTATGGAGGTGAAATGAGATGCCATCTGGAAAGGGCTAGCACAGCGTATGACTCATCATAAACTCACTGCTGATATGATCCTTCACTTCTCTCCCCACCTCCAGCAAAGCTGCAGAGTAGTTTCTGGGCCACAATGACATCCCCTCCTAAGTCTTCCCAACACTGTCTCCCCCTGCTCCAGGCATTAACCCTCAGAGAGCCCAGTGTGTTCCTCTGGGATCCCCCACCTCGGGCCACAGTAATGCTGGTACACACAGAGGTTTTTGGCGTGGCTGGCACCAGACTGGCTTCCCCTATAGACCTGCTCCTGCCCCTGCAGGCTCTGACTGGAGAGGTTGAGAGGAAATCCGGGGGCCGACTGGAGATGCATGACCAGGATGACAGCCTGCAGTCTCTGAAGGCAAATAGCCCTGTCCCATCAATTTGCAGGGGTGGAGAGAAGACAGGAGCTTGGGAAATTACAGTCCCATCAGGCCTCCATCATCTCCTGCAGCTCATGAAAGTGATCAACAGCGCTTCGGCTCTCATTTTAAAGATTAAACAGGAGGAAGGATGACTCCATCGGATTGCAGCCGGAGCCACTGGTGGCCCTGAATGCCAGAAAACGAGATGGATTGAGTGTCCATGACACATAAAGAAAACATGAATCTCCATATTTCACTGGAAGAAGCCAGAGTCACGCTCAAGGAGGCACATGGTCCCTTTGTCTCCCAGCCTCAGGTTGGACCCCTGCGCTCCCTTGCGGGGTCCAAGTCCAGGCTCTGGATCAGTTTCAGGACAGCAGGGACCAAATGTGTTTTGTTCAACACGTATCAGGCACTCAGTAAATATGAATGAATGAATGAACGAATGAATGAATGAATCCTTGTTCTGTCCTTCTAGCTATGCGATTTTGGGCAAGTCACCTTAGACAAGTCAAATGGCCTGTCTGAGCCTCAGTTTCCCCATCTGTTAAATGGGACTAGGGATATCTACCACCCTACGGTTATTGTGAAGATGAAATGGCATCGTATGAGGAAAGCATAGTAGCTGTGTCTATTACAAGGCACCAGGGTAAGGAAGAGGCCAGGTGAGAGACTCAGGTCATAAGCCCAAAGCCAGAGGGGTAGGATGAGAAACAGAAGTCCAGGCAGGGCAGGGGGCTGGCTGCATGGCACCGAGTCCTGAGGTGTTTGGAACAAAGATGGCTCTACTCTGGCTCACCATTTTCACTCTCTGCGTCCCCTCTCTTGTCCAAATCCTGTCTGCCTCGTAGGGAATGTGCAGAAGTCTGTGGTGTGTGCTTAGTGCATTCTTCACCTCAATGGCATAGGAATGGTATTCAAGGAGGAAATCACTTTGTCAGGAATGGTTCTGAAAGTGTCCCCGAGGAAGGGGCCTTTGTACAGGCCTGTGACAGACAGACAGGGCGTGGCTGGTGGGACAGGAAGCCAGGCATGTGTGTGGGAATGGGATACCTTACATGAAGGCTCCAAAAGACCAGGCTGAGGACTTTGCAATCACCATGGCAGTGGGGAGTTATGGCAGCCTCCAGGGCAGAAGAGCCATCCCTGGAAAGGATTCCTTAGCTTTGTTAAACAATTGGCATTTCAATTCCTCCACAAAAAGGGATCAGCAGTTCCATGCTAGTTCCTGGAGCAGAAAGGAGGAAAATAGTAGGGACAGGACTGGAAGAACCCCACCCCTGAGTCACAAGCCCCAGCTCTCCTCTCTAAGGGCACCAGACGCCCTAGGAGAGTCACTGCACTGCTTCAAACCTCAGCCTCCTCATCTGCTTCCTGAGAGAGCTGTGAGAAAATCCAATGTGGCAACACCGGGTGGGCCCTGAACAGGCCCCCATGGCAGCAGAAGCAAGCAAGTCTGCCTCTGGGTTAAAACAGAGGCACGGGCAACCTGGTGGGTAAGTTATTTTGAAAGAAGGGAGAAAGGGGCTGGCAAGGCCTGGAAGTTCAGGCTGCTGGATAAGGATGTCCCTAGCGGGCTTTGGGAAGCTTTCTGGGAGCGATGTCTCCTCAAAGTTACTGACCGTGGGCAAGATATTATATTATTATTTGCCCCAGGATTCTTCTCCTGTCCTTTCCTAAGTTCCCCCAAAGTTCCAAGGGAGCTGTTGGCTGAAAGACAGTGGAGGAGGGCTGCTTCTTTCAGCTGAGGATGAACTGGTGGTTGGTTTGGACGTTCCCTGGGCAAGAGCTGTCCGATTACAGATCCCATCTGGGCATGGGATTCCTGAAGATGCCCCCCTCCTCATGGCCAACATGTCATCAGGACCATAAAGTCATCCTATTTCCTCAGAGACAACAAAGAGAGAGATGGGTGTGGGGTCCAAGCCTTAGCAGCACGATCTGGGGTTTGTGTCGAAATGAAATCCAGATCCACAAGGCACACGCTGCAGCCCGGCAGTCCCTGGCCTTGGCGGGTGTCCAGTAACCCCAGAGCTCCTGGCACTGACTGCCTTTCTGCTGAAATAGGCCGGGTCTTAGCAGAACAAGGAAGGGGTAGGAGCCTAGCACCCACCTGTCAAACCTCAACTCAGGAGTTATTAAGCCAGCGGGTCCTGTGGGAGCCAGGCAAGATTTGCTTAAAAAAAAAATGAGAAAAAAAATCAAACTTATCACTTGCGGCTTTTCACTTAAACCCCCTGCAACAGCTCCCCAGCTGCTGTTTCCTCCTCCTCCAGGCTGGCTCCTGCCCACCCTCACCTTGATGCCACATGGGTCTTTCCAAACTGCAGCTGTGGTCAAGTCATTTCTCAGTTCAAAAAGTCTGCTGTGGCTCCCCAGTACCTAAAGAAGTACCTGCATGCTCCCCACCCGTGCATTCCAGGCCTCCCTCCCTCCCTCAAGACCAATCTCAAATGCTGCCTCCTCCAGGAAGCCTCTCCTGGTTTTCTTGGAGCCATTTGGGACTACTCCTCTTCCCAACCCCTATAAGTCTTCACTCGTTCCAGAGCCCAACCCAAGGCCTAGGGTGTGAGGGCCACCTGGAGCAGGGCACAGAGCCAAGGAAGACACAAGGAAAAGAAAGTCCCTCCCCAGGAAGTGCCGATGGCTTCCCCAGGAACCTGCCCACCCTTCACACACACAGAGATACACACTGACATCTGGGAAATAAAGAATACAGTCACGGTGACAATTACCTCACTAAACCCAAGAGGCCAGGGACACCAAATACTGGGCAGCTGGTGTCTGTGCGAGGGGATGGAGGGGGTGACAGGAGGGGTGATGGGCATAGCCAGGGGTTAGGGATATCCCAGGCTGACAAATTTAAATCAAACTATAGATTTTTTTTTTTTTTATTTAGATGGAGTGTCACTCTGTCGCCCAGGCTGGAGTGTAGTGGCACAATCTCGGCTCACTGCAACCTCTGCCTCCCAGGTTCAAGTGATTCTCCTGCCTCAGCCTCCCGATTAGCCGGGATTACAGGCACGCACCACCATGCCTGGCTAATTTTTGTATTTTTATTAGAGATAGGGTTTCACCATGTTGGCCAGGATGGTCTCGAACTCCTGACCTCAGGTGATCTGTCCGCCTTAGCCTCTCAAAGTGCTGGGATTATAGGTGTGAGCCACCATGCCTGGCCAAAACTACAGAATATTAAAACTAAAGAAGATCTTGGACCATCCAGTCAAATCCTATACACACAAAGAAAGTGAGGCTCAGAGAGGGGAGTCTGGCATAGATTTCCAGTTAGAGGGCAAAAGAGTCATCATTTAATTCATTTGGTCATTTGGTCATTTGTTCTTTCAACCATTCCACCACTTTACTAAGCCCCTGTTAGATCCTGGTGCTCGTGCCAGACTCTGGGCACATAGAGTTGAAGAAGAAACAGCCCTGGCATGTTTCTTTCAACCCCATGGGGCTGAGAGTGGATGAGGGTGACAGTGCCAGGCTGGAGGTCAGCCTGCAATGGGTGGAAGCAGAGAAGGGAGTGATGCTGGGGGTGGCTAGGTGATCCACTAGGCTTCCAGGTGATCCTGGAAGGCCTCCCAGTGGAGGTGATGTCTGGGCCATGTAGGAGTTTCTGCAGGGTCAGCGCAAAATTAGCAGTAGAACCTGTGCATATGGACTTTTCCCTACTCTACACTACAGGATTTTTACATCTCAATGCTGCCTGAAGGCAGTTGGAAGAAAGGGTCCCTGTCACTCTGGCATGGTTCATCCCTGTAGAGCCACAAGCCTGAGGCCATATAAAGCATTGTGTTGATTATGGGATTAGAAAGGCCCATTGTGACTTGGAGAAAGGCTGTCTTGCCAGTCAGAGTGAGACCGACTGGCAACCCTGGGGCAGATCTTGCATTTACTAACCAGCTTCACACTGTAAGGCTTGACTGCAAGTGGAAATGACTTTAAGGCTCACTGAGTCATTTTTGCCCCTTGCCTAAGGCCACACAGCAGGTCAATGGCAGAGTTGGAACTTAAAACAGGTTTCTCAACTCTCAGGCCAGCGTGCAGGCGGGTGGGGAATCTTGTAGTTAAAGAAAATGGTCAAATTTATTCTCTACAGAAGTCCCAAGGGAATCAACATCTTCATAAAACACAGAGAAACAAACAATAAAGAGCAAGAACATGATTTAAAAATATATAATCAAGAATGGATATAGATGTTAAGCGCTGAGTCGAGACAATTTGTGAAGCTTCCATCTGTAAACTCCTGCATGAGTTTCAATAGATTCCCCTTCTTCCAGGAAGCCTACTGTGATGCCCCTCCAGCTGGATCGGTGTCTCCAACAAGCAATCCTGGTACCACGTATCATATGACCTCCTCTGTAATTAAATTTGGTAGACTGTACTGTAATTGTCTGTCTCTTTGAACCTCTTTTCCCCAAGATTGTAGTAAGCTCCTTGAAGGCAGGAATGGTTTCTCATTTACTGCTATGCTCCCATTTACCCTGCATATAGCAGTTGCTCAACAAACATTTGTTAAGTTAATGTCTGCACACTTAAAAAAGTGATGTTTCTTCCCAAAGACCAGGACAAAGAAAAACAGAATCTGTACTCTTCCATGAATTGAATCTCCATCTATCCATCCTTTCATCCCTCCCTTCCTCCATCTATCCATCCATCATCTTTCTCTCCTTCCTTTTGTTACTCCTTTCCTCCCTCACTCCCCACCTCCCTCTTTCCATCCATCCATCCATCCCTCCATCCACCTATCCATCCATCCTTCCTTCCATCCATTCATCCATCCCTCCATCCATCCATCCACCCATCATCCTTCATCATCCATCCATCCATCCATCCATCCACCATCCATCCACCTATCCATCCATCCATCTATCCATCCATCCATCCACCATCCATCCTTCTATCTATCCATCCATCCATTCATCCGTCTATCCACCTATCTATCCATCCATCCATCCATCCATCATTCTTCATCATCCATCCATCATGCATCCAACATTTGTTGAGCAACATGAGAGGCTGACCCCTGAGTTTAAAAGGGGAATGAAGCCCATTCTCTAAAGTGGAAAGCTCTCTCTTTGCAGGAGCCTGCCCATAAAAACCACCACCAATTTTTTGTAGAAGACAGTAGAGTAATTTAGAGATGTGACTTAATCAATATTTCGTGGTCCCTGAAATCCATCTTTGTTAAATGACCAGCAAAAACTGTGGCCAAGGAAGCCCACTGACAGGCCAAGGGGAGAAATTCAAGCATTGATGGGGAATAAACCCACCTGCTGGGTGGGGCTGTGGGACCACCAGGTACCTTTCTGTTATTACTGATTACTGCACTGACAATGAAGGCAGTGTCCCTCACTCCCAAAGCTGCACGCAGGGACTACAGGGCTCAGGTGATGGCATGACAGATCTTCCCTGTGGGAGGCATTGGTACAGGCTCAACCCTGACCTGCCTGCCACATGGACCATCCCTGCTGCTGATCCCCCTGTCCCCCTAGAAAACTTGACTGAGGTGGCAGTAATGTTAATAGCCAGCTATTCTTTGCAGCAGCACACGCCTTCACAACCTTTTCTCCTTTGAGCCCTTTGAGGATCCCCCGAAGGAATTATTATTCTTCTTCCCTTTTCCCAGATCAGCAAACAGAGGTTCAGGAAGGTGAGCTGACTTGACCAAAGTGATAAAGTTTGCAACTCTCAGCAGGAAAGCAAGTCACAGTTCCTGACTAATCAACCCCCTAACCAGGCCTTTTGGGGCTGTGACTCAGAATCAGGATATAATAAAATCCAAAATGGCATATTCCAGTTTAAATCCAGAGTGAACACAACTAAGTGTTGGCCCAGAAGTTAAGAGCAATGTCAAGACTTAGAACTGAGCCCTAGCTTGGAGTTTCAGCACCCAAGCTGGGGATGGGGGTGTGGATGCCCCCTGAGCCAGGACCTGCCTTGCTCACGTGCATACACCAAGGGTAACAGTGTCCTTCTTAGTCGCAGCCCTGGATCATCCATTTCAAAGCAAAAAGGAATTCACGGGGGCTGCCAGCTGTCATTTTTTAATAAAATTTGCTTTCAAAGCACAAGGCCATGCTAATGACAAAGTAAAGCAAACTCAGAAGGAGTAAGAGGGGTAGGCTCAGGCGAGTGGGCAGGGAATTGCCAAGAAACCTCACGTGGGGCTGAGCACTATAGTTGTGACTGAGATGCCTACACATATGCACACATATGATACACATATGCACGCACACACACACACTAACAGACAACCTGATAGCAGGGAAAGGGATTCCAGTGCTCAGTTTAAGAGACCTGGAATCTGATTCCAGCTCTGCCCCGGGTTGCATTGAGTGCCCTAACATCTCCATGCCTCAGTTTCCTTATCTATAAAACAGGATGGTAATAGCACTTATCTTTTGGGTTGTTAGACCAGTGTATGGCCACTTCGAGTGCTATATGAGTGTAAATTAAAATAAAGTAATTAATCCCCGGAGTGGCTTTAGTGGTTAACTACTGGCCTGTTGTGATGGTTAACACTGAGTGTCAACTTGATTGGATTGAAGGATGCAAAGCATTGATCCTGGGTGTGTCTGTGAGGGTGTTGCCAAAGGAGATTAACATTTGAGTCAGTGGGCTGGGAAAGGCAGATCCACCCTCAATCTGGGTGGGCACCATCTAATTAGCTGCCAGCGTGGCCAGAATATAAAGCAGGCAGAAAAACGTGAAAAGACTAGACTGGCCTAGCCTCCCAGGCTACGTCTTTCTCCTGTGCTGGATGCTTCCTGCCGTCGAACATCAGATTCCAAGTCCTTCAGTTTTGGGACTCAGACTGGCTGTCCTTTCTCCTCAGCTTGCAGACGGCCTATTGTGGGACCTTGCGATCATGTGAGTTAATGCTTAATAAACTCATATATATATATATATAATCTGTTCTATTGGTTCTGTCCCTCTAGAGAACCCTGACTAATGCACCTGTCTTCCTGGCCCCCTTTTTTTCTGGAAACTTCCTCCTTGCTCCCTTCTGTGTGGTTGCAATGGACTGCAGCCATGGAGGCAGTCCACACTGACAGCTAAGAGTGTGAGCTCTGAAGTCAGGCTGCTCAGCCTCAAATTCTAGCTTTACATCTCTGGATTAGTAACTTAACCTGCCCAAGCCTCAGTTTCCTCATCTGTAAAATGGGGAGGAGAATCTTACCTGTTTCACAGGCTTCTTGGGAGGATGCAATTGACAAAATGCCTATGCCTAGCACATAATAAGAGCTTGATGTTGAATGTGTCTGTTAAAGTTATATTTTCATTCCAAGTAACTTATTGCCTCTGGCCATGGTTGACTGGGCCTGGGGCTGGGGGGCACTTGAATGAAGCTGAGCCAATCAACTTCTTCCTTAGGAATTTGTAGTTGATACTGAAAAGGAGTTATTTTGCCTCTCGTTGGTGGCTAGCCCTGAGAAATGTGAGCATGGTGCTGTGGCTGCCAGCTTCCTGCCATGTATATGGAGCCTAAGAAGCTGGTCTGCAAGGGAGGTGCAGAGAAAGGACTTCAGTTCCTAGTCTCAAACTCCTGGGCTCAAGTGGTCTGCCTGCCTCAGCCTCCTGAGTACCTGGGATTACAAACATGCGCTATGGCACCTGGTTTTGTGTCATTTTCTTCTCCACACTTCCGAAGAGTGTAGAGTCCCCACCTCTTCCCCAGTCAAGCGTGGTTGCCCTGACTGCCCTCTTCGATCTCCTGTCCATCCATCACGCTGTCAAGCTGTCCTGGTGCTGTGAGACAGCATCGTGTCCTCAGAGTGACTGGCGCCTTCTTACTTCAGCTGACTTAAGTGAGCTTCAGTGCCTGGCCCCGACTTGGCCTCTGTTTCCTCAGCTATAGAATAAGCAAGCTGGGGCTGAGAGGGCTGAGGAGTCTTGCAGCTCTGATCTCCTGGATTCACACTGGAAAGCAGCAGAACAAATTGATGGATTCTGTGTGTAGCCGCAGGTTACACACAGAGCCAGATCCATTTCAGGGCTGTAGACATCTCTGAAATTAACACCTCTTTCTTTAAGTTCTCTAGATGTTTTCTTTTCTTTTTATTTTGAGAGAGAGTCTTGCTCTGTCACCCAGGCTGGAGTGCGGTGGTGTGATCTTGGCTCACTGCAAGCTCCGCCTCCCGGGTTCATGCCATTCTCCTGCCTCAGCCTCCCGAGTAGCGGGGACTACAGGCGCCCACCACCACATCCGGCTAATTTTTTTGTATTTTTAGTAGAGATGGGGTTTCACCGTGTTAGCCAGGATGGTCTCGATCTCCTGACCTCATGATCCATCCGCCTCAGCCTCCCAAACTGCTGGGATTACAGGCGTGAGCCACCATGCCCAGCCTAGATCTTTTCTTTATTGTTGCCTGGTTAGTGCTCCATTAGACGTTCATGCCACATTTTGAGCCCCTGCTCTGTGGTCACCGTGGGGAACATTACAGACCAGATTACTTCCTTATAGACACCTTGCGATCAAGGACCTGGTCATGTTTCTCTAGATCCATCATCCTGCTTCTAGACTATGCTTCTGGACTCTGTTGTTTTACACTTTAGATATTGTCTTTCAATTTTTGATGTCAATTTTCCTTTCTAGACAGTGAGCAGGGTCTGTGTCATTTTCTTCTTTTTGGGGGATGCAGAGGATGAAGTCTTGCTGTGTTGCCCAGGCTGGTCTCAAACTCTTGGGCTCAAGTGATTCCCCACCCTGCTCAGCCTCCAGAGTAGCTGGGATTATGGGCACGCTCCACAGCGCCTGGCTCGGTGTCATTTTCTTCTTGGTGGCACCAGCGCATGTCAGGTATTCACATATGTTTGTGGGATGAATAAATGAATGAATGAATGACATGAACAAAATGAGTCTTTCCAGAGGAGAAAAACAGGAAAATGGAAGCTCCAGAAACCAAGCATGCTGAGGGGGGGTACTTAACCTGGGGAGTAGATTTAGGGGGCACTGGAGAACTGTAAATACTTTAAGGGATTGTTATGTGAGAAAGAAATTAGAATCAATGTGAACAATAGTCACTATTTCTTGAGCACCTATTATGTGCCAAACTCTGCACTAGGGGTTTTTCATCTTCTCACTCACTCCTTACGACCAACACAAGGAGGAGTCCTTCTCATCCCCATTTTATAAGTGACAGGGCGGAGGCTGAGAGACATGAGACCTCATACATGCTACAATGTGTATGAAACTAGAAAGTGAACTGAAGGAGTCCACACATAAAGGTCATTATTGTATGATTCCATTTATATGAAATGTCCAGAGTAGGTAAATTCATAGAGGTAGAAACCAATTTGGGTTACTAACAGCTGGGGCTAGGAGAGAATGCGTACAAGGTTTTATTCTGGAGTAATGAAAATATTTTGGAACTAGATAGAGGTGGTGGTTACACATATTGTAAATATACTAAATATCACCAAATTGTTACTTTAAAATGGTTAATGTTATGTTGTGTGAATTGCACCTCATTAAAAACAAAAACTCATTTGCACACACAGTGCCTGACATGATGGAGTAAGAAAGTTGATTTCAGGTCCTGGTTCTTACTCACTGGTGACTTGGGACAAGTCATTCTACCTGTCAGAGCCATAGTTTCTGTATTAGACTGTTCTCATGCTGCTAATAAAGACATACCCAAGACTGGGTAATTTATAAAGGAAAGAGGTTTAATTGACTCACAGTTCCATATGGCAGGGGAGGCCTCACAATCATGGCAAAAGGCAAATGAGGAGCAAAGTCACATCTTACATGGCGGCAGGCAAGAGAACTTGTGTAGGGGAACTCCCCTTTTTAAAACCATCAAATCTCATGAGACTTATTCACTATCATGAGAATAGCATGGGAAAGACCCTCCCCCATAATTCAATTACCTCCCACTGAGTCCCTCCCATGACCTGTGGGGATTATGGGAGCTAAATCCAAGTTGAGATTTGGGTGGAGACACAACAAAACCATATCAGTTTCCTCACCATACAATGAAAAAAAGAATACTTGCCAGATGTTGGGAGGATAAAACAAAATGATGTATATAAAGTGCCTAGCACAGGGGCTGGTATACAAATGATGCTCTATAACAGTTGGAATTATGGGCAGAACAGGCATAGCTCATCAGGTGATCAAAGACACCATCTCTTCACCTCTGTTCGATGGGGTGATGTTCCCCTGCCCCTGGGCAGATCTGTGTCCTCTCTGCTCCCCACAGGTAATTCTAATATTTGTTGAGCACCTACTATGTGCAAAGTTTTCACCAGCTGTGGTGCTGCAGTGTTGAGGCTATAGAAGTGAATGAGGCGGATTCCCAGCCTCAAGAAGTATCTGGGGAGCTCAGATACATACATAAATAGCTCCAATACAGTGTGTGCGCAGCCATGACAGAGAAGCAGATGCAGGGCAATGAGCGCTCCCAGGAAACAGCAGTTCCACCTGCAGGAGATGGAGCAGGGAGGTGGGGCAAGGAGATGGGGACCAGGGAAGAGCTCTAGCAGCTGAGCTTTGGGGACAGGATTTCTCTCATGAGATGGGCAGGGGGCTTTCAATGTAGCAAGCACAGCCTGAGCCAATGTGCAGGGGCTGGGAGGGCTGACGGAGCTCCAGGAGGGCAGAGGCTTGAGCCAAGAGTCTCTGTCCTTCTAAGGCCAGGCTGCAAGTTCCCTGAGTGCAGCACTGGATCTGTGCTCCCCTTAGTCATACCAAGGGCCTGGCATGACTTGAGCACCTGACAGAGATTTGTGGAATGAATGAAGACATGAATCAATGTCCAATTCATCTGAGTCTCTTTGAGCTATTTTCTATAACGTGCAGCTGTTGTATTTTCTATAACATAAGCTAACTTATGGATTTAGTTTCTGAAAAACTGTTCTGGTTAAAGCAACTCACTATCCGGATGCCTCGAAAAGTTACCTCAATTCACCATTAAGAGAGAAAGCTAACATTTATGGAGCCCTATTATGTGATGGGTACTTAAGGGGGTTCTGAATTATGTCTTTCAATCATTAGAACAATCCTTTAAAGCAAGGGCTAGGCCAGGCACCGTGGCTCACGCCTGTAATCCCAGCACTTTGGGAGGCCGAGGTGGGCGGATCACGAGGTCAGGAGATCGAGACCGTCCTGGCTAACACGGTGAAACCCCATCTCTACTAAAAATACAAAAAAATTAGCCGGGCATGGTTGCAGGCGCCTGTAGTCCCAGCTACTCGGGAGGCTGAGGCAGGAAAATGGCCTGAACTCGGGAGGCAGAGCTTGCAGTAAGCCGAGATTGCGCCACTGCACTCCAGCCTGGGCAACAGAGCCAGACTCCGTCTCAAAAAAAAAAAAATTATAAAGCAAGGGCTATTGTTTGGTTTAAGTCACAGATGAAGAGACTGAGGCCCAGAGAAGCTAAGTAACTTATCCAAGGTCACACAGCTAGTAAGGGCAGAAGAGGGACTTGATTGTAACCACAGGGCTTATGCTCTTGGCCGTGATTTGACGTTGCTCTGGATTTCATTTGGTCTACTTTTGTGTCAGATATTATCCTGGAAAGAAAACGTATGCTCAGAGAAATTTTTCTCCAGTGTTGACTTTTAATTGCCTTTTAAGCTGTTAATAATATAGAAACATTATATGTAAAATACGTAAATATATCGTTATAAATGTAAAATAATGTAGAATAATAATTTCAAAAGAGGAACTAAATGACACTCGTAAAAGAACAGGCCAGCATTGTTCTGTATACAGCAGCAAACAAAGCAGACAAAGCTCTCTAAAGTCTATGTTCAAAAATAAAATGGTAGGTGGATGATGGAGAGATTGAGAGAAAGAAAGAAAAATGAGAAAAATATCAGGCCCAGCGCAGTGGCTCATGCCTGTAATCCCAGCACTTTGGGAGGCCGAGATAGGAAGCTGACTTGAGCCCAGGAGTTCAATACCAGGGCAAAATCGCATCTCTACAAAAAACATGTGGTGGTGTGTGCCCCTAGTTCTAACTACTCAGGAGACTGAGATGGGAGGATCACCTAAGCCTGGGAAGTAGAGGCTACGGTGGCCATAACTGCACCGCTGCACTGTATCCTGGGAGACAGAGTAAGACCCTGTCTCTAAAAGAAAATAAAAATATTAGAGAGGAATATATCTGAAATTCAGTACTGTAAAGTTTTAAAAAGTAACAAAAATAGAGTGAAGTGATCAACAGTGACTTGATGTTTACTTCGAGTGGGGTGGTCAGATCAGGAAAGGCCTCTTGGGGAGGGAAAAGTTAAACTGGGAGGTGATGAGCAGAAGGAGGCAGCCGTCTGACCATTCCAGAGCAAGGGAAAGGCCAGTGCCAAGGTCCTGAAGTGGGGACCCACTTGGCAGGTTCCCGTAACAGCGAGAGAGTCTGTGTGCTGAGTTTGCAGGGGCAGGCGGGGGCATCATAGGAGCTTCCTGTGCTGGTCAAGGGGTCTGGATACTGGTCCAAGTGCCTGGGAGGTATTAGAGAAAGTTACTGGATTTGACTTCCACTGTTTAAAGATCACACTGGCTACCATATAAGAAGCATTCGACTGCAGAGGACAGAAGGCCCAGGCGGGAGGTTGTGGCTGTGGTCCAGGCGAAGGATGAGGACCAGAGTGATGCTGGCGGAGAGGGGACAGCAGCCATGCCAGGCACACACTGCATGCCGGAGGAGAGGGCTGTGGCTTCTCCTGTTGGGGGAGACAGAGAATAAGGGAATAGGGAAAAGGGCAAGAGGAATCTAGAGTAATTTCTAGTGCTTTACATAAGCAAGCGGGTGGATGGTGCCGTTATCACAGACACAATTAGATCCAGGGAGAGGATGGTAATCAAAAAGGCTCCTTCTGCCATGGGAACTTTGAGACACTCAACATCCATTCTAGAAACACCGGGCAGTTGGGGGAATAACCAAGCCTGGAGCTAGGGTTGAGAGGAGATGTCCATCTGGGTGTCACTGGCATCGGGATGGTGCCTAAGGTCGTGAGCCTGGGTGGGGGTCACCTCAGGAGGGAAGGAGTTAGATGAGGTAGGGCCCAGGCATGCAGATCAAGGAGAATCCTGTGACTGAGATGCCATGCAGAGGCTGTGCAGAGGAAAAGCAGCATCAGGAGACTGGGAGAGGAGGCCAGAAGAGTAGGAAGGGCCAAGAGAAGAAGGTACTTCAAGGAGGAAACAACCAGCTGTGGTCACCTGCAGCTCAGGAAAATGCTGGGTGCAATGCTTGGTTGGAATGAGTTGATGGTGGTGGGAGGAGGTACTGAATTAAAGTACCAAAGACAGTGAATCTAGACTTAAAGAAAGCTCGGTTGAACGTTCAGAATTTTTGGCACCGAAGAGCAGCAAAGAAATGGAGTGCTCCCTAGAGGAGGACACGAGGTCAGGAGAGGACGTTTTAAAGTTTGGAGATGCTAGAACATTTTTGTGTCCTCCTGGGAATGATCCAGGAGAAAGGGAGGGAGCAAAGAGTTAGGAAAGTGGAGATAATTGCGAAGTCCTTGATAGCTGAGACAAGGGACGGGCACCCAGTACACAACAGGGACCCTTTCCTTGCTGTAATAGGAGGGAAGGCAAAGAGTTTAGGCACAGAGTGGGTTGGCTGGTTGCTTTGAGGCCGAGATAATGAAGGAATTTCCATCCACTCGGTATATGACTCTGGCAGAGTTACCAGCAGAGAGAGGGAAGCAGGGAAAACACGTGGAAGTTCAGACACGGAAGGAGAAGGGTGAAATTGTCAACACAGAGAACAAAGTGAAGTGTGGGAGGGTTTGAGAGCAGCAGAGACACCCATGTGGTCAGGCTGTGGATCCCAGGCCTCAGTGTAGTCAAGCTGTCCCTCCTGTAAACAAGGCTGAACATCTTTGCACGTCAAGCTTTTTTATATTGAGCTTTATATTGAGTAAAAATATTTGCTATTTTTTCAGAATTGAGTCCTGGAAGCAGGTGTAGATTCAGAGATATGAACATTTGAAAGACTAGTGACAAATATTGAAAGTGTATTGTCAAACCTTGTCCCAAAAACAGTAATTCCAACCTATGTCACCCCAGCTACCCACGAGAGAGGGTTTTTTTCTGGAAGCACCATCACCAGAATGCTGCCATGTTAGTATTTTTTAAACATCCATCCTAATTTTAAAGCAAAGGGTAGTATCTCCTTGTTGTGCTTACAACTTTTCCATTTCTTTGACTCATTGGAGTGAACCTTTTTTATAGTGTATTAGCTAACTGTCTTTTCTCTTATTATAGATTTTTCTTTGGTGCACATTTAAAGAGTCTCCGGGATAAATCTCAATGGTATCATGGGCACGAAGCTCATCAGGAACAAAGCGGGGAACGAGCTTGCAGAGAGGAATTTTGTGGCTCTCTGATTTCCTGACAGTGGCAATAGCGTGAAGAAACAAAAAGCCAAGAAACTGCGTCAGGGCCAGGAGAGACGTATTTTAAAGCTAATTTAAATAGGAGGCTTCGTTTAAGCTGTCACCTCTGCCCCTCTATTTCTTACATATGTACACACACACATATGCTATGTGGGTGGCAATGAGGAATTATGCAGAGCTATATCTCAGCCCAGCCTTTCGTGATGACTTTTATTAATTATTGAATAATTTGATAAATAATTCATTATTTTCCTGCTGGTGAAGGCATCATCAAAAATTCGTTGAGTAGAAGTCAAGCGAGCCCACAGTCTTTCTGAAGTTGGAAGAAATCCTGGCTATATTTCCCTCATTCGAGGGTATGAACATACGTGTGTGTGTGTGTGTGTGTGTGTGCAGGCACGCCCCTGGGTGTTTGCCAAATGTGGAGGCCTGTGTGTAACAAGCATGCAAGAGATTGTGTCTATGAGCATATGTTGAGCATTTTGTGCAAGACATGTGTGTGTTGCACATGTGTATGAGAATTTGAGTGGAGGTATAGCATCTGGCTAAGTGTGGGCTGAAAAGGAATTTCTTTTGGGACTTTATATCCTGCACTTTGTTTTAATTTCTTTGGTCTCTGGTGATGGGAGCAGTAGTTCTTTCTTTGTTTTGTATATAGGTCCTGCTTAATAAAAATGCCCAGATTTTGAACAGAGAAAATTGAAATTAAGAATATATGTGCACCAGGGAGCAGCATGGAGCAGGACAGGGAGATGGCAGGGAATGAACAAGAACATCTCTTCCACCAGGAGGACCCCAAGCTGGGCTTCTTAGTGCCTGGCATAATGGTTTGTGGGCCGAGTCATTGAGGAATAAAAAAGAGAAAGACAAAAAGAAGTTCCTTTGAAAAGGAAGATGAACCAGGGCATCAGCAGGGTTTCTAGTCTGACCACTTTGGTTATTAGTTTCTTAATGTTTCTGGGCTTCTGCCTAAAAATCTTATTAATAAATTCCTGCCCTATGACCACCAGAGGCTATTGTAAGAGCTTTGAAAAGAAGTGAAAGCTATATGCCCCAGGGCATCAGGGGAGGTGGAAAGAACACAAAACAAAGATTTTGGTTCCTGTCTAGTCTCTATCACCCCCACCCCTGGCTGTGCAACAGGGGCAAATTGCCTTGTTTCTCTTAGGCTCAGTTTCCTCAAGTGGAATAGGGACACTATTAACTATGAGGCAAGACCAAATGAAATAACACAGGATCATGGTAAGAATGCTTACCGATGGGAAAATTTGACACAGCGTTTGCCACAAACACGGATCATGATAATAGTTTATTCATTTCGTATTCATTCCAAGAGGCAGCATCTGGGCACTCCCCAAGTTCCCCAGTGCCACAGATCAAAGTCTTTTTGTAATATCAGTTACTAAGAAACAAGCATTAAAATCTCCAACTCTGATTGTGAATATGTCTGCTTCTCTTTTCGTTCTGTCTATTTTTGCTTCATGTACTTTGAAGTCTGTTATTGTATGCCAACACATTTATTACTCTTATGACTTTCTCTTTATCATTTGAAATGTCCCTCTTTTGCCCTGATAGGCTGTGTTCTGAAGTCTATTTTGTTCAATGTTAATACAGTCACATTTCAGCTTTCCTTTGTTTAGTATTTGCATACTTTATATCTTAGTTAAAAGTAAATGAGTAGGTATCTTTATAGTTAAATGGCACCTTTTATAGACAGGATATAGTTGGCTCTTGCTGTTTTATCCAGTCTGACAATCTCTGCTTTTTAATTGATGTGTTTAATCCATTTACATTTAGTATAACTATTGTTATGATTGGGTTTCAGCCTACAGTCTTGCTTTTTTTTTTCTATTTGTCTCAGATTTTCATTTGTTGGTTTTTCTATTTATCTTGTCCTGCTTTCCTTTACATTAATTGGCTTTTTAGTATTCTATTTAATTTCCTCTATTGCATTTTCAAGCTATACTTCTTTCATTATTTTTATTGGTTATTCTAGGGATTCTAATATACACCCTTAACTCATTACAGTCCACTTAGAATTAATTTTGTACTACTGTATATCTCATTCTTCATGCTTCTCATTAGTTTGACTACTATGTTTTTAGGTACAGTTTTCTACAGTTTGCTGAGCTTGTTGGATCCATTGACAAATGTTTTTCATCAAATTTGGGAAATTTTAAACCATTATTTCTTCAAATGTATTTCTGTCCTATTTTCTTTTTCCTTCATTTCTGAGACTCTACGTGTAGCTGTTATGGTTTGAATATATCCCCCAAAGTTCATGTGTTGGAAACTTAATCCCCAACACAATTGTATTGAGAGGTAAGATGTTTAAGAAGCTCTTCCCTCATGAATAAATTAATGTCATTATTAAGGGAGTGGGTTCATTATTCTGAGAATAGATGTGTTTTATGAAAGCATTCCTCTTGCTCTTTCTTTCTCCCTTGCTCTCTCACATGTGTACACACTCTTGAAGCTGTCTTTGCAAAAATTATAACAATGAGAAAATTATGACAACGAAAGAGATCTGACCTAATGTCTTACTTTTAGCCTCCGAAGTGCCCTTAGGTCCTGGGTGTGAGTCAAGGTAACTTTAGGAGAAATTTATTTTATAGTTTTAATAGTTTTAGAATAGTTTAATCATTTTAATAACAGCCATTTCCTAAAAATTAAACTGCCTTTGGGAAACTGATGAAAGACCACCAGGTTAGGAGGATGAGAGGGGCCTGAATTCGTAGTTATGTGTAATAATAATCCAGACACTATTCTGGAGGTCACAAGATTTGCAACTTCCCCAATTACTCCTGTAAATAACATCACTGTTGTAGAACCTAAGATTGGCCTTTTTAGATGTCAGGCTTTTGCATTTCTGACAACTAGATGGCCCCACCTGGACCCACGATTCTTGACTCAACTGGTCCTATGGCCCCCACCTGGAAGTGGACTCAGCTCATGAGGACCGTTTTTCACATCCCTATGATTGCATCTTCAATCAATCAGCAGCACCCATTCCCTAGCCCCTTGCCCACCAAACTACTTTTGAAAAACCCTAGCCTCCAAATTTTCAGAAAGGCTAATTTGAGTAATAATAAAACCCCAGTCTCCCATTTAGCCAGCTCTAAGTGAATTAAAATCTTCCACTATTGCAATTCTTCTGTCTTGCTAAATCAGCTCTATCTGGGCAGCAGGCAAGATGAACCCATTGGGCAGTTACACTGTCTTACCCTTCCACCTTCTGCCATGGAATAGCACAGCAAAAAGCCCCTCACCAGATCCCAGACCCTCATTCTTATACTTCCCAGACTCCAGAACCATGAGAAATAAATGATAAACTACCCAGTCTATATACTCTGTAATAGTAGCAAAAATGAACTAAGACAACAGGTATATTATACTCCTTGATACTGGATCAGAGGTCACTGAGATATCGCTCTTTTTAAAATTATTTTCTCCCTTCTTTGCGTAGGGTAATTTCTGAAGATCTCTTTGCAAGTTCATTGACTCCTTCAAACTGATCTTAAGCCCATCCAATGAATGTATTTCATTTCTTGTATTTCAGTTCTAAAATATTCGTATGAGAAAGTAAAAAACACACAAACTGTTTTTCCTCTGCTCTCACACAATACAGAATACTTCTGTGACCAAATGTTGGAGGATGTTTCCCCACCTACCAAATAAGCAATGAATTCTGCAGGAAACACCAGCCTGGTGTTTTCTAGTTTAATTCCAGCACTATCTACTTGGAGATAGCATCAGATCCCGTAGGCTGAGTGCTCAAGTCCCCAAGACGGCTCCACCCCTTCACACTTCAATGACAATCACAAGCCCCAGGTTGTTTTTGCCAGTGCTTCTGACTGACCAGGTATAAATCTGGATTCTCATAACCCCTTCTTTGGGATAAATTAATTTGCTACAGTTCACAGAACTCAGGGAAATATATACTTACGTTTACCACCTTATTTACAAAGGATATTTTTAAATATACAAATAAACAGCAAGAAAAGAAAATACACACGGTGAGGTCTGGATGGATCCTGAGTGCAGAAGCTTCTGTCATCATGGAGTTGGGGTGCACCACCCTCCTGGCACATGAATGTGTAAGCTCCCATGCATTCGGCTATTCACAACCTCTCCAATCCCTGTCCTTTTGGGTTTTATGGAGACTTCATTACATAGGCATGACTGATTCAATAATTGACCACTGGTGATCAACTTAATTTTCAGCCCACTCTCCCCTTCCCAGAGGTTGGGGGATGGAACTAAAAATTACACCTCTCTGGGCACATGGCCATTTCTCTTGCAACCAGTTCCCCTATCTAGGGGTTTTCCAAAAATCATGTCATTAACATAAGCACAGATGTTTTTGAAAAAAAATAGAAAATAACAAAAGATTATCTTTCACCTTTGTCATTCAGGAGGTACTTCAGGGACCAAGGACAAAGACCAAATATCTTAACAAAAAATATTTTTACTGCTGTAGTCACTTAGGAAATAACAAGGCTTACAAGAGCTTAGAGCCAGGAATCATGGATGAAAACCAAAATATATCTATCATCCATCACAACGTGATTTTTTGTTTCCATTTCTCTGCTGAGATTCCTCATCTGTTTACTCCATATGACCATCTTTTCCTTTAAGTCCTTGAAAATATATGTAATAGCTTCTTTATGTTCTTGTCTGCCTACTTCAACACTCCAACATGTGGGTCATTTAGTCTGCTCTTTTTGACTCTTTTACTTAACTATGGAGCACACAGAGGTTTAAATCCCAGCTTCTCTGCCCTTTACTTGTGTGACCTTAGGCAAATTAACATCTTTGGATCATTTCCTCTCATATATTACAGGGACAATGGCAACTACCTTGCAGGATTGTTATAGACATCAAACAAGATAATGTACATGAAGAGCCTGTTCATAGTAGGTGCTTACTGAAAGGTAGCTGCTACTGGCTTTTGAAATTAGGCTCATGAAACAAGTCACCCACAGGAAGCTCTTTCTGATAACTCCATCTAGAGTTGGTTGCCCCTTTTCTGCGACCCTCCACAACTTGGGCTTCCCTCTCAACCCTACGTTATTGTGCTATCTTACTCCTACTCTTCCCTGCTAGACTATGTGTCCTACAAAGCAGGGGCATGTTATATTCAGCTCTGTGTCTCTGGCTCATAGTAGGTCCCCAATGCACATTTACTGCATACAGCTGAAGCTACCCTTCTCTGAATTGCACAGACAGTGCAATTTATTACGGTCTGTAGCCTGGTAGAGTTTCACCAGCAAACCTGGAGTCCCCTGTGCCTCTAGCCCTGTAAAACCATAATTAAAGCTTATGCTGCATTAAGCATTGCTTGTATTAGGCCTTGTGTGAATGCAGTTGTGCTTTGCTCCTAATAAGTGACTGACATTTGATTTTCACTGCATCAATGTCTCATTATTAGTCACCATGCCTGCCGTGAGATCATGCACACCCTGTGTGGCCATTAGACTTCTCTCCTCATCCAGTGCTGTCATATCTGAAACTGTTCTCAACTCTTTCACTCCCCTATAACTCAGGTATTCAAATCCTAGTTTACCGTTCCTTCCAGTGAACTGAGGCAGATATTGGTCATGGTGAGGATGATGAGGATCATTCTGATAAAGGCAAAAACTAGTGTATTGAAGGATTATGACATTCCAGGCACTAAGCATGCTATCCCATTTAATCCTCATCAACCCTGAAAGACAGGTATTGTCATTCTCATTTGACAAAGGAGGAAAGGGAGGCTTAGGGAGCTGATGGACTTACCCACAGTCACACGAATGGTAGGAAAATGCCCAGTCTTGCTGACTCTTTTCTCAGTACTCTTTTTGGCTGACTGTTCATGGCACTCAGCTCTGCTCTCTGCCTCCGTGGATGGGTGTCCTGACCCCATCTGTCACACCAAGGATCTCACGGCTCTTTTAAGTAGGACATGACTATATGTGATACAGTGACCTTAACAGGTGCTGGATGGATAAGGGGGTGGGGTGATCAAGGAGATCTGGGAGGAAGTGAGGTGTGTCGACACCACAGTTGTAATGACAGATGTCACTTGTTGAGGGCCAGAGGGAGCCAGACCACACATCAGCCACTGACATACATTATCTCCTTTCAGTGCTCAAAACAATGCTATGGGGTAAATATTAGTGCCAGTTCACAGATAAAGGACCTGAGCCTCTGAGAGGGTCAGTAACCTGCAGCTTCCAAATGGACCTGCTGTCCCTTGTCCCCAGACCTGTGTCCATCCTCTGCCTCCTTCTCTGCCTGGTTCACTCCTGGTTACCATTTGGTTGAGGTGAGATATCATCTTCCTGGCCAGCTGCACCCCTTGAGCTGACTCAGGGGACCTCCCGAGCCCCACAGCTCCCTTGCCTTTAACCCCAGGTCTTAGTTCTTTTTGTGCTGCTGTAACAGAATATCTGGGACTGGGTAATTAATAAGAACAGAAACTTTTTTTTCTCACAGTTCTGAAGGCTGGGAAGTCCAAGATCAAGGCATCAGCATCTGGTGTCTAAAGAGTGTATATTCTCTGCTTCCAAGATGGCATCTTGAATGCCACATCCTCCACTGTGTCTTCATATGGCAGAAGAGCAGAAGAGAAAAAGAACTCACTCCCACAAGCCCTTTTTATAGTGGCGTTAATCCATTCATGAGGACAGGGCCCTCACAATCTAAACACCTCCTATGAAGCCCCACCTCCCCACACTGTTGCATTTGGGATTTAGTTTCTAGCATGTGAATTTTACAAAGTACATTCATACCACAGATCCCACCCTGAAACTGTACACACTGCATTGTCCTTGCCTGTTTTCTGCCCTGACCTTCCAACTACACTGTGAGCAACCCATGTCTTGCCTGGTTCCATACGTTTAAATGAGTTAGTAAATGTAAAATGCATGGCACAAGGGCTCAATAAAATGCGTGGTACATAAGGGCTCAATAAGTGCTGTTGTTTTTATTATTCCCATTGCCCACCACAAAGCCAGGCACTCAGCAGGCCAAGAAACATTTGTCTAATTAAGGAATGAATGACTATCATATTAGCTATGCATTTATAGAGCCAGGATACCAGTCTCACTGTCTCCAAAACTGTAGGGAGACCCCTTGAAACTATTGCTACAGAATAAAAGATGAAATGCTCCTGACTATTGTAAATACAAAATTGCATGCAGGATTGTGTAAACACAATGCCAGGTTGGGCTGCCAGAATGAGCCAACAGCATGTGACGTGCTTCCCCCTGCAGAGAGCCTATGAATGGACGTGCAGTCAGAGAGGTTTCACATCACCAAGATTCCTATCCCAGAAAAGCAGATGTTCATAGCTCTGGGAATGGAATGTGACCCTTGTGAAGAGCCTATAAATGGATGCATGAGGGGCGCCCATTCAAATGGGTAAGATAGGGCTACAAACGCCCTCATCTTGCCACGGCTCTTCTAGGCCTCTTTAGGGTTAAGGCATACTCCCTTCTGAGAATTTCTGGTCTAACCGGTTGTCCAGCTTCACATCCTGTTTCTATGGATTGTTTGTAACCAGCTTTTACTGCAACTGTTACTGCTGATTAATATCTTGCTGATCATAGGTTATGGAAAGACTGTGTTTCTGTTTTAAGGCTCTGTTAGAAATTACTGATGCACACACTATATTGTAAATTCTTATCTCTGTATACTGTACTTCTGCATACAGATGTTATGTTAAAGAATTACTTCATCCCATGTGACCATCTCACCTCCTAATCAAATGACCTTAAATCCCTCACTAATCTACCCCCCCCTCACTAAACTTAATAATAAATGCTGGCATATACAGTGCATTGGCGACATTGCAGGATGAGAAGGCGGTGACCCCCCTGGACCCAGCTTTCACTATCTTGTGTGTGTCTGTTATTTCTCGACCTGCCAATCCGCCTGGGAACAAAGAGAGAGCCCCATTGCATTGCAGGCTGCTGGCCAGATCCCACAATACAAAACCATGCATTGCCTCTTCTGCCTTGGCTGGACCTGTGAGATGCTTCCCACCCACCTTGTTGCTGACATGCCTTCACTTCCAGAGTGCCACCCCACCATCAGCTGAGGCAGGTGTGCAGATCGGGAGCAGCTCCCAGTGTAAGAATCCACAAAGGCCTCAGGTCATGCAGCCACTTGGAACCCTAGCCTTGACACCACTGCCCCTGGGAAAGCAAAATAAAACACTTTGGGAAAAGAGAGCTCAAGATCTGTTCTCTTCAGAGCTGGAGAAGTGTTAGAGAACCCTCTGAAACTTTTCTTGGAATTCTCCATGATAAAATGCTGACTCTCAGCTGGTTGGGTATGTTGATCTGGAATATTCAAGGTAAGTCCAGCTACAATCAACTTGCCAGGGATCAGGCTCCCGCCATGTTGAGTCATAGCACCCCAGCTGGGAGTGGTGGCTCACACCTGTAATCCCAACGCTTTGGGAGGCAGAGGTGGAAGGATCACTTGAGCTCAGGAGTTCAAGACCAGCCTGGGCAACATGGCAAAACTTCGTCTCTACAAAAAGTACAAAAATTTGCCAGGCATGGTGGTGTGCCACTTAGGGGGCTGAGGCAGGAGGATGGCTTGAGCCTGAGAGGCAGAGCAGTGTTCATGTCACTGCATTCCAGGCTGGGTGACAGACTAAGACTCTGTTAACAAAAATAAATAAATAAACAAAAATAAAAAAAAAGACACTGACTCTCTTCCTCTGAGAAGAGCAGGGATTTAAGACCAGACTTGTCATTTGAACTTCATTGGTCATCTAAGCCCTCTCTTGCCTCTTGCTCTCCTTCCCTAGGAAAACCTCATTTTGATCCAGGCCTTACTCTCTGTCCGTCCTCCACCCTCACAGCCTGTTTTATCCTGAGTCAGCCCTTCCTTGGATGTAAATTCTGGGCTTCTTTGTTCCTTGTCCCATCTATTCTCATAATGCATGAGAGTGGGAGTCCCAGCTTCCAGCTCTCCCCACTCCAACAGTCACTTTCCCAGGAAAGGGGGCTGCACCCCAGATGCTCAGCCAGTCCCGGCCAAGGCAGACCCACTGGCAGGTGGAAGCTATGACTGTGCTTATTGCCCAGGCCAGGAATGGTGTGCCCTGGCACATGGCACCCGGGAGCTGCATGGGCCTTCTTCCCCAACCTCATTGCACTGGCCAGGTCTCTCCCACTTCTTCCTTTTCCTTCTCTTCCTCCTCCTCCTCATCACCATCATTGCTAACCCTTATTAAGAGCTCAACATGTGTCAGGTCCTATTTGGATCATTTTTCATAGGTATATATCATTTTGTATGGCGAGATCCCTACACTAGTTTGGGGACTTAAGATCTAGCCTTAGAAAACCGGTCCACTGGTAGAGACTGTGAGCCCCCACTCAGACAACTAAATACTGTATCCCTCATGGACGGAACCTAGGACCACATCCAGCCTGCCTTCCAGAGCTGAGGCTGCTGGTCACCAGGTCTACCTACCAAGCTAGATTCTGTTGGGCACCAACACTGCCCACACCAGCTCCAGGTTCATTCTAATAATACCTGGCTGCCTGGTGTGGACTGTGGGACCTGCCCTTTGGGGGCCAGCCCAGCAGGCCAGTGCAGCTTGGGTTTCCTCCCCTTCCTCAAGTCCATGACTGAGTTCCCAGCCAGCCTCATGGCCAAGCCTGCATAGGTTAGGACATGAATTCTCTATGTGACCACTCGTAGTGATGAACTCCACCCAATAACTGATCAATTATTTACCTTAATGGGCTTGGTGACTGCCAGCATCTTGAGCTGCTTCCCCAGTTCACCTCTTCACAATGTCCTCTGAGCCTTTATAAAAGGTGGGATCACACGGAAACATCACGGGTATGTCTCTTGCTGCAGTTGGGAAGGTCCATGTTGAATCATGGTTACTTGTTAAAGCCACATAAGAAAAGCCATATTCCTTTAGAGAGAAGCTGAGGTCTTCCAAGAAGCATAGGGTGTTCTAGTTACTATGGCTGCAAATCAAAATATAGTAGCATGAAACAGCTATTTGTTATGATCATGGATTCTGTGGGTCAGGAATCAGGGACAGGCTCAGTGGAGCAGTCCTTGCTTGGAGTCTCTCATGAAGGTGCAGGCAGACATCTACTGGGGCTGTCATCTTAGGCAGGCCACTCACATGGCGGGAAAGCCAGCATTGGCTGTTGGCCCAGGGGGCCTTGGGTTTCCTCCACAGGGACTTCCCCATGGAGCTGCCTGTGTACTATCATGGCACGGCAGCTGGCTTCCCCCAGAGTAAGATCTCCAAGAGGCCAAGATGCAATATCTCCTATGACTTAGCCTTAGAAGTCAAACACTGTTACTTCCACCATATTCTGTTGGCGACACAGGCAAACCCTGACTCAGTGTAGGAGGAGACTATACAAGTGAATGAATACCAGGAGGCAAAAATCACTGGGGCCGTCTCGGAGGCTGGTTCCCATAGGCAACATTCCCAAGGTGGAAGTGGAATTGGTGGCCAAAGAGAAGAGGCCACATCTGTCTCTAAGTTCCAGATTTAGAGGCATCCAGATGTCCAGCCATACTCTCCTAAACTGGGGGGACCCCAAAAAAGTGCCTACCACATGAAGCAAGACTGAGGTTGACACAAAAGGCACCTGGAGTGGAACCCAAACTGGAAATGAGTAAATGTCATTGGCGCTTTTAGGGCCTGCCTGACATCCCCTCAGCCACCTCTGAGGTCAGCTGCAGCTGTAGCAGACAGCTCCCAAGGCTGCGGGCAGAGTCCCACCTCCAGGACCAGCCACATCTTGGCTTCCCTGCCTGCTGCAGGCTTGGCCCACATGTAGGGCAACCCAGAGTGGAGAGGGGTCAACAACCCCTAGCAATGGCATGGCAGTCAGTGAATCCATGCCTTAGGCTCCCCTCCCAGAGTTCCTTGGGGGCACCCAGAGTAACTGAAGCCCAGCTGCCCACAGCAATAACCAGCTCAAGAAGGCACTCGTTCTTGCTTTTTTTCTCCTTGCCTGTCTCTCTCCCTGTTCTCTCACCTTCAGAATAAACTCCCTTCACCCAATGTCTTGCCTCAGGCTCTACTTTCAGGGGGACCCAAACTAAGACAGTGAGCTTCAGCCACCTTGCTCTTGGGCCTCATTTTCTAGATTCATGCCATGCTCTGCTGTTTCTTTTATTCAACAGACACTTTTGAGCGCTTCATATGCAGCAGACACTGGGAAGCAAAGGTAAACCAGACGTGATCTCAGCCTTCCAAAACCTTGAGCCTCCCGCCTGGCAGTCCCAGACAAAGGCATCGGCAATTAGGGAGCATTGATGAGGGCAAGAGCACGGTGTCCCAGGACGGGAGCCCAGAAGAGGGGACTCTAAATGAGACAGGGGTCCAGGAAGTCTTCTCAGATAATTGATGCTTGGGCTGAGAGATGCAAAGGAGGAAAACTCATTAATGAGAGGACACAAGGGGTAAGGTTGGTTTGGCCAAGGAAAGTGCTTGAAAGAAATAAAATGAAACAATGTTGCTAAGGCACTATTGCTACAGCTTTTTGTTGTTGTTTTCTTTTTCCTCTTTTTTTTTTTTTTTTTTTTGAGACAGGGTCTCTCTGTTTCCCAGGCTGGAGTGCAGTGGCACGATCCAGGCTCACCGCAGCCATAATCTTCCACCTCGGCCTCCCGAGTAGTTGAGATTACAAGTGCACACCACCATGCCCAGCTAACTTTCCGGATTTGGTGTTTGTTTGTTTGTTTGTGTTTTTTTTGCTTTTTTAACATTTCTAGGCCAGGTGCAGTGGTTCATGCCTGTAATCCCAGTACTTTGGGAGACCAAGACAGGAGGATCCCTTGGGCCCAAGAGTTCCAGAGCAGCCTAGGCAACATAGTGAGACCCTGTCTCTAAAAAATAAAAATAAATAACATTTCTGAAGAATTTTTCCAAGTGCCCAGACCTCACATGGATCATTTCATATAATCCTCATAGCAACCTTTTGGGGTAGAGATAACTAACCCTATTCTGCAGATAAGAAAATGGAGGCAAAGAGTTCAATTATTTGCCTGTGGTTGCCCAGCTAACAAATGACAGGACCATGATTCAAACTTAGGTCTGATTCCAAATCCCAAGGTCTCACCAAGAAGAACACATCTCCTCCTATGGTGGGTCACGGGTGCATGTGGACAGTTGCGGAGTGGGAACACAGCTGTAAGAGCAGGCAGGGGTTAGATCACAGACTGCAACAAACCAGGAGAGTTTAAATGAGGGAACGACACGCTCAAATTTGGTAATTGCAAAGCTAATTCTGAGCACTGTGAATGAGATTCCATTCTATGTTAACAGGGTCTAAGAGAAAGCACCTTGGTCCATCCTGGGGCCACAGGAGTATGGAGCAAGCAGCGCCCCTGTGAGGCTGGAGTGGGGCCAGCAGTGATTAACGCCACTTTCTCCCAGAAGGCGCTCAGAGAAAACTTCCCCGTTAAGAAATTGCCCTCCAGTGCTCACCTTCCAGGGTCTGAGATTTTATTAAACAAAGTGACACTTTTCTTTTAGGCTTTTCCCCCTTGGAAAGTCTAATAAACATCGCTTAATGAGCAAGGAGGGGCTCTAGGGTGTAATGACATACACTATGACTATTTTTGACTCACCCTGCTTTTTTCCAGAACAATCTTAATTAAGTGGAAGGTGCCAGTAGCTCTAGAAGAATTTACCAACTGCCTCTCAAACTAACTCTGATTAATAGCAGAGGCACAAAAGTGTCGCCATAACCAGGTCACATGACATAATACAAATGACTGTCTATTGCTATTTTTAAGTAATGTTTATTAGAATCCCTTGGCGTGTAATAAATTTAATTTACAGCTACCTGCAGCCCGACTTACACATGGCCTCCTGCGGCTCAGTTCATTAACACACTCAGGGAAGAGATGAGTTTTCTCTTTAATTCTCCCATTCCATTTCTCCTTTCTAATGAGGCCAGATTGTGAAACTCTTCAGGACAGAATTTCTCCATTGTCTCCAATACAAATTGTCTGAAACGCTCAGATGTTTTAATTATCACAGAGGCACACGGCACAGATTCATATGAGATGGCTTGGGGCAGAGCTGGAGAAAGGCATGGTGAATCATCCACTTTCACATGCGTGAGAGCTCTTGGAAGGGAGACAAGAGGAGGAGGCCTTTGGATCCAAGAACCCTCCAGTTGGAGATTTGGAGGCCTTTAGACAGATCCAGCTGTTATCAGACTCTCCAGAGAGCAACAGAAGAGCTGGAGGCCAATGGACCAATGGCCTGGGGTCGAATTGTCGAATTCTGCTTCTGAGTTTGGTTTAGAAACCTCCGAGGGCCTTTCCAGCTCTTAACAGTCTGATTCCTTCCATTTCTTGGCTTGAGGACAAAATTCAAAGAAGAAATATCTCCATCAAAAAGAGCAAGAGTCAGCATACTTGTTCTGACGAGATAGTAAGTATTTCAGGCTGTGCAGGCCAAGAGGCAGAATCAAGGATATTATGGAGATACTTACATAACAAGACAGAACAAATTTCCATAAATTATTATTGATGAAATTTAAAACATAATAACTAAGTACAATATTTTATTATGTAGGTCTACTGATAAGAAGAATGGAATTCTTTTTTATGGGATAGCATTTTGCCTAATTGTAGTTTAAATATAATGTTCTCCATCATCAAACTAAAGAATATTCATCTGTCATAACCCTTCTTAGCTATGGGCTATATAAAAACTGGTGGTAAGCTAGATTTGGCCTGCAGGTCATAGGTCGCCAACTCCTAACATAGGAGAGTGTCTAACGGTGTGAGTTCTGCAGTCAGACTGCCTGGGTTGAGATCATGGAGCACCAACGATTAGCTGGAAGGTTATGTCATCTCTTGCATCTGTGATCTACTGCTTCAACCATGCTGCAAAACTGCAGCGGTGTATGAAGAGACGTATTTCCTTAGCTCACAAGTCGGTGGGATCCCCTTGGTCTAGGCAGGCTCTGTTGGTCCAAGTGGGCTTGCTCATGTACCTGCAGGGGTTGCAGGTTGGTTCAGCAGCTTTGCTGATCTTGGCTGGGCTTGCCCACAGGTCTGAGGTTCTGCTGGTGCTTGGCCGAGCTGGGGTGGCCTCAGCTGGGATGACCTGAGCAACTCGACCCCGTTCTATGTGTCTTTCACCTCTGGCAGGCTGGCTGGGGCACATTCTTCACATGGCCATGAACAGAGAAGCAAAAGCAAGCAAACCCAGCTCCCAAGAACTCCCCAGCTCTGTGTACATCACACCCACCAACATGCCATTGGTCCAACACAGGGCCCAGGGGCCCAGAATCGAGGCACAGGAAGGGGCAGCACCAAGTCACATGGCAAAGGGGTGGATGCAGCAAGGGGGTAAACACTGGGCCTGCCACGCCACCTCACCTCCCTTGGCCTGTTTCCTTATCTATAAAATAGTGGCAATCATCATAGTTTCCTTCTAAGGTTGCCATGAAGATTTAAGGAGTTAATACTGTTATATCTTTAGAACATAACCTGGTGTTTAGTAAACACCCAATAAATATTAGTCATTATTATCAGCTGATTTACTTACTCTAGGTATCAGCATCTTAATTCTATCTCCTGGTAGGACCTATGCATTCTAAGAACCTGGAAATAAACATACATAGATGGAGTTATTTACTCTGGGGCTCTTTAAAGACATTCTCTATGCCCAGGTATGGACCATGGGTGCAGGGGAGGTCTAGGGGTGTCTGGTCCCAGCCTTCTGTTCCATCCACAAAGGATCTGCAGAGAGGCTGAGAGAAAGGCTCTGGTCTTCCAGGGAGACATCCTTGTGTGTCCTGAGTCATCTGGTCCCACACCGTCTGCATGGGATGGCTGCTTCTTGATTAGAGGTTTCTTCCCCCGTCTCTCAGAGCTCAGTGTCCTCATCAGAAGGCTGGTATAAAGCCTTTGCTTCTCTCCCAGTGGTCCACCCTGGCCAGCTGCTGCTGTGGGGCCCTCAGCCCCCTGCCTGTCTGACCTAAGCTCCACTGAGCTGCTCTCTGTCTTTGCTCATCATGATTTTGTCAACAGGAGGGGCCTTTTTAAACTTCCCCTAAGGAGACAAGTGTCTCTGTTTGGAGTGTGACTGAAGCTCCACAGTGCAAATCATTAAGAGATGCACCAGAAATTGCTAGGTATCTGGTTGTCCCCAGCATCCATCTCTGTAATTCATTAGGAATGGGACCTCTGATTTTAAGCTGGACACATGGTTGCCCTGAATAAGAAACGTGTTTCGCAGCCTCCCTTGTAGCTTGGTGTCCTTTTGTGATTATGCCCAGGCCAATAGGATGTGAGCAAAAGTGTCATTTCAGACTTGCAGAAAGTGCTCTTAAAGGAAGGAATCGACCTTCCTTTCTCTGTTTCTTTTTTCTGCCAGCTGGAATGTGGATATGATGGCTGGAGTTTGAGCAGCTATGTCGGACCATGAGGTGTAAAGACCCCTATGTGGTGAGGATGGCAGATCGACAAGCTAGAAAGAGCCTGACCCCTGTTCTGTGGAGCACCCCACCAGCCCCAGACTTCCTTTTACCAGAGAGAGAAATAAACTTCTACCATGTCTAAGCCTCTAGGCATTATGGATCATGTCTGGTATTTACATGGTATTTTAAAGTTTACAAAACCCATTCCTATTTATGTTCTCTTGTGGTCTTCCTAGGCAAAGCAAGTAACACTCTTATTCCCATCTTACAAATGAAAAAACTGAGGTCCAGGGGATTTAAGTGGATTGCCCAAGATCATATGCCTAGACAGAAGCTGTCATTCAAACCTAGACCACGTGACTCCAAGTCCAGTCTCTCAGCCAGCACTCAGCACACCTGCCTTCTATCTATCACACGCGCTTCGCCCTGCCCCTCCTCCCCAACACTGCCAGCATGGTCTTTACACAAATACTCAATGCCACTCTCTTGCTTAAACCTGCTCGGTGCCTCTCCACTGCCCCCAGAATCATTCCAAATGTCTTCTGAGGATGGCTCACAAGGCCCACTACAATGGAGTCTTTCCCTCCTACAGCCTCATCTCTTGTATGTTCCTGCTGTGTCCTCCAGGTGTGTCCAAGAACACAGCCAGGAAATAACAGTAATAGGAGTAACTCAGACCCAGCTCTGTTTGATGCCAGAGTCAACAAATTTTTCTCTTAAATCATCAGACTCCCAATTCCTCATTGATTTCATAATCACACAGGAGGCTGAAAAAGGCAGCTGTACAAGTGCCTAGACACAGACTGCTCACAGAGCAGAGGAGATGGGGTTGGCTTGGTTGCTCACAGAGCAGAGGAGATGGGGCTAGGGGAGGGGGTGCTTCCTGGGCAGAGTGATGTGAGCTGGATTTGAAGGATGACAAGGACTTTGCCAAGAAGGCAGACGGCAAAGCCTTCCAGACAGAGGAAACTGCACGTGAAAAGGCAGGAGGTGACAACTGCAAAATGTGTTAAATCATCAGCCTCCCTACTCCTGTTGAACTTTGGTCAACATCAGCCTCCCTACTCCTGCTTGAAGTTTGGTCAACTTCAAGCAGGAAGTACAATCGCGCCAGCACACTGAAAGCATCAGGCTCTTCCGGTGTGCTTGCTGCCTGTGCCCACTTCTGTCCCACACCATACATATTATAAGCAGCTCTTTCCTTCTCTGTCCTCCCCACTGGACTGGAGCTAGTGAAGAAAGGGCAGGGCCCCTGTTTCAGGCAATTCTGATCCCCAGTACCCACAGCCTGGGACAGAATCTGCATTCTCTCCATGTTTGTTGAGTGCCTAAATAAGCAAAGTTATCACAACCATAAATCGGGGACTGTCCGGCTAAGTGAATCCTTCTATATCAGGCGCTGAGAAAGGCGTGCTCCTGGAAAAGTTACAAAGAACAGCTGTGTGCTGGGCTGCTCAGTGCTGGTGTGAGCAGCAGATCTTCAAGCTCCTGGAAGCTTCTGACATTTCTGACTAAAGTAAATGGCAAAACCCTCATTCCCTGAAATATCTACAAAGCTCAGAGCCAGACAGTTTTCCAGGCAGAGGCCATTCCGTGAAAATCCTACTGTAAACGAAAAGACAGAGTTCAGCGAGGCCTCCCTATGATGAAAAAGCCACTCAAACATGCAATCATAAGGCAAGACACAAAATGTAGAACTTTGTAAATTACCCTATTTCCATTCATTCCTTCAACAAACATGTACCAGGCGGTCACTGTAGGTCAGGCGCTGCCCTAGGCTCCTGGAGTATGGTGGTTGGCCTTTTTGTTTGGGTTCTCCCAACAGCAGAGCATGAGACAAGGTCTCTGGTGATTTGTCTGGGAGGTGAGCCCAGAAGCAGGAAGAAGGGAGAAGAAGCCAGGGCAGGGGAGGCCAGGTCAGTTTGTGTTAAGGACCCAGTTACTGCTGTGGGTGGTGGGACCTCAGTCCCCTTTGGGGGACCCCCAAATAACTGTGTAGAATGAGGCGCAGAACTGCCCCTCAATCCCGCCCTATTGCTCAGACCACTCTGGAGGCGTCACCTCCTACATTTCTGCTTTCGCCTGCTAAGCGGGTTTCCTCAGCTCTCAGGCAGAAGAGCAGAGAGAAGCCATGGCAGGAGGTTAGGGTGGGGGACTCCGGAGGAACTGCCCGTCATGGCTGCCACCAAAACCAAGGTGGGCGGAGGGCATGTGCCGTGGAATGCAAAGCATCCTCTCTGGGCAATGAAAAAAGGGGCCTGAAGCCCCTGCCCTCATGGAGCTTACATTATAGTGAGGGCGGACACATAATAACCAAAGGAAATGAGTAAAATTAAGTGTGTAATTGGGAAGCAATAAGTACTAGAGAGAAAAATAAAATAAAGTAAGGAGAATGGGGCCAGTGGTGGGAGCTGAGATTTTAAACAGAATGGTCAGGGTGGATCCTGTGGAAAAAGTGACATGTGAGCCAAGGCTTGAAAGAGGGAAGGAGGGGGCCCTGCTGATCTGTGGGGAAAAGCATTCAAGGAGGAGGGAACACCCAGGCTGAGGCCCCAAGGCAGACTCAGGCTTGAGGGTTTCAGAAATAGCAAGAAGTCTAGAGGAGGAGTAATAGCAGATATGGAGCAGGCGGGGTTCAAGAGGTGAGGGGGACCCTTCCCTAGAGGTCCGGTAGCACTGGGCTTATTCATTTAATAACGCTTTAGCAGTCGCTCACAGTTCTTTACGGAGCTCCTATTACACGTTGGGTGCTGCTAGATGTCTGAACTCAAAGAGAAATATAAAAAGCCCCTACCCCAAGGCTCTCACAGTTAGGAAAGGAGACAGAAGTGCAATTAGATAAAGTGGACGTGATTTCCCCCAACCTGCTGGGGCTCAAAGTTTGACATGCATCGCTTCTAATATTCCCCACTACAGCCCAGCAAGGTGCATATCAGCATCCTCATTTTACAGTCAGGGACACTGAGTCTCAGAGAGGTTAAGGGAACATCCCAGATTGGACCCAGATTCAAGCGACATCTGAATCGGAGTTCTTTCTACTAACACCACAGCCTGTCACCTCCCTGCCAACAATATGTTATGCTGTCATAACAGAGTCCAGTGTGATAAGGTGCCATGATGGAGGGGTGGGGAGGATCCAGAGAAGGGAGTCTGGGATGGCTGTGTGGCAATTAACCAAGATGACAAGAGGGGAAGGGGATCTAGGGAGGGGAGCAAGGGCAGGGAGGTGGGAAACTGTAAGGTGCCAGCGGGGAACTGCAGGTCAAGGTAGATGGGGCAATGGGCGGAATGCCAGGGTTGGGTGTTCCTGTGCTGTGTTAGGGAGTCTTCCAGGAAGATTTTTTTTAAATTAAATTTAATTTTTTTGCGACAGGGTCTCATTCTGTCACCCAGGCTGGAGTACAGGCATGACTGTAGCTCACTGCAGCCTTGAACTCCCAGGCTCCAGCTATCCTCCTGCCTCTGCCTCCCAAGCACACATCACTGCACCTGGCTAACATTTTTATTTTTATTTTTTGTAGAGACGAGGTCTCGCCATGTTGCCCAGGCTGGGACTTCCGGGGAGTTTTCAGCAAGAAAGAGAAATGGCCCTATTTGCATTTTAGGGTTAGGTCTGTTTCTCCTTCCTCCATTAGAAGGTGAGGTCTTGGGGAGCCGGACCCATCTCCTTCCTCCCACAGCTTCTGCGCGACCCAGCGTGTGTTTGTGCTCAGCGGAATCGAGGAGACGGAGCTGGCTCTCCCGGCTGGGCTGGCATTTGGACTTGACTGTTCTGGCCAAAGGAGAGGCTAGCCAAGCAGTTCCACCAAATGCTCTCCTGGATCGGATCTGTCTGGATTCTCTTTTGACGTAGGAAAATGGCATCGAGCCAGGCTGTGGCCATGAAGCAAGCCCAGACTTGATAAGTTTTTTCAAAATGTTGGTCCTTTTTTTAGGGTTTCAGGAAGGATGACAAGACAGAGGAGACACGGATGGTTTTAAAGGGAAGTTAAAAATCTGGGCTTCTTTCTGACTTCCCCTGCCCCCCACCTCCCTGTCCAAATATCTAGCTTCAGAGATTTGGACCAAAGTATTCTTGGGGAAAGAACTAACTCACAGTTTGGGGCAAGGCAGATCTGTCCACACAACCCCAGGTAATGAATGCTGCTCAGCTCTTAAAATGCTGATGGAGGTGAGGGACAAACCTCAGAAGGACAAGTGATGTCTTGGATGAATCCCAGAAGAGACTTGGGGTTCCCCCTCCCCCACACCTGGTCAATAAGGAAAATATCCTCTCTGGACAGATTCACAGCTGACCTACAAAACGTGGAACTGACAAGTAACTTTCATTCAAGTTCAGGTAATGAACAAATTGGATGATACCAATATCTTTTAAAATAACTCTATGTTTATTTGCAGCATTTAAAAATATCAGCCTTCATAATTTTAAGGTTTAATAATAAGTGTTCCTTTACTACTCATTTTTTTTTGTGTTTTGCTCATCAAGATTCTTGATGCCAATTCGTACTCTTGTAAAACAGAGGCATCTTTGCCCCTCTATCCTTCAAAATATTTAGAGATAGACTTTTTTTTTTTTCTGTGAGCAGTTATATTGTGCCAGGCTAAGTGTTTATTGAAATATCTCAGCTAATCCTTTCAGGAACTCTGTGATCTAATTATATCTAATAAATATTATTCTAATCCCTGATAGGGGATAAGAGTCAGGCCTCAAAGTTTAGGAAATTCCCCAAAGATTGTATAGTTAGCGAGAACCGAGCAGTCTGACTCAAGAGTCCATGCTCCCGGCCAGCATGACACTCTCCCCACCTAGAACCCACCTGTATTCACGGAAAAGTGGAGGCCAAGGAAAACCATCTGGATTCTTAAGGAGCCTCCCCTTTCAATTATCCACAGTTATACAGATGTTTCGGGCATAAAATATCCTGGTTGCCATGGTGTTCCACTTCATTTTATGCATGTGGCCATAGCCTCCGGAGCCCAGGAAACCTCTAAGAACCTGTCTAAGCCTGGGTTCCCTAGAAAAGGGGGCCTGAAGCAAAGCTCATGTAGCAGCACATTTTAGGGGTGCAATCCCAGGTTAGAAAGAGCAGGGGAAATTAGGAAAGGAGGCAGGGAAGGAAGGAAAGTACATCACGTGTGGTGCTGAAGAGGCCACAGTTTTGCCAGGGAACACAGCCAGTTGTTCGGTCACACAAGACATGTGTCTGTAAGCCATACGGATGGAGAAAGGGAGCTAAATAATCCACCAGATCTTTTCAGATCCTGTCATTGATCAAAGTTCATCCCACAGGAAGTTAACTCTCCTCCACTTTCAGGTCATGGTCCTTGGTCCCCACTGACAACTATTGGGCAGGCCAGACCCCCTCCCCATGGTGTGGGGAGTATACTCAATCCTCTGAGTGTAGGATTGGCGGCAGGTCCTAGGTCAGGATCCTGTGATGCTCGGGTCAGAGTCATAGCTTCCAGTAGAGTGGAATCCTTACTGTGTTCACTGGTGGGAGCTGTACTCTCTACAAGCCAGGACCTCTGACTGTTCTAAATCTAAGGTTGCAGGGATAAGCGCAGATTCTTCAGGTTCTCCATGACTCCAGGCATCTGGGCCTGTCCCCCGCTGCTGCCGTGGTCCCTGTCATGGTGTACATGATGGAGGCCAGGCTGAAGCTCAGCTCTTACCTGGGGGAGGCTGCAAAAGACAGTGGCATTAGGAGATGGGACAGTGGTGGCACTGGCTGCCCTCTCCATTGAGCAGAAGGGGAGGCAGGTAAGGCCAAGTAAACCCAGGAAACGTATAGAAGGGGCCCAGTATTGTCCACTCCTTGTGCTTTTCAGAATCCCCCATCCCATCCTCCTGTGATATTTGGATGTAACTTGAGAACAAAATGCCATCAGTTTGAGAGTGAAGGTGTAAGTCCAATTTTTGAAGTGATCAATTGCAACTTCCTAAAAAGGCATAAAAAGATTAGCAAAGGAAGCTAGAGTCCCACTGCTGTGGCTGGTCCTAGGGCCATAATTGACATTCATCATCTTCCATCCACTCTGACCTTCCATTCTAGATTTCTTTCTTTTTTTTTTTTTTTTTTTTTTGAGACGGAGTTTTGCTCTTGTTGCCCAGGGTGGAGTGCAATGGCACGATCTTGGCTCACTGCAACCTCCACCTCCTGGGTTCAAGCAATTCTACTGTCTCATCCTCCCAAGTAGCTGGGATTACAGGCACGTGCCACCACGCCTGGCTAATTTTGTATTTTTAGTAAAGACAGTGTTTCTCCATGTTGGTCAGGCTGGTCTCGAACTCCCGACCTCAGGTGATCTGCCCACCTTGGCCTCCCAAAGTGCTGGGATTACAGGTGTGAGCCACCATGCCCAGCCCCATTCTAGATTTCTAGGGCCAGCTCTTCAGTGGGTCTGGGGTTCTCACCTGGAGGGTCTTCAGATATTGTAATTGCCTGTTCATGGCTATCTCTGAGCAGAGAATCCCCCACAAATCCCAGACGACCAGATGTATTTGTCAGCTCAGGCTGCTGTAACGAAACACCCCTAGCTGGGTGGCTTAACCAACAGAAATTATTTTTCTCACAGTTCTGGAGACTGGGCGTTCTAGATCAAGGTTCAGCAGGGCTAGTTTCTGGTAAGGATTCTCCTGCTGGCTCGTGGACAGCCGCTTTGTCCTCACATGGCTTTTCCTCTGGGTACCCAGAGAGAGGGAGATAGCTCTGGTCTCTCTTCATCTTCTTAGAGGGAAAACAATCCTAGTGGATAGGGCACTATGCTTACGACCTCATTTAACCTTAATATCCCCTAAAGACTCCCTCTCTAAACATACCTAATATCTCTAAATAACCCCTAATGTTGGGGGTAGGACTTCAATGATGCATTTTGGGGGAAACACTTCAATCCAGAGCACAAGACATACTCTTCCCTGCACCCACTATGTAACAACAGCCCTTGCTCCTCATGGTAATGAAGTACTATTGTGCATCAGTATAGCAAATCCTCCTTTCTCTGCTGCCCCACTGGCAAGAGGAGCCCAAGGCGCCCAGGTCACAGTCACAGCTTCCAGTTTAGTGGAACCCTTACTGTGTTCATTAGTGGAAGTTTTACTCTGTAAAAGCCAGGGCCTCTGACTCTTCTAAGTTTGCAGGAAAAAGCAGCACGGATTCTGCAGGTTTCTTGCTTGCAGTCGGACAGATGAGCTAATCCTACTTCCACTCTTTGGTTCCTAGACTTGTATATTCCAACTATCAGAGACACATCTACTGACTCACACTATATCCCGGAGAGCAGTGCCCCAACCCCACCAGCTGTTGTCTCTAAGCTGATGTCACAGCTGAGCCTTCAGTAGACCATCTCATCACTCAGGGAAGCCCTAGGATGGCCAAAGAGGGGCTGGGTCATCCTGTCCAGCTGACTCTAGGAGCCTCCTTGGCAACAGATGCTCTCTGGAGAGACAAACACGAGGCAGAAAGCCCCATACTCTTTGTGCTCACTCCCATGAATTCATCATTTACTGTTTACTTGACCTCCATGCCCCTGGCTTTTCATTTTTGTTCTTTCCATGTCCCTAAATGATTAGCCCAGCCATTTACCCTGCACAGGAGAGTGTATGTCTGCACTTTGGGCCACCTCTCCTACCCTTGAATGGGAGGTAACACAGCAGTCATCTATTCCCAACTAGCACCAATACACCACGTTGACCTGGGTGTAAAAGAGGCTCTGGTGCTTTCCTCCTCCATCAGACTATCACACGGAACTCCCATTTGAGGCTAAACATATATGTTGAGGAAGAACTTCAACAGAGGTGGGTGACATGAAAATCCGGACCAGCTGTTTAGGCAATTTTCCTGTTCCTTCTAGACCTGCTTGAGCCTGGTCCTATACATACCACTTCTATCACATGCTGGGTGGCCACTATTCATGGCCGACCTAATGCCTCAGAAATCCAGCCTCCCCTTTAATCATAGGCTCTGGACTATGAACAACCTTAGATAATTTCCATTGCAGTAGATGTCATCTTTCTGCTCTTATACTCTTGATTTTAAAAGTATATATATTTATACAAGTCAAGCAACACCCCTGTTAGCTCCCCATTTGTCTCCCCGCCCCACCAATTACATCATGTTCTGTCAGCCATTAACATAGATTCCTGGCTGGGCGCAGTGGCTTACGCCTGTAATCCCAGCACTTTGGGAGGCCGAGGTGGGCGGATCACGAGGTCAGGAGACCGAGACCATCTTGGCTAACACGGTGAAACCCCGTGTGTACTAAAAATACAAAAAATTAGTGGGCGTGGTGGCGGGTGCCTGTAATCTCAGCTACTCGGGAGGCTGAGGCAGGAGAATGGCATGAACCTAGGAGGCGGAGCTTGCAGTGAGCCGAGATAGCACCACTGCAGTCCGGCCTGGGCGAAAGAGCGAGACTCCGTCTCTAAAAAAAAAAAAAAAACATAGATTCCTATGGCTCCAGGCACCCTGGTTGCCACTCTGGCCTTGCTGCCCATTATGGTAATTATGCCCATTTTGAATGGCATGACATTATGCCACCTGGCCTTTGCCATTACACTGATTGCCATTGATCCAAGAGAGTCCATTTCCCCACCATCGCCCATCATCAAACCCAGGCATCAGAAGACAGAAGAGAGCCACCACTGAATTTCTCAAAGGTGCTGATGGGCTCATTAGGACTTCTTTTTTCTGTTTCAATGAAGGGAAGATTCTCTGGGCTATCCCAGGGAACATAGGCCAGTGGTGGATTCTCAGGTCTTATGATTCTAATATTCACACCTCTGAGCCTCTGGTCCTTTTCTTCTTATTGTGCCGAAAAAATGTTCTGGCATCTCGCGTATTCACTGTAGGCTGTTGTCATTAAAGCAAGTACTATCTTGCAAGTTTCCTGCTTCAATGAGGTCATTGTCATCCCCAGGCCAAGAAGAGCTGTTCTGTTCTAACAAGTGGAAGAGAGTTGCTTCTACCTGACAGAGGATTCAAGGAGATCGGGGTCCAGATTTTCAGGTTTGTTTACCAAAAAGTTTCCATTCCAGGTCACCAGCTCCAATCCTTTCTTTATTAGAGCTCTGACTTGGACATAAGACATCTACGTGGCTGCACATTTAGTCTCCTTTTCAGCTCTGCCACCCTTGTAATGAGCCCCCAAGCTTAATTTTCAATGCAATCTGTCTTGCAGATGTCAGGAGCGTCCTTAAAGTTTTCATTTCAAAGCATGTCTTACGCTGGTAGATAACTTCCCTGAGTCTATCATTTTCTCCTTGAAATACCTCTGATACCATCAGAAAAAGCCACTTAACCCCAAATGCAATGGCCATTTGATCTCATAAAGCCTTATTTTCTACCTGCATCTCATTCCAATTAGCCACAAGTGAAGTTTTAGAAATTGTAATATCACTGTATGCCAGCTACAGCCCAGCAGTGGAGACCCTATTATAGATAGAAGACAAATCCAACATCCCATCCTAAAGGTCTACTTTTTAGGACCATTTGTGGTAGCAATTGTCCCCGTTCCTTAGGAGACAGAGTATCAAGCAATAATGCTGCTTGCTAATACTTTATCGAGGGATAAAATCCTAGGGCAACAGACAGAAGGGAAAAACTGAAGCAGGGGAGGAGGGAAGCTAATAGAAAGTTGTGCATTTTTGTGAGATAGGGTCTCGTGATGTTGCCCAGGCTGTTCTTGAACTCCTGGGCTCAAGGGATCCTCCTGCCTCAGTCTCCCAAGTAGCTAGGACTATAGATGTGTGCCACCAGGTTGTACATTATTGAGCTGGTCACATCCTCAGAAGTAAACACAGCCAGTTGCTTAATTGCACCTGCTGGACATCTCCCGACAGGCCAAATGGAACCACTGCACTCCATATGCTGGGTCCCTTCCATCTCTTGTCCTTCATTGGTCAAAATGTGTCCCAAGCTTTAACTCCCCTGTATTTCTGAGTAGATGTATCTGGCCCCTGTAGGCAGACCTCATGTGGCCATGGTGTGGGTTATCAACTGATTGAAAAGGGTGAGAAGAGCCATGTCCTCCCTAGGCCGCTCATGGCATGAGAGGCCTGTGACAGAGCCTGGGCTTCACCCTAAGGGAGGTGACAGGAGGGTCAGCAGGATGTGGGGCCAGGTTGCAGGGAGCTGAAGGCCCATGGGACATAACCAACTCATCATTCTGCTGGAGGCTATGTGATCAAACAGCAAACTGTTTATCATGAATGCAGGATGAGGGCGAACTTACACGGCCCTGCCAACAAAAGGTTTGCTGAGGGATGTCACTCCTTGGTGCCAGGCTCCTTGAAGTTATCCACCAGGAAATCTAGCACCTATTGTTCAAAGGATGCAGCCTCACAAGCCTGCTGTGAACCAATTGACAATTACTGGACAATCACACCCCCTCCCCTTTCTTGCTGTCTCTTTTGCCTAATAAATACGAAAGGCTGTGTAAAACTCAGGGCCCTTGTCCACTAGAGGCAAGGCACCCCCTGACCCCTTCTTCCAAATATACTCTTTTATCTCTTGTCTTTTATTCCCATGTTCACCCCGCTTTGTTCAGTCCCCCTAGGTCCGTGCAGGCTACAAGTGGCACCCCGAACAGTGACAGAATCGGGCGATCTACACCAGGTGACCCTCAAGAGGTGCATAGATTAGGTCCACTACAGCAATATTGAAGACCAGATTAGATAATGCAGGTTTTCCAATGCACAAAACTTACCTAAGTTCTCCCAAAGTCATGAGCCTCTAGCTGGGGGTTAGTATTTCTGAACCCCCAGTGAGCTGCTGTGTGATTCTGGCTCAGGCACAAAGGTCTCTGAACTATTCACACAGGGCAGTTAAACTTACATCACAGAGTTGTGAGACCTGAATTAAAATGTGGTGTAAATAACATTTGCAAGTGGCAACGAGCTCCATGTATAAACACCAGGAGCTGTTGTCAAATGAAAAGATTGTGCTGAGCAAAATACCACGACTTGTTTTGGCTGGACAGGCATTAAAATATCCAGTGTTATTTTGACCTCAGCTGACCAATAGCTGCTCCATTTCTGCACACTGTACATGAGTCACCTAGGAGGTCCCTACCCCTTCATCTTCTTCCCATCCTCCCTCCATCCTATCCCACCCCCAGTGAGATATCCTCTTGTTCCCTTTTCTACCCAGCATCAAGAGTTCTGTCTGGCCCCTAGCAGGTACCCATGGAGGCTACATATGGAATGAAGGAATGAAGGATTGAATAAATGTCTCCATTTCTTTGCACAAAGGGTTACCAATGCTTGAGATGCTCCCCTACTCCCAGGAAGTCACCCTTTCCAAGGAGCCTTTACTCAACCCGCCCTCCATTCCTCAGTCTTCCCCTTTCTCAGGGCAGCTGGGTGTGGCATGCCAGTGCACAGTGGAATGGTTGATTTTATCCATCTTCCTGACAGGCCCCTGAATTCTTAGGGGGGAAGGAACAAGGTCTCATTCACATTTGTCCCTGCATCTTGCTGGTTGAGGTGCAATCTGCAGCATTTATGTGGCAAAGAGCCTCGGGGCGGCGCTCTGGCGTGAAGGAGGCCACTAAGGCGTTGCTCTGAAAGCTGGCTTGCAAGGCAGTTTATACTCTGCAAACCAGCGTTTACAGTATGTGTTTACATGAGTGGCTGAAGGGTGTCCAAATACTGGGAAAAGGTGCTCAGTAAATGTTTCTTCCATGCATGCGCTGTAGTATCTGACCCTCGGCTCTGTGTCTTAGCCCCTGGTTCTCTCATTCAACCTAAAAATAGGATTGTCCAGGCCTTGAGGGCCTTCTGGATGGCGCCCCCCATCAGTCAAAGCGCTTACAAAGTGCTTCCACCACAAGAGCAGAGTGACCGCGCCATGCCTGTGATGCTGCTGCTAGGCACAGCTTGTCTGAAAGAGATGTAACCAGGCTACTTCCCGAAGAACCGACTTGTTGATAATCTTGCCTCAAACAGGAGTTTGCAGATGGTTGAGGAAAAGCAGTGGTAGAAATGTTCTCCCCAGGGCCGTCACAACTCCTTCCCAGCCGCAGCCTAGTGTTGCAAGAGAGTTTCTGCTGCTGGGACTACAAAGGAGACGACAAGGCCCATGGCCGGGAGAGCGGCGGCCTGCACCTTTCAGCCCCGGCGCCCGGGAGAGCCTGCGGGGAGTGCGGCGGGGAGAGTCCTCAAGGATGGAGCGCAAAAACGGGTCTCAAGTCAGTCCTCGCCACCTTTCCGCAGCCTCGGGAGAGGCTTGGGGGAAGCGCAGGCAAGGGGCAAAACCCCATGAAAGTGGGAATCCTCGGCCTCCAGGGTGAATAAATAATTAAGCGCCCAATACACAATAGCCTCGCTAGATGGAGACGAGGAATCACTGCAGCGGCGCTGGCGGCGGCGGCGGCGGCGGGGGGAGCGCGGGCGGGAGCGCAGCCCCGGGCGGGAGGCGGGAGAGGCTCCGGCTCGGCTCACGTCTGTTTTCCTTTTTCGTGCATTATTTATTTCGCCTCCACCCACGGCTTTGCTGCCCCACCCGGAGCTCCCGGCCAGCGCCTCCCGCCGCTGCCTCTCGCGGGCCGGCGTGAGCGTAGCAGAGAGCTCGGGCACCCCAGTGCCCCGGGCAGCCGCGCGGCGCCACCAGGAAAGGCGGGGAGCCAACGCGGGCCCGGGGAGGGCTCGCGCGGCCGGCTCCCGGCGGCTTGGAGGAGACTTTCCCCGCCCTCTGCCTCCGCCTCGGCTGCCAGCCCCGGCCCTGGGAGCGGGGTACCGCCCCTCCCGCCCTGCGCGCGGCTAGGCGCAGTCCAGAGCCACCGCGCCCTGCGCCCCGTGCGACGACGCCGCTCCTGGTCCTCTGCTTAGCGGCCCGGGAGGCCCAACCGGCGCGCAAACTTTTGCTCCAGCGCCGGGCGCTCCTCCCCAGCATGTGAAGCCCCCTGGCGCCCGCGCAGCCGCCAAGGTGAGGACCGAGGCCCCGCCTAGAAGGCGGGGGACTGGGGAGGCGGCTGGCTTTAAATGGGGGCTGTCCGGCGGCTGGGAAACAGAGCTGCCGCGGGGGAAACGCGGACCTCTTTTCCCCGAGCGGAGGATCGGCTGGGGCCGCCGCCAGGCAAGGTAGCGTGAGGCGTTGAAAGGGTGCGGGCGGAGATGGGGGCGTGGGGGAACCCACGCCCGGGAGCGGGAGATCGGGGCTGGGCGGAGGCATGCAAAGGGGCAGCGCACGGAGGTGCCTATGTTGCAGTGTGCGCAATGAGGCCGGCAGGGCAGTGAGGGTGCACGCAGCGTGAGATTTCTTGGGGCTGTGCATGCAGGGTCAGCGAGGGTGCAGGCAGGAGTCGGTGGGTGTGCACCGGGATCAGTGGGTGTGCACGGCTGTTTCTGTGGGTGTGCGCGCAGGTGAGTAGTGCCCGCCGGGTTTGAAGTGTGCTCACAGTGACAGTGAGTTGTATGGGGGTTAATGGGGCGCAGTAAGTGTGCTTGGCTGTTTCTGGAGGTGTGCATGGGGCCAAGGTATGCACGCAGTATTCTGGAGCTGTGCGCGGAGCTAAAGTGTACACGCGGGGTTCTGGGGATGTGCATAAGAAAAGAGTGTGAATTCTGGGATTCCGAAGAGTCAGTGAAGGTGTAAGCTGGAGTGTAAGTGCAGGCTTGGTTTACTAGGGTGCCCCTGGGTGCGGGGCGTGCCCGTCCGACCCGGGCTGGGAGGTATGTTGGTGCGCGGCGGCGAAAGTGCCTGCGCGGTGTCCGCCTGACCCGAGCCTTGCTCTCCTGACAGTTCGCCCCAGGAGCGGGCGCCGCTGGCCGAGATGCTCCTCCGGGACTTGGTGCTGCGCCGTGGCTGCTGCTGGTCCTCGCTGCTGCTGCACTGCGCGCTCCACCCGCTCTGGGGCTTCGTGCAGGTGAGACGCGCCGGCTGCGCACCGGCTGGGAGGGCCTCCTGGGTGAGGGGCGAGCTGTCCCTTCCCTCCTGAGACCCTGGCTTCTTGCAGCCACCCCACTGATTGGTTCTCGGAAGAGCTTGGGAAAAGAAAACTGCTACGGTCCCCTATACCCTACCCCTGAAAAGATAAGAAACTCCAAAGAGAGGCTTCGACTGTGGCCTGAAGCCTGCAGGACCGGGCCGGCCTTGGAATGGAAAGGGGCTCAGAGAATACCTTCCGATGATAACATTCTAAGGTAGAAATTCAGCAAAGAAACAAACTTACAAAGAAAAATGATCCCAAGGATATATATTATTTCTTTCCCACCAGAACCACTGATGAACTTCAAATTAGCTTTCTTAAACTGGTTTTCAACACGGAAGGCAGCCATGTTTCTTGTAGGTATCAGAGTTGAGGAAGCAGACAGATAATGCGTGGTGGCCCATCCCTCAGGACTGCCCAGGGTTGAATCTCTCACCCTGGGTCCCTTAAATCCCAGGGCAGAGGCCAGGCAGCCACTAACTGGAGTTACCTCTTAGGGTCAGAGAGGGGGTTCAATGGGATGGTCCCTAGTCCCCCCCAGAATGTGCATGGTCACTGGTACAGTGGAGAGGTGACAAGGTGGACTTCGATGTCAGCTCTGGAATTTGAGCTTCAGCTCTGTCCCTCACCAGCTGGGAGGCTTTAGGCAACCCACTTACCCTCTCTGAGAGTTAGTTTCTTCTTCCTGACTGTATTAAGTATTTGATGAGATAAATGCATGTAAGGATTACTTAGTGTAGTGCCAGGTCCATGATGAAACTAACCGGTAGTGGTTGCTGCCGTTGTTGATAGGAGTAATAGTAATGCCGTTCTTCTGCCTGGCTGACCAGGTACTCTGTTGATCACTGCGTGGTCTGTTTGACAGTTTTTCTGCAGGCTCTGGAGGACATTTTCATTGTTTTGGGCATTGAGGATCCACTCTGGAGTATTTGTAGCCTCATGTTTTCCTGATGGCATTTTGGGGTTTGGGGACCATTCACATGGTTGCTCTGTACTAGTAGGGGTGACAGACCAAGAAAAAAAGGGATGGGGGCAAGACCACTTGCCAGTCTACCGAGGTCCATGAGCTGCCCCAAATGATGGGGCCCTGCCGAAAGCTCGCTCAGTCAGTCCTGCCTGGATGATGGCCTGGGTGACTGTCCATCGAGAGCCAGGGTCAGACGCTGCTCAGCACCCCCCACTCCCAGGCCCCATCTTCTGCTCTCTTCTCTGGCTTGCCTCCATCTCACTCACAATTGTTTTCCTTTTGGAATTGACAGCTTTGTCTAATGTGTGAAACAGCAGTTATTAAACTCAGCTGTGCCTCCTCAGAAAACATGATTTTGTCACTTCTAAACACTTCAGTGGCTTGGGACCAGCTTCCCTTGTTCAACTTTTAGCTGAACCTCAGATATTGAGTTCACTTAGTTTTTAGATTCATTTCTTTACAGTTTTCTCTCTTCCATAAGACACCTTCAGCTGGGGTGGGAAGCAACATAGTGAGGTTGTCAGTCTCCAAGACTAGAATTCTGCTGTGTGAGCTAGTAGGATCTAAACAGAAGACCCACAAGCACCCTGCACTCCTCCCAGAAGAAATAATTTTGTGAAAGCAGTTCAGTTTTTTAAGTGTCCTTCAGCCAGGCAGTACTTACACAAGCAGGTGTGTGTGTGTGTGTGTGTGCAGGAGTGTGTGTGTGGGGGGTGTATTTCAGATGCTCTTACTCAATACAAATCAATTTTCATAAAAATCAATTTAAAAAGGAATCCTCCAGACAAGTAGAATGGGTAAAATCTTGGCTTGAGGCTCTGGAAAAATTAATTTACAAATGATAGGGACAGAGAAATCAAGGGAAAGGGGTTTTGGAATGAATGGATCTGGCTTTAAGCAAAAGAGCTAAATCCAAGGGAACGTAGGAGAGAAGAGGAAAAATGGAAATGCACGAAGCCATGTGTTTCTCTTTAAGTGGGGAAAATAAAATCTGTCATGTCATAGGAGTTTCTCTAATCTGGAGAACAAACTCAGAGCTATCTGCCCTTCCATGAGCGTTGTGCCAGGAGAACATTTGGAAGGACAAGGCCAACGTAACAAAGTCCTGTGATTAATGGGATCGTCGATGAGGCAAGAGACCTGGGGTCCCCCAAAGCACCAGGTTCTTACCTTGCGATCAGCCTTAAGCTTCTGGCTGCTGCTAGTTGATAAGAAACTTAATCATTAAAGTCAGACGACATTTAAATTGCCAGAAAGGTTGGTGGGAGCATTCCTTAGCCTTTCCCCCTGTTCTTTAATGTGTCTGGAATTGAGATTTTGAGCTTCTGTGATTTAGGGTTCTTCTAAGTTCACTTCCAGATGATTCTTTTTTTTTTTTTTTTTTTTTTTTTTTTTTTTTGCAAGGGAAGAGGATGACAGGCTGGCAAATTTATTAGGTGTGACAGGAGTGTGTCTCATCAAGTTACCGTGGTGCTGGCCTGTCTCCATGAAAGATGCCAGAAGCCATCATCTTTGTGGCTGCCCTCCTAAAGCAATAGTTAGAGAGACAGCCTCTTATCTGGCCTTATGGGTCTCTGTGTGCTGATGAGGAGCCACCCCAGACCCAAGTGATGTTGAACCCCTTCTATGGTCAGTCTCTGCAGCTTTGATGATTCATTCGGCAGCATTTATTGGGCGCCTACTGTATGCCAGGCCCTTTGTTAAGTGCAAGGGGCTTAGTGGCCTCTTCCCTCGTGGCACTGATAGTTTGGCAATGTAGAGCTAATTAAACAAGTAATTATCATCAAGAGACCTCAGCAAGAGCAAACAGCTTGGACCCGGGGCAAGAGTCATAGAAGCCTCAAGGGTGTGGTGCTTCAGCTGAGACATGAAGGATGAGAAGTTAGGATGCAAATGAGGGTGAGGTGTCCAGGCAGAGGGAACAGCCCAAGGCCAGAGGAGAGAGGGACTTTGGAAGACCCAGGGGAAAGAGGCACCAGGTAAGGCCACTGTTGTAAGCCACCAACATAGTGTCCTGCAGTTTGGACTCGATCCTGAGGGCTATGGATGTCATTTTAAGTAAAGGATTTTAAGTAACAGATGACGCAATCTCAGGTTGGTATTTTAGAAATCTCAGTCCAGGCTGGTTGCAGTGGCTTACACCTGTAATCCCAACACTTCGGGAGGCCGAGGCAGGAGGATTGCTTGAGCCTAGGAATTCGACACCAGCCTGGACAACATAGCGAAACCACGTCTCAAAAAAAAAGAGGGAAATCTCAGTCCGGTTGCTGCATGAAGGATGGATGCGGGGAGGAGGCAAGGCAGGGGCAAAGAGGTAGGTAAGAGGATGGTGGGCCAGATTTAGCAAATAAAATACAGGACATCCAGTTAACTTTTAATTTCAGATGAACTACAAATTGTTTTTCTGGCATCTCTCCCATGTAATATTGGGGATATACTTTAAAATTATTTGTTGTTTATCTGAAATTCAAATGTAATAGGGTGTCTTATATTTTATCTGGCAACCTTAGATGAGAGGCAGGTACTGCTCACTGGAGACCTGATGGTGGCCTGGTTCAGGTGGCAGCAAAGGAAACAGAGGAGTAGATGGATTCAAGAATGATTTAGGAGGCAACGTCTGCTGGACCCCAAACTGCACTGATTGGCCAGGGGTAGGATGGTGGTTGGAGAAGAGGGAACTGATGCTGGGAACACTGTGTCCCTCAGACCTCTGCTACAGGCACCAAATCCAGGAGACTCCAGGACACACCTGTGCCTCAACCCACTCTCAAGACTACAGCATTTACAGGATTCTGGCTGCAGGAGAACACTGCAGAACAGGGCCTGGAAGGCAGATGATAGTGAAGCTGGAATAAGAAGTGGTCCCAGGAAGTACTGATACCAGCCTGCGTTCTGTGGGCTTTAGGCAAGTCACTGACCTTTCTGGGCCTCTGCTCTTTCTTAACGAAGTCCTGTTACTTCAGGGGAAAGTTCCTTCTCCTTTTGAAATTCCCCAAGATAGAAACCAAAAGCCAGGTGTTGAGACAAGCTCCAGACACCCGAGGCTTCCTCTCTATTGGTCTAAACACAACACTGCCCATCAACAGAACCCCCAAGTGGAACCAGCACTAGGGAATGGGACAGATCCTGTGTTTCTCCACTGGTGGGCATTGCATCTTTTCACTGAGCGCCAACTGAATGCTGGGCCATGGGCAACTTTGGTACATCACTTAGCTTCGCTGAGCCTGCAGGCCACCTGTTAAGAGTGGATAATCTCACCTATCTCTCTCGGTTATGCCTAGGGAGAAATGGGAGCATGAACTTATGACAGACACATAGTAGGGCTCAGAAAATCATGATTGTTCAGGATTAATAAAGTATTCATCTACCTGCCCACCCTAAGACACTCACAACTTAGTGTAGAGAGACACACATTACAAAATAGCATGGAAATACCCCAGACAGAAGTGTTTGCAGAATAGAGCAGCAGCACTGAGCAGGTGGGGCTAATTTGGGGTGGGGGAGGGTTTAGGATGGCTTTGCCCAAGAAGGAGGACTGCTTGAGCCCAGAAATTTGAGACCAGTCTGGTCAACATAGCGAAACCCTGTCTCAACAAAAAGAGAGAGAGAAATCTCAGTCCTGTTCTTGCATGAACACGCAAGAAGGCTGTTCAAGAGGTGGGTTTGAAGGATGGAGAGAGGCTAGCAAGTGGATATGGGGTCTGAGTAACCCAGAGTCGAGGCAGGCTCAGACGCCACAGGCTTGGACTGGACCAAACTATCAGGACACCGCAGTGTGGGCTCAGCCGTCAGGCATAAGGACGGACCAGACGTGATCCTTTTGTGAGAACAGTTGGCTAAGCGATTGTGCCTGCTCACATTTCAGAGAGGCCCTTATATAAGAGACTGAGAACCATTGATTTTTTTTGTTTTGTTTTGTTTTGAAACAGGGTCTCGCTCTGTTGCCCAGGCTGAAGTGTGGTGCACTGTAATAGCTCACTGCAGCCTCAACCTCCTGTGCTCAAGCAATCCTCGCACCTCAGCCTCTGGAGAAGCTGGGTCTATAGGCGTGTGCCACCATGCCCAGCTAATTAAAAAAAAAAATTTGTAGAGATGAGGTCTCACTCTATTGCCCAGGCTGATGTTGAACCCCTGGGCTCAAATCCGCCCACCTCAGTCTCCCAAAGTGTTGGGATTACTGGTGTCAGCCTCTGCACCTGGCCAGAGCTATCAATTTTATGTATGTATGTATGTATGTATGTATGTATTTATTTTTGAGACGGAGTCTTGCTCTGTCTCCCAGGCTGGAGTGCAGTGGCATGATCTCAGCTCACTGCAAGCTCCGCCTCCCATGTTCACGCCATTCTCCTGCCTCAGCCTCCCCAGTAGCTGGGACTACAGGCGCCCACCGCCACGCCCGGCTAATTTTTTTTGTATTTTTAGTAGAGATGGGGTTTCACCGTGTTAGCCAGGATGGTCTCGATCTCCTGACCTCGTGATCAGCCCGCCTCGGCCTCCCAAAGTGCTAGGATTACAGGCGTGAGCCACTGCGCCCAGCCTTATTATTTTTTGAGACTGGAGTTTCGCTCTGTCGCCTAGGCTGGAGTGCAGTGGCACGATCTTGGCTCTCTGCAGCCTTGACCTCCAGGTTCAAGTCATTCTCTGCCTCAGCATCCTGAGTAGATGGGACTACAGGCGTGCACCACCCTGGCTAATTTTTGTATTTTTTTTGTGGAGACAGGGTTTCCACCATGTTGGCCAGGCTGGTCTCGAACTCCTGACCTCAGGTGATCCGCCCGCCTTGGCCTCCCAAAGTGCTGGGATTACAGGCGAGAACTATCAATTTTTTAAATGCAGTATGCTCCTTCACTTCTTCCTTCTGCAGCCTTGAAATTTGGCCCTGATTTTTCTGCCTAGAACTTCATCACATTAAACACCCTTATACATCTGTGCCTTCATATCCTCTCACAAAAATAGGTCATTGTGTCGGGCCAGGTTAAACAAATGTGCTCCTCTTGAACTCTCTCATAAATTGCACCTTGGAGATTGAGAAAATAATTACACTGGCAATGGTATTGCTTGAAGTTCACACACTTGGTAGAGTGCATTGGAGAAGTGGTCTCAGAGGCCAGCTATTAGGAGAATGAAGCTTTCTAGCAAATCCCAGGGTCTCAGAAGGTCAGAATCTAGAGGGGCACAGGCTTAATGATGGGACGTCTAACAATGGCACCGGTCTAGAAGCTGGTGGATTTCCCACTGACATGTAAGGAGTTAATCATTTCTATAAAATAATTGAGCAGAGGCCACCATCAGATGGTATGCTCTTCCCAGTGGGAGAGAAGATTGCCTTCCAGGGTTTGAAACGCAGTCAATGGCCCTTTAAAAACATTAAAAGGTGATGAGCAGGAGCCTCTTAGCCTGGTAGATATTAAGCCGGGGCTGTAAATCAGCTCACTTCCTGCTGCCACCCCAGCGGACATTACCCACATTACTTCTTCACATCTTCCAGGTCCGATGGGAGCCTCCCAGCCCCGGGGGCTCTCCTTGCCACATGACAGAGGGGCTGGATCAGCATTCAAAGGCAGGCCACACATGGCTAGCTGCAGGGAAAGTGGAGTTCTGGTTTCCAGTGGCTCAGAGATAACAGAGAGATCAACCGTGGCTGTCGAGGAGGTGGAGGGTGACTGGCAACTCTTTGTGCTTTTAAACCAGCTTGTTCCCTGGGACAGGCATGAAACACCAGACTCCTGGATTTATGGCACTCTGTATAGTGAGGGACACTGGCAGTCAGTCTAATCCATCCACCCAGTTCCCATGCTGGCTCTGCATAAGAAGTTTAACCTGGGAAGCTTAAGCAAAATCCCCAGGCCCAGCTCCACCTGCAAAATTCTGATCTAATCGGTGTGGCTCAGGCATGGGTATTTTTTAAAACCACCAGGGAGATTCCAGTGTACAGCCAGGGCTGGGAACTGCTGGTGGAGCCCAGTTCACTCCGGCTACCGTTCTCGTTGACAGATGAGGAAGCTGAGATTGGTGCTGGAAAAACACCAGGCCAAGGTTCAAGAGGCATGGATTGTGGCCCAGTTTTTCATATTCATTCATTCACTCACCAGAGATTTATCAAATGGTGGGCATTCCCTTAAGCGGTGATTTATGACAGAGAGAGAGAAGGAACAAGGCCTGCTCTGCCCTCAGCGAGCTCACAGTGCCATGGTGAAGATACGTATGAACCAGGTAACATCCAAATGTAGCTTTCTGCCCCTAGAGGGGAACCTGGTGCCAGGAGAGCCCATACAAAAGGATCTGGCTGGATAAAGAGGTCAGAGACACATCTGTGAGGTCATCGCCAAGCTGAGTCAGGGGCGCAGCAGGGTAGGGATGGGAGAACGTTACCACCACTGGAGCAGCAATAGCAGAGGCCAGGGGCCTGGAACTGAAAGGAGAGAATGAGGGCAGAGAGACGGGGAGAGAGCATGGGACGAGGTGGGGCCGGAGAGGTTGTCAGGGATCGCCCCTTGCAGACCTTGTAGGCCACATGATCCCACGAGGGGTGGGGTGGCATCTGGGTCTTGCTGGGGGGATGGAGGTGGTTTGGAGGGGTGCCCTTCCCACAAGACCACCTGGATGCCGAGTGGAGAGCATCAAGCGGTTTGCTCTGCTCCCTTTGGTCACGTGGGACACAGGAGCAGAGGCCTCTCTGGGTGAGGTTTCTCCCCAAGAGAGGGGAGCCTCGCCCCAGGGTAGACATGAAAAGGCCATCAGGAGTGAGGGCTGGAGAGAAGGCCAGGGCTTGGCCTTGGGCTGTAGCAAGGAAGAAGGAGAAGCGGTTGGGCTTAAATTATAAAGGAAGCAAAGGGTCTCACTCTCCAAGTGTGAGACCCTTGGGCAGCTACTTCTGCCTGGGCCTCAGTTTACTCATTTGTACAATGGGGAAATTCTACCAGTTAACCTTCAAGTTCCTGTCTACTTCTCATTCATATCCACGTCACTTGCCCAGGGTCCCTGGCAAAGCTAGGAAGAAAACCCTGGTCTCCAACCACCCAGGCCAGCCGCCAACAACATTGTCCCCTTTGAACCAATCCAACTTCTGTTGATTCTTCCTGCCTTGGTCTTGGAGAGGAATCCCAAGTCCCAGCCTGGCAGGGGACGGGGTGGCCTGGGCTCGTTTCAGCTTCTAGTTGCCTTATGGTCTTCTCCCTCTCTTGGTTACGTGTGCCCATGTGTACAGGTGACGCATGGTGAGCCCCAGAAGTCCTGCTCCAAAGTGACTGACAGCTGCCGACACGTCTGCCAGTGCCGGCCCCCTCCCCCGCTGCCCCCGCCGCCCCCACCCCCGCCGCCTCCCCGACTCCTCTCCGCCCCAGGTAAGTAATGGCTCACTCCATTTTCGGGTTTCTCTTTGTGTTTTCCTGGGCCCACGAAGATCCACTGAGCGTGGCCGAGGGCAGCCCTGCCTCCTTGGTAATTTTCCACTGGCCAAGCAGGAGGGAAGCCAAGGCCCAACTTTCCCCTGCAGTCTGCAAAACGCCTTTCCCACAGCGTGCTCCTGCAAGATGGAGAAGGATGTTTCTCCACCAGTTAATCAGATAAAAGTCAATCTCCATTTGATGAGTGACTTGGCCTGGATTGTTCCGAAGGCCAGATCTTTAAAGGGGGCTGCTGCTGGGGACTGGTCTTAAATAGCCCCCTCCCCCAACACACAGTTCTATTTCTCTAATTTACATTTAAGGAGGCAGTTAGGGTAGAAAGTCAGTGCTCCGGGAGCAAAGTTACAAGATGCCATTCAGCTATGTGCACCAAATTCTGCTAAAACCTCCCTGTGACTTGTTTGCCTTGGACGATTTCATCTCTGAACAATTTGATTGCGCCGTCGTTCAAACAAAGGAGTGTTTCTTTCGCCAGAAATGGCCTCAGCCCTGACCTCTACATGGTAAAGTTCCCTGTTTACAATTGCTACTTGATAAGGTCTCTCCAAAGGAGGTTCTGTATTTCACATGGTTCATTCAAGTTCCCGCCTATAGGATGCCCGTGACCCTGTCCGTATGTACCTCATTCAACAAATCTCCTTGGAATTATTTGGGATGTATTTTCAATAACCTTGGCACAAAGCTTGTTCTCTGGTAGGCTGTGTTTCCAGCCTCTTGGTCCCCAGTCAGTGATGCAATGTTCTGGAGGATCTTTGCAATTTGTGTGAATTTCTGCATTTTGACTGTGAGGCCTCTATATATCTCCATCCTTCCCTGACACTCTGTGGCCCATTGCTTCTCAAAGCCTGGCCCTCAAATGACCTGCTTCAGCATAACCCAAAGCATTTGTTTTAAAATGCATCTTCATGGGCCCACTTCAAACCCACTGAGCCAGAGTTTTTGGGGTGGGACTTGTGATTCAAATGCAAGTTACAGTTGAGAACCTAGGCCTGCCAGGCCCTCTGCTCCAGGCCTCTGCCGGATCCTTCTATCCCGGGATGCTCACTGGCCTCCTCTCTCCTGAGAGAATCCCCGGGCCTGCACCTACCCTTGGAGAGATCACTCCTTTCCCTTCCTTTAGAATTCCTCACTCTCCCACATTTTGGGCCCCATGGCACGTAGTCTCCAAGTGGTTTGTATTTGATCATCCACATCCCCCAGCTAGGGTCCCTTCAGGTCATCTTGTGATAACTGAGCATCCGTGTCAGACAGAGGAGAAGGACCGTCCTGGCCTTCTGGAGTCTCAGCCCTCCCAGGGAGGGCCATCCTGTCAGCACCCCACAAAGAGTGGCCTGAGAGAACACAGAAATGGTTCGCTAGGTGCACTGGAAATACCTGAATAGTTAAGCAAAACAGTAGCCCCAGTAAATAGTAACAGGGGTCTTTAAGAATAAATGGAATTGGCCAGGCACAGTGGCTCATGCCTGTAATCCCAGCACTTTGGGAGGCTGAGGTGGGTGGATCATGAGGTCAGGAGTTCGAGACCAGCCTGGCCAACATGGTGAAACCCCGTCTCTACTAAAAATACAAAAATTAGCCGGGCGTGGTGGCACACGCCTGTAATCCCAGCTACTCAGGAGGCTGAGGCAGGAGAATTGCTTGAACCTGGGAGGCGGAGGTTGCAGTGAGCCAAGATCGCGCCACTGCACTCCAGCCTGGGCCACAGAGTGAGACTCCGTCTCAAAAAAAAAAAAAAAAGAATGAATGGGATTGTTCCAGGTTGCTAAGCAGGTTGGGGGAAAGGGCATCCAGGCAGAAGGAAGAGCATGGACAAAGGCTTGGAGGTATGGCTCTGTGAGACTCCTCTTGAGAGTCACAAGCCCTTCAGCGGCTTGAAAGGGTGGCCAAGGAGGAGGACCTAGAAGGGCCTCATGTGCCTGGCTGAGCAGATCGCATTTAATCCTGTGGGTCATTGTTTGCCGAACAATGATCTACATTCACGCATATCCAAGTACCACCTCTTATTTGCCTAATTTTTTTCTTTAAATAAACTCACTTTTGTGTGTATACAAATTAATTTCCTTACCTTTACAAAACTACTCTAAATGAGAAACTAGTACCACTCGCATAAATGGAAGGTGACCATATAATAAATGCAGTGGAAGCAAACCAAGCTTTTAAAATTCCAGCTTTCTCTGGAAGATTCTGAGCTTGAGACTTTCTCTCTATTTGTTAAAAAGGGAGAGAAGTAAGTGGTAGAGAGATGTCAAAGCCATGGTGGCACAGTGCTGAGACCTTCTCTATAAAGTAATTGGAAAGTTTGTAAGTGAATCAAAAGGAGCTTAAGTTTCTTATTACAGGTTTCAGTGTGTTTGAGTGCTGGGTCCATGTACTACCTAAAATCAGCTCTCATAACTGCAGGGACATGGACCCAGTGCTTTAGGAAACTGCTCTGGGCAGTGATGAGCCTACAAAGGTGTTAAGTGGGGAAGTCACATGAACCTGTATTTTCTGTTTCAGAAAGATCAACTGTTTTGACAATGTGGGTTGGACTGGAGTGGATTGGGGTTGAGCTGGCAGACTGGAGTCAGGTGGGAAGTCTCTTGAGATCATTCAGACCCCAGACCATCCAAGAGGGCCTGAAACCAGGCTGGGGGCTACGGAGATGGGAGGAGGCTAGAGGAGAGTGCTTGGTTGGGTACAGAGGAGAGAACTCATGTTGAGTTTTGGGACTGAAGGTGCTTCTTGGGAGAGGAGAGTAAGAGAGGAGAGCTCTGTATGGCAGGACTTTTTCAGCTTCAAGTATCAAAAACACATCTTGAAGCGGTTTAAGCAATACAAAAACTAGGGAGAAAGATGTTAGCTTGTGGGCTTATGTATCAGGATATCCAGGCAGCAGATCTGCTGAATCCATGGTCTCAAATGATGACGGTATTGGGTTTCTGTCTCTGTCTCTGTCGCTCTCTCCTGATTTCTCCTGGGTTGCCTTTTCTCTCAGGCTGGCTCAGTTCCTGTAGCTCTAGGCTCCAGCATTCCATCATCCTTACAGTCAGTAATCTCCCTAGGAAGAGACCTTCTGTTTCCCAATAGTCCGAGGGAGGTCCTGAGGCTGACTTTCGCTGGACTAGCTTGGGTCATGTGCCCACCTGTGGACCAATCATGGTGGCTTATGGGATAGAATATGCTAGTTGATCAGGCCCGGGCCATGTGACCACCCCTGGAGTTGGGATGTGTGGATAGAGGCTCAGGGAGAGGTGGTTTCCCAAAGGAAAATCCGAATAGAAGGGCTATAACCCAAAAATAAGAACAATGGCTACCAGGCCGGGAGGGCAGGGAATGTCTACCATAGCCATGGAGGGCCTCAGGCATGTAAGGTGGATTAGACCAGTGGTGGAGAATGTGATTTGTTCATTCTCTTGGTCCTCCTTGAGCTCAGCCCAGAATCCTGCACACAAGTAGTGCCCAATAAATGTCAGAGCTACGGCCACATCCACAACTTCTGCCAATCATAAAATATGGAGGCGGAGGTTGCAGTGAACCAAGGTTGCGCCATTGCACTCCAGCCTGGGCAATAAGAGCATAACTCTGCCTCAAAAACAACAACAACAGCAAAAAAAACCAAAACAAAACAAAAAAACAACAAGTGCCTGCTCTATAACCCTGAAGGAATTCGTCTCTCCCAGAGGGCACAGGGCTTCAATGCTGTGGAGCCTCAGCTGTCACTCAACAGGTGTGCACTGAGCTCCAAATGTGGGACATGGTGCCAGGGCCCGGGAGCCAGCAGTGAGCAGCAGACAGCTCCTGCCCTCATGGAGTTCATGGTCCAGTGGACTGTCATTTGCAGAAGGTGTTCACAGGAGTGTCCCTTCCTGCCATCTCTCTGGATTCACTGGCTCAAGGCATGTGCCAGTCCTTGTCCCATTTGCTCATCTGATGTCCTTTGCATTCTTGCCACTCACAAGGGCCTCTCATTCACCTGGCGAGCATTTGCCAGGCACCTGTTCTAGGTCCAACCCTGCGCTGGGCACCTTGACGGATACAGAGTCACACAGGGACTTCTCCACATCAGCAGGGCCCAGGTCATGAAAGAACAAGGACTTGGCATAAGAGACTGATTCCATGAGCCTTTCTTTAGCCTATGTTGGCGTGCTAGCCCTGCTCTTTCCTCTTCATGATTTTAAGAGAGACGGTTAACCTAAGCCTCAGTTTCTTCCTCTATAAAATAGGTCATGGGCTACACCCACCCCATGGGGTTGACTTGAGGGTTCCTGAAAGTGAGAAGTACTTTTGAAAACTAGACAGGTATCCATTGCTGTAATCATCCTGTGGAAAGCGTTCTGATGAAGAGCAGCCTGTAAGTGCAAGCCAGACTTGGGGGATAAAGAGGTGCTATTGGGAAGGGGATACATAATTCCAAAAGGGGCAGGGAGGACGGATTTGGGAAGACGTGAGAGAATTCCCAGGTAGAATGGGACAGGTGGGAGCAGAGGGAGGCTGGACAGGCCACGAAGGAGAGGGAGTGGCCAAAGCAGATGCCCAGAATTAGCAGCCCAAGGATCAGGCAGGAGGCTCCCTGCTGAAGTGACATTTAACAAACAGGTGTGTTGAGCTTTGGTGTGTGTGTCTGGGATAAAGGGAGAAAGAGGGGAGAGAGAAACACCTATTCGCGCAGGCCTGTGAAGTGCCTCCTAGAAGTAATGACCAGGAATGTTTGCAGGGCATCCCTCACATGGCCAGGCAGGCCTTGCTCTTCATCCAGACAGCACCTGCTGCTGCCCTGCCCCTCGGGGTGACCCGCTTGTCCTGGCTGGCCCAGGCCTCTCTAGGTTTTAGCCCCAAAGGTCCTGTGCCCCAGGAAACCCCTCAGTCCTGGACAAACTGGAACAGCGGGTCACTCTACTGCTGGGCCACCCTTCTTCTGGCAAAGGCAAGAATGGTTTTTCAAGTTGTTTTTTGTTATGTTTATTTTGGGGGTGTTTGTTTTGTTCTAATTTGCTCTGATTTTTTTTTCTTTTTTTTTTTGAGACAGAGTCTCTCTCTGTTGCCCAGGCTGAAGTGCGATGGCGTGATTTCGGCTCACTGCAATCTCTGCCTCCTGGGTTCAAGTGATTCTCCTGCCTCAGCCTCCGGAGTAGCTGGGATTACAGGCGTGAGCCGCCACACCTGGCTAAGTTTTGTATTTGTATTAGAGACAGGATTTCACCATGTTGGTCAGGCTGGTCTCAAACTCCTGATCTCAGGTGATCTGCCCTCCTCAGCCTCCCAAAGTGCTGGGATTACGGGCGTGAGCCACCATGCCCAGCCACCATGAATCTTTTGAGAGTCCTGACTTGCCTCCCCCACTTCATTGCAGCATGGCCTCCTATTCCTCTGTGGGGGGCCCAGCTCTGTGCCCTGCTCCCAGCAGCCCTACCTGTGCCCTGCCTGTCATGGAGAAACAGCATGGAAAGGGATCTAGTGAAGCAGAAGGTTCTCGAGCAGCATCTCTACCTTCTGCCCTTGGATTTTTCAGGCTCCGCCCACAACCCTCACTTTGAGTCTGGGCACTCAACCAGGGGTTCTCCAACTTGAGCTTGTATCAGAAGCACCTGCAGAGCTTGTTTAGTCACAGATCACTGAAGCTTATCCCCAGAATCCCTGACTCGGTAGGTCTGGGGTGGGGCCCGAGGACCTCCATTTCAGTTCCATTCTCAGGTGGTGCTGACGCTGTCGGTCGTAGGAGCACACTTTGAGAACCTGTGCCCTACAGAATGACAATCTCAGCAAGGGGCTCTGGGGCCAGCCCCAGCCCTTTCACTCCTAGCTGAGACTCTGGCCATGTCACATCCTCTCAGAGCCTCAGTTTTCTCATGGGATTCCTACCTGCAGAGGAATTGTCATGAAGATTAGAAATTATCCAGGCCGTCCTGGGCAGAAACTTTGTGCTCAAAAGGTGGAGTTATATAGCACGGTGGCTCAGAGCCTGGCTTCCTGCCCTCTAGACCTTGTTCATTAGCTAAGTGATTTGGGCAAGGAATCCTTAACTGCTTGGAGCCCCAATTTCCAAATGTGTGGAATGGAGTTAACAACCCCACCTGCTGAACATGGGTGGTTGGAAGGATTCGATGCCCTAAAACTAACACAGCACAGAGCCTGGAACCCAGTTAATACGCAATAAATGGCAGCTCATAAATAATTCTAATGCAAGCAGTAGAAATGAGAATAGGTCACTAACCTTCAGATTGGGAGTTGCTTCTGCAGAGTTCCAGCATCTCTCTGCTGAGATAGGAGCATCATATTAGACACTCTAAGGATGAGATGGGCTCTCGAAGGAGGTGTAGACTCCCCTGGATCTTCAACAGGAAAGAGAAGGTTTTCAGAGAGTCCCACCTGTGTCTCCTCCGGGGCAGCCCTTGCCAGGCATGTGATCCTCAGTGTCAACAGAGTGCCCCTGGTGAAGGTATTTCTGGAAGGCATGGGTGGGCATGAACCCTGGCAGAGCCAGAGGCCTGCCTGTGGCCTGAACAAAAAGCCTTCAGCAGCCGCCAGAGCCCAGAACCTGGGCTTGCTTTGTAAATGTCAGCCGTGGCCCGCCCGTCCCCGCCTGTGACTCAGATGGTGGAGGCCATGGAAGGAGATGTGTACCAGCCCCCAAGCAAAGCACATACACGCCCTCTGTGAGACCTGCTTCCAAGGCTGACGGGGCCAAAAATAGCTGTGGCAGAACAGAGGCGTGAGCCTGCATTTCCATAGTGCCTGTCTTGAAGGAGGTCAAAGCACTGATAGAGATTTTATTGGGGCATTTATTTTGTTCTTGGAAAAATCGGAAGGAGGTTAAGTGACTCCTCAAAGGTCACACAACAGTGGTAGAACCAGGAATAGGGTCACCTGGTTCTTCTCCTATGTGCCAAAGGCCAAGTTTCAACAGAGAAAGAGACAAATGGGACTGTGGAAGTTCTAAGATGCTTCCTCTTTACTCACCCAGAACACTAGAAAGAAACCAATACTTAGTTCCCGGTACTGTTGGAGAGAAGCTCTGCTCTCCTCATCTCATTTAATCTTCAAATCCTTCTTTGTAATAGGTGGTATTATTGCCAATTTTTATGAGGAGCTTAGAGGTTCAGAGAGGGTGAGTTACTTATTCTAGGCTGCCCAGCTGGAGAGGAAGGGAGGTTATTCAAGGCTATCTGATTACTTCCTGCTGTGGCCCCTGCCTAACTCTTCCCTCCACTTCTGAGAGGCAGCTTCAGGGACTCCCCCTTTCCTTTCCTTCCCTAGGCCTCACTCCTTCCTGTCTTGGAGGCTTTGCATATCTAGTCCTTCTGTCCACCAGCCTCCCCTTCGAAGTAGAACCTAACTCATGCTGATCTCAGCTCAGATTCCCTTTCTTTCTTCAGGAAGACCTTCCCTGACTTCCATAAATGTCACACCAGTGCCTGTTCTGGTCATTTATGGTTGCAGAACGAACTACTCCAAAAGCTACAACACCAACGTATTTTCTTTCTCTTGCTGCTGCAGGAGTTGACTGGCTCCACCTGGAGGTCCCTGCTGGGGGTCTTTCATGCACCGGTAGTCTGTCAGCCAGGGCTGGGGCCACCATGAAGGCTTCCTCTCCTGTGTCTGGTGGTCAATGTTGGCTGTCGGTTGGGTCCTCAGATGGAGCTGTTCCCTCTAACACTCCATGTGATGCCGCCTTGTGAACTGGGCTTCCTTACAACATGGTGGCTGAATTTGAAGGTTGAGAGGCTGATGGGAGCTGTATGCCTTTTGATGATGCCGTTGAGGAAGTCAGTCACCCAGCATCACTGCCACTGCATTCTGTTTTTTAGAATCAAGCGACCAGGGCTGGCTCATATTCAAATAGTGGGGAATTAGACACCACCCCTGATGGAGCAGTGTCAGAGGAGTTGCTTACATTTGGAAACCATACCACCCTGCATCCACATGCACACACATACATGCACACACATACATGCACACACACACACATGCATGCACTCACTTTGAATTTTTCATTTTCCTTTGTAGCAGTTATTCCACCTTTTAAATATGTAATTAATGACTTGACCAATGCTTGATCCTTTGTTAGTCGTACACAATTGTCCAGTGTCTGCTGGGTCCTCAGTGATAGCCCCAGATCTTTAGCACATGCCTGGCACGTCATGAGTCCTCGGTAGCTACTAATTCACTTATCTCACAGATATTTTTGAATATCTACTATATGCCAGGCACTAGGTACTAGGTACTAGGAATCTAGTGGTGGACAGAACAGAAGGGCCCTGCAGTCACAGAGCTTGTAGATTGATTGCTGTGTGTGTGCATGGGAGGGGGCATGGGATGGTGGTATAGGAAATAAGCAAACCAAAACCATCGCAGGAAAAATGGAAGATAAAGTGCTACAAAGATAGAGAAAATCACGCGATTTGATAGGGGTAACTGGGTGGCTGCCTAGGTTATGTGGACCCGACATGGCATTTAAGCTGAGAGCTGATCAAAAGGGAGTAGCTGGTGGAGGAAGATCTGGGGGAAGAGCTTTCTCATCAGAGAGAACAGCATGTGCAAGGTCCTTGTGTGGAGAAGCACTCGGGGTGTGTGAAGGGCCAGCGTGGCTGCTGCCTGCTACGAGGGAAGACTGCAGGAGGTGAGCCCACAGGGAGGCAGTGCCCAGACCGTACAGGGCCATGGAGGCTAGAGAAGGAGTTTGGATTTTATCTGAAGTGCAGCCAGAAGCCTGGGGTTTTGAGTAGGGGGTGTGGCATGCCCTCATGTGCACTTTACAAAGACTGACTGGAGAGTGGAAGGAAGGGGAAGAGTGGAGGCTGGGAGCCCAGTGAGGAGGCTGTTGCCATGGGCCAGGCGAGTGACGGTGCAGGGAGAGATGGTGGTGGTAGGCTGGACCCAGGATGGAAGCAGGAGGAGGTGGCATGCCCTGTCTGTGTTAAGATCATTCTGCAGCAGGGACTCACTCAGTGATGGCTGTGGTTGTAGGGGAAGAGCGAAGCAAGAATGCTGCTAGGTTTTGAGGAATGACTGCGTGGAAGAAGCCACCAGATGTCACCCGGCGCTCCCTCTCCTTGGTCCTCCTCCTGACATCTGTGATCTCATGAATGGGATGATGAAGCAGACTCAGGTGGTGCCAGGAAGGCGGTGGCTCAATTTCCCCACCCCCACCATCAGAGTGTTTTAGCTGCTGCCATCAGAAGGACCCAGGCTCTGGGACATTCGCATGAATCCCAGGTTTAACTAGGCTTCATCGTCATCAAATGAAGTCCCTGCTGCTGGTGCAAATCAGAGTCTCCTCCAAGTTGTGATGAGTTTCCGACTAACAAAAGAGGAGGTCCAGGCCTTGTGGGTCGCAAAGCTGAGCGACAGGCACAGCAGGTGAAGCCAGTCCCCGTGACCCGCCTTCCCTGCAGGCGACAGGCTCCTTATGAAACCTCATGAATGCCGCTGCGCTAGCCCTTGGCTGGATGCAGTGTGAGCCTGTGACGAGGGACTGTGGGCATCAAACACGGGCCATGTCACTTTGAATGTCTCCTGCTTCAAGGGCTGTGTTCATGCCCAGCTCACTGTTGCCATTGATTCCGGCCTCGGGGTGTTGAATGCTCGTCTTTTGCTGCCCCGTGATCTGCTTGCCTGGTCTGCAAGCAGGAGGGCCTGGAGGCCAGGCCAGGCTCTTGCTCTTTCCAGATGTGTGCTGGTCACTCAGCTTCTATGAGCTTCAGTTTTCCCGTCCACCAAAGGGGGTTGTGCAAATCACACATGTGAGGTCCTGGCCCAGCCCTGGAACATTGTCCACTCACAGTAAATGAGATCTCTCATCACTATATAACCTTTGCTTGAGCAAAATTCTTATACAAACTGGCCTCAGCTCCCTCATCCATAAAATGGGCTGACTCTGCCTTGCATTCCCCTCTGTACAAAGCACAATGCAGGTATGAACATGACTCCTATCTCCAGATGAGTTTGAGATCCGTAAGAGCCTCTAGAATCGCTGGCCTTTTAAAAAAGTGATCTTTAGCTGGTTGTGGTGGTGCACACATGTAATCTCAGCTACTCGGGAGTCTGAGGCAGGAGAATTGCTTGAACCCCGGAGGTGGAGGTCGCAGTGAGCCAAGATCACACCACTGCATTCCAGCCTGGGTGACAGAGTGAGACTCCGTCTCAAACAAACAAACAAAAAAAAGTGATCATATTTTTTTTAAGTACTGAATTTTCCTCTCCCAATGCAGTAAAAGGAATTGTTTTAGTCTTCTGTTTATTTATTTGTGTCCAGCAAATAATCAAAGCTTGCAAGTTTATACGTATTTTAATTTATTCAACAAATCTTTACTTAGTGATTTATTGAACATTTACCAAGGTTGTGCCATGGCAGGTTCTGGGACTACACAGGTGAATTCAACACAGCCCTGCCCTCGGACCCCTGCCTCTAGTTGGACACTTGAGCCCTGGTTGCATGTTGACAACACCTGGGGGCTTTAAAAATACCTGATACCCAGGCTCACCCTAGACGGGAGTTTAAAGCTGCCCCAGGTGATGCTCGCATGAATCAAGGTTGAGACCTTTGGCTAAAACCAGTGGCACAAAGCGACCTGTATCAAAATAAGAACAGGTGAGGTGTGATGGAACTTAGACCCAAAAGACTGGGGGAGTTGCAGGCAAAGAGGTGGGGAGGACAGTGCACCTTCTCCATGGCCCCCTGCTGCCAACACAGCCACTAATATGTTTGCAGGGTTTAGGCCAAACTCAATCCTGCCCTCCAGGAATTCTGTGTCTTATGTGGAATCTGGACTGAACATTGAGGTGGAAAAAGGGACACATGTCTCTTCAAGAGGCTGCATCCAGGCCCGGCATATGCTTTCTGGGTGCCTTTTTTTAAAAAAAGATTTTTTTTGTTGAGGTAAAATTTGTACAATGCAGAATTCACCATTTTGACCATTTAAAAACATACAATATAAAAGGTCTTTAGTATATTCACAATGTTTGCAACCATCACCACCGTCTCATTCCGGATCATATTCCTCACCCCTAAAAGAAACTCATACCTACCACCCCCTGCAGCCACTGATCTTCCGCCTGCCTCCATGGATTTGCCTGTTCTGGACATTTCATATGAACCTGAGTGTTCAGAGGCAGGTGAGCACGGCAGTCCAAGCCTCAGTTTTCTGATCTGCTAGTGGGAATGATGGCTCGTTCCTCGCTGTCTCCAGGCAGAATGGAGGTGGGGGTGTGTAGGGTCAGCCTGCGCCTAGCATGAGGCAGTGCTCGGAGGGTGTGGCCCCATAATGGCAGGAGATTCTGCAGGATGGGGAGTGTGATCCTGGCTAAAAGTCCCCACCTTTGGGCTCAAGGGCTAGCTCCGGCACCCCTGGAACTCTGGCCTCAGGATGGCATTGTTCTGCGATTCCCAGCGTCGGCTGTGATGCAGAAACAGTGAGCTGACATTCACCTTGGCATGCGTTTGCTGAAGGGTCAGCCAACCCTTTGCTCCTGACCCGGGCCCCACCCCCTGGTTCTGGGCTCTGGGACCTGATAGTGCAGGGCATTCTCTAACTTCCCATCCCTTTCCCTGCTCCTCCTCTCTCCAGCAGCAGGGTCCACAGTGAGACTCACCCAGTTAGAACCTTGTGACCTTGGGAAAGCCTCTTAACTTGACTAACCTCAACTTCCTGATCTGTAAAATAGGAGTCAGCCCACCACGTACTCAGTAGGGTTGTTTTGAATATTCACTGAGATAAAGGTATTAGTTAGCCCAGGGCTTGGCATACATCGTTCTTAATAAATGTAGCTGTTGTGACGTTTGCTATTTCTGATCAGTATCACCTTCTTGGTCTGCCCACCCCCTTCAAGGCCTTCCTGTCTCTTTGGCACAACTTTCTCTGCCCAGAGGATCTTGTCAATTATTGCAGACGTTGGTTATGGCAACATGAGGTTGGTTCAAGTCTTGTAGGCCACTCTGCCCATCAGTGGGCTCCAGGACTTGATGCCCTGTCATTTGTTCATTTGTTCATTCCTTCATTCAGTCTCTCCGCTGTGTCCCAGGCACTGGGTAGAGATGAAAATAAAGAAGATATGGTCCTTATCAGTTAATCAGTTTGTATCTTATTTTCCTTCTTCATTTCTTATTCTTGAGTTGCAGAACTTGACTTGGCCATGCACACTGAGGGCATGAAACCCAGTCACTGGTTTTGATTGTTTTGGTTTTGCTGTTCATGGGAAAATATTAGAGTGGATGTCTGCAAGGGGTCTTTGCTGAGTGTGGGGATACAAGTGGACCCATTCACCTTCAGGGCTGAGGAGCGTCTGCAATTTGTTTATCAAAGGTTTGTTGAATTTTCTGTGTCATGCTGCATATGAGGCCCCAGGATGCAGTGATGACTAGAGTGAGGCTCCTGCCATTGCTGCATCCAGCTCTGTCCCGTGGTTGAAATCACTGGTGTGTCTGCAGTGGGCAGTGGCAAACTCACTTGGGTGGGAGAGATGCTGGCCTTGAGGGGAACAGGAATTCCTTGGGTATCACCTGATGCTGGCTCCTGGAGGCTAGAGGCTGGCTTCTTGTCATCCAATCATCCATCTCTCCCAGCACACCTGACCCTAAGGCGACTCACACTCAGAAGGGCCAAATGACTTTCTCAAGGCCACCACCAAGGGAAGGCTGTGAGACCCAGACCCAGGTCTTTGGAATCTGGGTCTTGTTTTCTTTGCCTCTGCTGTTACCCAAGCACAATAGATGCCCTGAGCCATGTCTCAGGCAAGGGTGCTTTGAGGACATGTTCATTTCATTGAACCATGAGGAGGCATTGGTTTGCTACCTTAGTGTCAAGAGTAGATGAGCATCTTCTGAAAAACTGGTCTTTAAAAAATCTACAGCCACTGTGCCATGTGTAAATGGCCTGGCTCCCTCTTGGATGCTACCTGGAAAGCTGGAGAAAAATGTGTGGCCCTGAGTGCAAAGGACTTTTGGCTTCTTCTTTTCTTAGCAGCTTCATGTTGGGTTCAGTTTTAGGTCACTACCCTCATTTTATATATTATCAATTAAGGCAAATTAGAAAATCATCAAGTAAAATAAATTACTTAGAACACACAATTTCTGGGGAAGAGAACTTTCAGCTGGCCTTTAGGGGGCTGTAGGGATGGAGCGTGAGGGTCCTGAGAACTAAGGGTGCTAGGATTGGAGGTCTTCAGTGTTGACTTGGTTTCCCCAACGTGACTGATCATTAAGAAGGAGAGGAAGAATGTCTAAGGGACATAATCTGAGGCAAGGATACTTTCACTTGCAAGCTTATTCCCACAGTCGTGATTCAGCAGCTAACATCTGCACTTTCTTTCCCCAAATTCAAGTGATTTGGATCCCAGGTGCCATGGTGTAGCTGTGTGGCCTCAGAAAGGAGCTTTGCCCTCGTGTAGACCTCCTTTTCCTCCTCGGGCTGATGAGAGGGTCAAAAGGAATAATATGTTCAGTGCTTACAATAGTGTCCAGTACAGGGTGGCCACTCTGCCAAGGTTAGTTAGCTCATCTTATTATGAAATTCATCTAGGATGCCCCACTTGTGTCCAGGACAAAGCAACCAGTCTGACCTATTAAGCGTCTGATCCGATCCCTGAGGACAGGAACTGTTTATGCCTCTGCGTCCTCAGCGGCAGCACAGGGCTGGACACATGGAAAGTGCATGCTGAGTGTTTGCATAAATGAATGCACGCATGGCTGGATGACAATGATGAAAGATCAACTCTGGAAGAGAAAGGAAGTAGGGAGGGTGCTTACATTTTGTAAGAGCCTGCCATTTGCCTGGGAGCATTTGGGGCCATGTCTTGGTTTTGGTTTCTCCAGAAACAGATGCTGAGACAAGGATTTAAGTACTAGTGGTTAATTGAGAGGTGATCCCAGAAAACACCAAAAGGGGTGTGGGGAGGACTCAACGGGGAAGGGACAGTAGCCAGTAAACGGTGCTATGTCAAGCCAGTAACCCCAGCTCAATTACCCCCGGGTCTCTGGGAAATGGTGATTACATGCCTGAGAGTTACCCCAGCTTGCAGGACCCAGGGCATGTATGCACTGCCTCCCACCAGGCACAGTTAAGAGCTGGTCCAGGAAACGTGAGAGTCACTTTCCTGGGCAGAGATATGTGGCTGGAAGGCACCAGCAGCATAGGAGTCCACACCTCTCTCTCTCACTCAAAAAAGTGCATCAGCATTTCAGCAAGTGTTCTCCTATCATGGGGAGACCTAAATTATATGTTTAAGGAGCAGTAAATCACTCACAAACATTTATTCATTCAACAAATATTTATAGAGCACTGAGTGTGCCAAGCACTACATTGTGGTCACAGACTGAGGATGACGCAGTGGAGAAGACATGGTGAACCCACAGGGAAAGTTCACGGGGGAAGAGCAGGGTTCTGTTTTTTCTCATGTGGAGTTTGAGATGCCTGTGGACAGCTTTGGGGGCGGGGGGGCAGAACATGCAGGAATTGCAGGCTAAACAATCCCCAGGGAGGGGTTGGCTGAGAGGAGAGGTGTCCGACCAGGGCAGGGGTCCTGGAGGAGGTGCTGGCTGGGCTGGGATGGGAGATGATTCTTCAGCTGAAGGCGAGTTGGGGGAGGGGAAGAAGGGCGGTGTTTCCACAGAGGGACCTGCAGGTTGGAGGCCAGAGAGCTTGGTCTGTCCTCTGAGAGATGAGCCAGAGGGGTGAGGATGGGCCGAGCCTGGCAGCCTACAGATTCTGGACTTATTCTCCAAGCAGGGAATGGCGGCTTGGGTCAGGCAGTGGCTGGGAGTTAGAAGGGTGGGAGTTTGAGAGCCTTCAGGACTCAGTGACTGGCCAGACATGGGATGAGGGAGGAGGACCGCTGGGTGCCAGTGTCTGATCGGATGCCTCTCTCAGAGGAAGTGTGTGACACACGGAGATCCCGAGTCCCAGGTTTTGTCACAAGGCGTTGGAGGTGCCATGAGACAGCAAAGAAGGCATTGGCTGATGCCTCTGGAGTTGAGGGCAGAGGCCCGGGCTGGCCCCAAGGATGTGAGGTGGAGGCACCAGTGCTATGGCTCCAAAGCCATCAGAGATCACTGGGGAGAGCATGGGGTGGGAGAAGAGACGGTGGGGACTGAGCCAGCAGAGGACCAGAGGGAAGGAGAAGAGCCAAAAACTGTGCTGGGACCTTGTGAGCCAAGGGAAGTTGCTGAGGACTGGAAGTGCTCACCGATTAGCAGACCAGGCACGCATCCACCCCACCCCCACCCCCACTGCCCCTTTACCCGCTCCTCCCTCAACCTTCCTCCAGGCCTGGCTCCTGCAAGCTGCAGAGTGGAGTGGAAGGAAGGAGGAGGGAGCAGCCAGCTCTGAAACAAATGGCTGCTTCGGCTGGGGGCCATGGAAGACAATCGGTGGTGTGAGCCTCAATAGTCCAGGGAGGCTTCAGGGAGGAGGCAGAGCTCACTGCAGGCCTGGAAGGTGGAGAGAGATGAGCTCAGCCTCAGAAGGGTGAGCTGGCCTCCCAGGGTGGGCAATGGCATGAGCAAAGGTCAGGGAGCAGCATGGGTGTGGCCAGAGATGACCAGGGACCCCCAGTGATGTCACAGGTGTGTGCACTGGTGGGGGTTTAGAGGCAGAGTCCCCAGTATGCTGGCAGCTGGGGCTCGGGAGGCAGGGGAGATGCTGGGAGGGGCAGACTTTTATTCAATCAAACATTTCTTGAGCATTTCTGTATCCTAGGAGCCTGCAATACACTATGGTACAAAATAGATCCTGAGTTTATATGCTGGCAGGGGGCAGAGGGACCAGAAAGCCATGGATATGCTCGCCCCCCGAGCTAGCCAGTGTGCTGGAGGCAGCAAGTGCTATGGAAAAAAGAAAGCATGCAGCAGAACAAGCTGGGGTCGGGCCAGGTGGCAGTCTGAAGAGAGGGTGGCATTTGAGTGGAGGTTGGCGGAGGTGAGGACCAATGCAGGCTGGCACCTGGGAAGACTGTCCCAGCAGAGAGGACAGCCAGGGCTGAGGCCTGGAGTGGAGGAGCAGCAAGAGGCCTATGTGGCTGGAGTGAAGTCGGGTGCAGGGACAGGAGACAAGGATGGGAGAAGCAGATGGAGTGGGGCCTACAGGCCCACGGAGGGTGTTTCTTGACTTGGTGTGAAGTTGGGAGCCCGTGTAAGGAAGGGCTGAGGATAGGAATGATCTGACTCACTCCCTATTGGACAGTCTGGCTGCTGTGCTGAGATGAGACTGTGGGGGTCAGGGCAGGAGCAGGGAGACCAATTACAAGCCTGCCACAGTGACTTGGGGGACAGGTGACAGCCACCGGGACCAGGTGGCACCAGGGGGGACGTGAGAATGGTTGGGTTCCAGACGGGAGCCTACTGTACTTCTGAGTCAGCCTGGTTCTGATGGGTGGTGTCCCAGGGGACCGGGACAGGGCACAGAGAAGATAGCTGGACTCTTTTCCCTGGAATGGGCCTGGGATTGGGGGGTGGGGGCTGTGCTGGAGCCAGGACAAGGCCATCTGATTTCATCTCCCAGCCAGCCCACCGAGCAACAGCTCCAATCCCAGCAGGGATTTGATGAGGCCGCCTCTAAATGACTGGCTACTGGTGCAATTAAAAGGGGAGGGGAATGGTTTATGCATCTGCTGGGTGGGAGATGAGCACTATCACATCAGGGCTTCTTGGTGCAAAGTTGAGAGTGCTTCGTCACTGTCAGGAAGTGCTGGATTGGGCTGGGAAGGTGGGGCCAGCCCCACCTGCGTCCCACAGGGTCCCAGGACTGGCATGTCCCCAAGCTGCCTCTTGGGCTTCCACATTACCCCCCAGGCCCTGGCGCAGGGCAAGGCCCCTCTGACCGTCGAGGGAGGTCATTTCTGTGGATACAGAACAACAGTCAGAGTCTGTAAGCAATACCGTGAGAGGGCTCTCCTAAGGAAATCAGTGCTGACAAATGAAACAGAAAATCAGAAAGAGGCGAAATATGCTGGGAGGCAAGAGCCACTCTTGGTTTCTGCTAAAAAAGTGCACAGCCCAAAACTCTTCTAATTTTCATAGTTAAGAACCAAGAAATGGAATCTGGATGTCCAGCGGGAGGTGACTGCAGGTGGTCGTGAGGTCCGTTCAATCATTCATTCACTCAGTGAACATCTGTTGAACACCAACTATGGGCCAGATACTGTGGGAGAGGGTGGGGAGCTGGGGATATAGGGATGATTCTGGGGCAGGAATAGAGACTACAGAGAGGGCCCTACCTTCCATAGAGAAGGCATGCCCAGGAAGGTCTCTCTTTGAGCTGGCTGATATTGGAAGGAGGAGAAGGAATTAGCCCCATGAAGACAAGGAAGAGCATTCCAGGGAGAGGGAACAGCACATACAAAGGCCCTGTGGCACAACCATCAGGGTTTGAGAAAGCCAAAGAAGGTCACACAGCTGGGCACGGTGACCACGAGGGACAGTGGTATAAATGAGACTGGGGAGGTTAGTCCTAAAATCATGCAGGGCTTTATAAACCATAGCTTGCATAGGACAGAGGTGGGTTTTTTGTTTTTGTTTTTGAGACAGAGTCTCGCTCTGTTGCCCAAGCTGGAGTGCAGTGGCGCAATCTCGGCTCACTGCAACTTCTGCCTCCTGGGTTCAATCGATTGTCATGCCTCAGCCTCCAGAATAGTTGAGATTACAGGTGCGTGCCACCGTGCCCAGCTAATTTTTTTTTTTTTTGTATTTTTAGTAGAGACAGGGTTTCGCCATGTTGACCAGATTGATGTCGAACTCCTAGCCTCAAGTGATCCACCCGCCTTGGCCTCCCAAAGTTCTGGGATTACAGGCGTGAGCCACTGCACCTAGCCAGAGGTGGAGTTTTTTTTTTTTTTCAAGTGCTATGGAAAACTGTTGAAGAGATTCTGACCATAGGGATGAGACTTACAGATTTGCTTCTTAAGACAATCATTGGCATCTGAGTGGAGAATAGATTGGGGTAGGGGTAGTAAGAGGGCTGGGAACAGACCAGTCAAGAAGCTATAGATGTTGTCAAGGTGATAGAGGTGGTGGCCTGGACTGGGGCAGCAATAGAGGGGAAGAGAGGTGATAGGTGCCAGATGTAGTGTGAAGGAAGATGAGAAATTGATGCCAACAAGTGTTTGCTAAGAGTTTGGTGGCCCTGGGGCCATCTGCCAGCAAGGCTATTGATTGACCCAGCTAGTGTGTACTGAGCACCTCTTGTGTACCAGGTGCTGGGTGGGGCAGCCGAGGGATGAGTGAGAGCTGCTCCCTGCTCTGGTGGAGCTCACCAGCCAGGGGAGAGGGGATAAGAAGCTGTCAGCCAGCAGGGAATTCAATGGGCACCAAGTGCTATAGATGGGTCGTGAGCCATCAGGGATGGCTGCCTGGAGGAGGTGGCACTAAACTCTGCCTCCGAGAATGTTAGGACTCTGAAGAGCAGAGTAGGGAGGGGTGGAAGGGTGGGTGGAGGAGATGCTCCAGGTAGAAGAAATGGCATTCACAAAGGCGGGTGGTATAGGAGGTTTTGGGGAACCTGAGTACAGTCCCACTTAGGGGTGGTAACAGGAGTGGGAACTGCCTCAGGGTGGATGGGCAGAGGAGTCTGGCTGTGATTCTGGAAGATCTAAAGGTTTTTGAGCAGCTGAGTTCGTCGAGGTAAGACGATGACTCTCACGGAGATGGGAAGGAGGCCGAGTTCCCCGCTCATGTGTGTGTCTGTGTTCGGTTCCTCACTGTGGCAACGACTGATTTCAAAGATTGTGCCAAGACGTTGCCTTGTTTTGTTCCCCCTGGCAGCCCAGGCTGTGGGGCTTGATTTATGCTGCCTCTCCATCTGCTCCTGTCTAAATATGGTCAGGCAGCCCTCGGGGACGGCGGCTGTTGCCCTGTGGCAAGGGCCTTCCTGCAGCTTGTCAGCACCGGCCGTGACCTGGCTGTGGCATCCGTGCTGCCCTTCGGCCCCTGGAGGAGGAGCCCAGTAAAGGTTCAAGTGTCTCAGGCCAGCCTGTCTGGGAAGCTTCCAGACTGTGATGTCCAGGCCGGGGCCTCTGCCAAGCGGGGCACGGTGGTGAACACCACGTCCTTCCTAGAAGCTCCTCTGCCAGGGACGCCTCCCCCTCCCCACTGTTGCTCTCGCTGGTCTGTGGGGCTCCCGGGGGCAGAGCTGCAACTTGCCTTCTCACTCCACCAGGAGAATGGCTGGGCTGAGGAGATTCGAAGCTCCGTCTGTGCTGGAAATGCAAAGCGTCCTGGAACACTCAGGGAGGCTTCTCATCACAGGTGTTCTTTCTCCTCTCCCTCCCCTCCCTCTCTAGCCCTCTCCCTCATGCTCCCTTTTTTGCAAGTTGATGTGAATCCTCCCACGTGCATGCACACACACATGCACATGCACACGCACATGCACACATGCGCACACACACACATGCACACGCACACGCATATATGCATGGACTGCCCCCCACCCCGCCCTTCGCTCTCCTTCCCTTTCTCACCTTGAGCTGATTTTATCCCACCGGTGGTTTTCAGTCAGGGGTAGAAACACACCCTAGGATGCATTTGGAAATGGGGGTCCAGGTTTTGGTTGCCACAGTTACTAGGGAGTAAGCACTACCGGCATTTACTGGGCAGGGGCCAGGGATGAGAAATGTCCTGCAACTGCAGGGACAGTTTCACACAACAGAGAACAGTCCCTCCCCATAAGCCAACAGAGGCCCACTGAGAAACTGCTTAGCCCTCAAACCTCCTTTCCAAACAGGCAGACTTCAAGTCCTAACCTCGTGCCCTGCGGAGAGTTGATTCTTTCCATTTTTGGAAAATTCAGTGACCCCCGTTGCTATCATGGAAAGCGACAGCTGTCTGTTTTGATGGTTCTGTTTCACTGCTGTATGATAGTTTTGGGCTAGTCCCGATTCATCTGTGAACCATTTACTAAACACCTACTACTTGCCAACAACAGAGAGATGCAAAATATTCGAAACCCAGGCCAAGCCCACAGAGAGGGGGCAGGTAGCATTGCCGATTGTCTTTGGTGGTCTTTGATGACCCCACCAACGTGCCGGCCCCTGGAGGGTAGACAGTGGGCCCTTGTTATCCCTGAACCCACCCCACAGAGTCCATTGCACAATGCTTTGCTCATGGTAAACTTAGGAAATTGGTGGCACATTGAATTGATCCAGGGACTCCACATTGGTGGCTACTGACATTCTGAGTGGCTGGAAGACAAGAGTGTCTGTGTGCTTCATCAGGGCTTTTGTTCTACTCTTTGCTTTTGAATGTTCTTTCTTTCTTTCTTTCTTTCTTTCTTTCTTTCTTTCTTTCTTTCTTTCTTTCTTTCTTTCTTTCTTTCTTTCCTTCTTTTTTTTTTGAGAGTCTTACTCTGTTGCCCAAGCTGGAGTGCAGTGGCGCAATCTTGGCTCACCGCAACCTCCACCTCCCAGGTTCAAGCAATTTTCCTGCCTCAGCCTCCCAAGTAGCTGAGATTACACGTGCGCACCACCATTTAAATACAAAAATTAAAAATAATTTTTGTATTTTTAGTAGAGATGGGGTTTTGCCATGTTGGCCAGGCTAGTCTTGAACTCCTGACCTCAAGTGATCTGCTTGCCTCGGCCTCCCAAAGTGCTAGGGTTACAGGCCTGAGCCACCACACCCGGCTGAATGTCAATATTTCACTGGAACTTTTTTATAATCTTATGTGGTCAGCTGCTCATATTTAGGCTATATCTTTAAAGACTTGCTGTTTGTCAAGACTTCATTGGCCATCCTGTCTTTGGTTGGTTCCCTAGTGGCAGAGCCGAGTAAGCTGAGCTGAGATAGAGGTGTACCCAGGAGGAAGCTGTAAGGAAGCCAGGGAGGCAGGACAGGAAAGTGAAGGAGCGAGCCAGGGTGTGGTTTCAGCTGGAATGTTCCATGGGAGCCCACGGGAGCTCTGGAGTGAGTAGCCTCACACAGGAAGTTCTGCCTTGAGGCCAAGAGCAGCCTCCTAGGCCCCCCATCAAAGCATCATCGGTCCCCCGCAAAGGGAACTTGTGGGTGGACACCAACAGCGTCCGTCACGTGCTCATCTTAGTGAGGAGAGGCTCCCCGCTTCACACACAAGGTTCTCTTCAAGTTCTTGGCCTAAACACAGCAGTATCGAATGGCATTAAGAGCTACCAGGTTTATCTTCCTGCTTTTGAGGTTTTAAAATATTTCCCTCTGTTTCCTCCCCCTTCATTCCTTTTTTTCCCCATTTCCACTAAACTTATGTTCCCACCAAGACAAAGCCCACCGCTCAGCCCACTGCACAGACTCAGAGAGCTTGAGCGACTCCACGCAGGGAAGAGGCCAGCTGTCACCATGTGGGCTTCAACCACAGACCAGTTGCTGGGAGAAGCCCCCTCCCTCCAGCCCCCACCCCAGGCCGGAACCCTGGACTCTTTCACAGTTAGAAATACACGAAAGATTTTCTTCTCATCTCTGAGAACATTCTGGGCCTTATAAGCAGCAAAGAGATTTATCTTTTTATTCAACTAATCTGAGATGCTTTCTGTGGGCCACTTAAACCCTGTGGGATTAGCCAGCTCTGACGTGTCCATAGAGCCGCTCATCCCTCCGAAGGGAACGGACTGGCGGGAGTGTGAGCTCGAGCTGGTGGCGGTGGCTGACGGTTCTCAAGTGTGGCAGTGTCAGAGGGGCAGCCATTAAGTAAGAGGACTCCCTTCCTTCCTTCCTTCCTTTCTTTTTTTAAACCCACGTCTCACAATTTCTCCATCCCCACTTGGAAATGTTCCCACTGTGTGCTGGCTCTGACAGTTCTGTCACTGCTTGGAAACTTTCTAGATTCTTCCCTACAAGGGTTTAGACCTGAGTGACCCAAATGGGAGAAATATTTCGCAAAGGCCATGATAAAAAGGTTGGGTTTTCTTCTACCTCTGGTAAGAAGCCTTTGAAGGACACTGAGCGGGAATGTAATAGGATCTCACTTCACTTTACAAAGAACCCCCTGGGTACCATGGGGGGCAGGCAGAAAGACTGGCACAGAGGCTGCTGTGGAGGACACGTTTGAAGGGGACTTGCTGCCAGATTGAACAGAGGGAGGGCTAAGGGAAGGCTTGTCCGAAAGACCCAGGTTCCTGAACTGAGCAGCTGGATGAATGGAGGATTGGGGGAGGAGAGGGGCAGGGGAAAGATGAAGTTTGGTTTTGGACAGGGAACCCAGAGCCGGCCTGTGGACCACCCCACTGGAGACGCTGAGTCGCAGCTGAATATGGAAGTCAGGGGGCTGGGGGACGTGCTGGGGCCGATGCTGTACACATGAGAGTAGTTGGCATCTAGTGGGGACTTGAAGGCATGGGACTGATCGATTTGTGGGGAAGGGCATAGATGGGGCCGGGGTGGGGGCGGGGTCCGGGGCTGGGAGCTGCAGGACCTTTCCTCCTGCCCACCCTTGGGTAAGACGCCCGGGCAAGCCAGGGAGAAGCAGAGGACAGCCCCAGGACCTAAGAAGGCTGCATTTATTTTTTACTTTACATTTTTTAGGATGACAGCTTCATTTCCCTCCTTTATTCCCAGAGAGATAGATTAAAACCAATCCATGTCTGAGGCCATGGCCTGGGTCACTGCCCCTCAGAAGTCCAGCAGTGGCAGCCATTAGATACTGCGCTAATGAGCCACGCCCAGTGTTTAAAAAAAGAAAAGAAACGGTATTTAACATCAAAGATATTTCTTATTTTAGGCCAGGCAAGGTGGCTTACACTTGGAATCTCAATGCTTTGGGTGGCCGAGGCTGGAGGGTTGCTTGAGGCCAGGGGTTGACCAGCCTGGACAACATAGCAAGACCCAGACTTAAAAAAAAATCCAGATTTCTCTATTCTCTTTTAAAAATTGGCATCTCACAGGGCTTTCAAGCTGGATTTCAGACAGCACGGGGCTAGGGAGGGAGAGAAGGAGAGAAGAGGTGGCTGCGTGTCAGAGAAGAGCTTCAGGTGAGGAAGAGCAGGGTCACAGAAGCGTGGGAGGAATCTCTGCTCTCTGGCGTGCATGGTGAGCCCTTCCTCACCTCACCGGGCACTCGTGGATACAATGCTGGGTTCTCATTACCCTTGTGGGTTGGCTCTGGGGGGTGGGAGGGATGCTGAATCGTCTCCACAGTGGATTTGGGCCAAGGTCCAAGGCCACAGGAGCCCATCATGTCTGGTTTTCCACGTCTCCAGCTACCAGAAGTACTGGAAAAGGTCTGTACATGCATTGTCTGGATGTGTTCTGGAAATCGGAATATTTCAAATTTTAGCAAAGTAGTGCCATGTATACACCATAGATGAAGTAACACCACCAGGCAGTCCGGTGCCCAACGATATTTCTCCAGTGAAATATGTGGCCATTCACACTAAGTGAGATGAACCAAGACCACAAAGAACCCCATTCCTGCTTGGCTCTGGTTTTCCTACTCAGTTAGTTTTGGCATCAAACTGCCTTTTGGGTTAGGAAATTACCAATAGAGGGTTGGAGTCCTGCATCTGAAAAACAGCCTCTCCTGAACTGGTGAGATACATTGTGGTACATCCATTTAGCTCTTAAAAAAAAGAAAGGTGGCCCCTATCACACCAACGTGAAAGCATTGCCACATGTAACAAGTGGAGTGTGCACTGCGTCTCATAGTCATAGCATCCAGGTGTGTGCAGGGTGCTCGCACTCAGGATGCATATATATACACACACACACACACACATCATCTTGAAAGATACATGGGAATCGGTTACCTCTTCCAATGGTTGCCTCTGGGGAGGGAGCGCCTGAGCTAACCCTTAGGCCTAGGGTTTTTTTCCCACTGACTAGCTTCTGGATGTTTCTAGAACCTTCCAGGTTATTGGTTATATTTTATGGTTCAGGAGAGTCCAGAATTGGGAATGTCAGTTCCCAGAGAGCTTTTGAGACCTCGCTTCACTTCCTGGTGAGGAGCCAGGCCAGCCGTGCCTTCCCAAAGGCCTCAGCTGCTGTGGCGCTTGCTTCTGGTAACTTTGGTTTTCTAAAGCAGGTGGACGCGGCTGGTTTCTGAAGCGTCACCCTGTCTGTATGAGGCAGCCCTCACCTCTGAGACCCCATTCACGTCCCTGTCAAAGGAAGGCGATGGAACAGCCAATTATGGTGACCTGTGTGGCCGGCTGTCATGTAAAATAAAGAGTGGGTGGCAGTGACTGGGTTCTTGAGGGGCTCGATGTCCACTGGATTTTGAAATGATGTGCTCAGGGAGCTCATGACTGTCAGGAATTAAAGGGGAAGAACTCATCCTGAAAATGATATACATTTCTCCCTTGCCGAGAAGTTTGGTTCCCTTTTCCCTCCCTCCTATGATCCAAGGTGTGGGTGTGGCGAACTTTGCCCTCTCTGGTCTTGCTCACCTATCACAGTCTCTTCGGTTGAGTTTAGTCTTGCTGTCTGCCCTTGGGAGGGGTGGATAGAGGGCTGGAGAAGGCGGGGACCAGAGGACAGAGGTCAAGGCCCCCATGGCCCCCATAGGCAATGTTAAAATCTGTTCTCATGCTGGACCAAGGCGCTGCTGCTAAAAATCTAGTAGCAGTGGTCTCTGCCTGATTTGCAGTGGGACGTGATAGAAAGAAGATGGACTTTGGGGTCAGATTGTCCCAGAATCCGAACTCCACAACTGGGATTGTGAAGAGCTCCTCGAGCTCTTCATTGAGCTTGTTCTCACTTCAGTCAAGGGGGACAGTGACACCCACATCTCCTGATGGATCAGGAGACTTAAATCAGATGTCACCTGGGCAAGGTGCATGACAAGTGCTTAGCAACTCTTATCGTTACATTTTTATTAAGCAATTGAACATTCTTTAATATAAATATTTTCCTCCATAAAATTTTCTGAAACCTTAAGCATTTGCTCATTTGCCAGCAGATGGTAAGTAACAAATAAACCCTAGTGAAGGCTCAGAGACAGCCCAGCAGGCCCAGCCCAGAGGGGTGGCCTTTTGCGTGAACATAAGCAATGGTGCCCGTGACTCTGTGTAAATCGCCATCATAGCATCTGTTATGAAGGGAAAGGCTGTCCCTGGTTCACATTGTGGGATTTCGTGTTTCCTGGGGTTTGGCAGCGTGCACTTTAACTGGGAGCTGTTCTGCCTGGAATAGGTCAAAGTTGCCCTGCTCACCTACACCCTCCTTCCATTATCAAAGGAGTCCTCTCCACAAAGGGGGCGGCATCATCTCTCCACTTAGGCAAGGGTGGGTCTCCAGTGGCCTTTGGGAAAGCTCTGTTGTCGGGCCTTCTGCCTGGGAAAGATGGCAGGGCTCTGCTAGCTGGGTCAGTGAGCAACATCCATTGGTTTTTGCCCCCTGCTTCCACCAGAGAGAAATAAGGTCATAGGAGAGGCGCCTGTTCCCTGCTCCCAAGTTTCTGTGTCATCCTTGCCAGCAATCAGAGAAGGCCAGAGGCCACCGTTTCCTGGAAGAGATGTTGGCCTACCCCCTATCCCTGTACCATCTGCCCCTCCCAAGAGTGAATGGGTTCCTTGTTCTCAGATTTAGAATGAACTGGACCGTGGGTGGCAAAGGCCCATTGTCTCTGGACTTGGCAGAGAGAATTATGGATGCCTTGGAAATAATGCCTTGGCTTCTTCTTGGACCCTGTTACAGACAGTTCCACTGCACAGCCTCTGAGTAGCCAGGGGTCATCCTGAAGGCAGTTGGCTTGGAATCTCAGAATGTCCCAGCTGGAAGGCCATCCAGTTTAACTCCTTCAATTGGCTGGGATTGGTGCAGTGCACTTGGGAGGCCGAGTCAGGCACTGTTGGCTGTGCCTGTGTTGGACGCATCAGTCTCCACCAAGTGCAGAAGCCAGGAAAGAGCCCTGGCCATCTTCCAGCCCTGTGGCTCCCTTAGTTTCCCAGGGGACATCTGGTCATCACAGCTGGGGGGTGGGGTGCTACTGGCATGTAGTGGGTAGAGGCCAGGGATGCTGTGAGGCATTCTACGGTGCACAGGACAGCCCCGACCATAAAGAACTATCCAGTCCAAATTGTCCACGATGTCGATGTTGAAGACCCCTGCCCCTGCCCAAGGTCACCACTCCCATTGGGCAGATGGGCATTTGATGTCCAGAGAGGTGAAGTGACCTGCAGACGTCCAAAGGGCTTTGATGACAGTGCCATAACCCAGGTTGCATGCCCCAGATCTTCAGACTGGGCTGCTTGTCCAGACAGAGAACTCAATTTCCAAGCAGGAGCTGGCTGTCAAACCTGCCCAAGTCTCGGTGTGCCCTATCCTTGGACAAGCCAGTGTCACAGAAATTGTCTTTGGATATTGCACTGGTGGAGTTTCGTGGGCCTGGGGCCTGGCCCTGCTTCACCACAGTGGCCCAACTGCCCATCGAAGAGGCTGGAGCCGGGGCAGCCCTCTGCTTGTTATTTTCAGGAAGACATAGTGAGTACTTAATACTTTTTAGATTCAGGTGTTCCACTCACCAAGCCACATGGCTGCTGAAAGAGAGAGGGAGTGAGGGGCCCCGTGTGGGGTTAGAATATGCCCTGGCATGTTTCCAGCTCAGCAGAGCGTTGGCTTGCCGGGGGGCGGGGCGGTCTCCCTCCTGTGGTCTCCCAAGCCCCGACTGTCACTTTACTCGCAGCTCTGTGACTTTGCTTCTTTGACCTTCGGAACCCTCAGTTTCCTTATCTATAAATAGTTCTAATGATCCCTGCCTTGCCTGTTTCAAGGGGAGGGATCTGAGAATCAAATAAAAGAATCTAAGAAAAATGTGCTTTGAAAGTAGATAGCACTGGCAGGATCCGGTGGCTGTCTCCATTTGCTTTCCGTAGGGTAAGAAAACGGCTCCTGGCTGCCTTTCTGGAAAGAGAAGCAGAACATCCCACCTCCCAACACTCTGGACGGCCCAATACACTTTCTGCGATGCTGGAAATGATCTAGGTCTGTGCTGTGCAAAACAGTAGCCATTAACCACGTGTAGCTATTGAGCACTTAAAATATGGCCAGTGCAACAGAGGAACAGAATTATTGATGTATCTAATTTTAAGGAATTTAAATTTAAGTAGCCACATGTGGCTGGTGGCTACTGTATTAGATAACACAGCTCTGGACTGTCAATATGGTTATTGTTTTCTTCAATACTACGTATGGTTTTGTCCTGGAGCCACAGACATTTCAGGTTTATTCCTTTTTTAACAAAGACCAACTGAGCAGCAGTGATTCTTCTCAGCCGTGTCATCATCCCTTTTTGGTCCCAACTTGGACTCAAATCATTCTTAGCTTAACCCTACAGGACCCTTTTAAACAGGACTTAGGCTCTGTCCAGAGAACTAGCAAAGGGTAGTCCTGGGAAGGAGTCATCTAGAATGTGGAAAGTTCACATGCGTCTCATTGGGATATAATTTCATCTCGTTTGATGCTTTAGAAGGAGGCCAGGAGCTTTCAGCATCTTGGTAACCTCATGTCTGGGGTTCCTGATGTGGAACCTGTCCTCAGACCCTAATTTTTAAATGAAGTGCTCCCCAGGAGAGACTGAGGAGGCAACGGAGGTGGTAGGGTGGGGCAGGGGGGAAGCAGAGTGAAAGCACCATCTCAGGCCAAGTCCTGCAAAGGCAATTTCAGCCTATAGTTGTCCCCAGCCAGGCTGTCACACTTAGCACCCGTCAGTCTCTGGTGGAGGATGCTCTGCAGAGCATGGGACATCACTTCCTGGGCTCCCCACCTTGTGCACAGCCACCCTGGCAGCCCTAGTGCAGACCCTGAAGACGGGCTGCAGGTGCCCGGAAAGTCAGACGTGTAGCTTCAGGTGACACTTTTCTGCCTCCAGAGCAGAGTCCCTGCGTCCCGGCCAGCAGGTGGGAAGCAGCTCCCCCCAGCCTTCCACGGAATGTTGTCACCCTTTGGCGATGGGAAACTGAGGCTTGTAAAATGTAAGTGCTTTGTCTGCGGGTTTCTTAGTGGGTATGGTGTGGCCAAGTCAGGATCCAAATTTGTGCCTGTCTCTCTGCTGTGCTTTGCTTTCTCACCACACTGTCATCATGAAAACTCCCAGGCAAGATGGAGCCCTGTGCCCCATGCCCAGAGACTCCCACCCAGGCCTTGGTGTGACATTTGGGGTAAAGGGCCTTTCTAAAAATAATATGGAAGGAGTGGATTGTTTACTTGCAAAATACAAATTTGTGGTATAATTTCAGGACACTTTCAGACCACTCTTCTAAGCTCGTCTAAGAATCTCAGGTTAAGACTCCTCTAAATTAGGGGTAAAAAAACTTTCTGTAAAAGGCAAAATAGTGTATCTTAGGCTCTGCAGGCCATACAGACTTCCATGGACAAGGTGTAAACAAATAGGTGTGTCTGTGTTTCAATAAAACTTTATTTATAAAACAGGTGGTGGGCCAGATTTGGCCTTCAGATCAGTGTCAACCACTGGTCTAAGCTGACCCTGAACCCCTCTGCAAAGTGATTACAACTGATTAGACAGAGCACATTCTACCTGATGGAGCATTCATGAGGGCCCCATCATGTTTGTTTTGAGACAGGTTCTTGCTCTGTCACCCAGGCTAGAATGCAGTGGCATCATCATAGCTCACTGCAGCCTCAAACTCCTGGGCTCAAGCCATCCTCTTGCCTCAGCTTTCCAGTGCAAGTCCCAAGTAGCTGGGACTAGAGGTGTGCAGCACCATGCCCAGATAATTTTAACGTTTTTTGTCACACTATTTTTTGTCTTACTATCCCAGCTGATTTTTTTTTTTTTTTTAGACGGAGTCTTACTGTGTCTCCCAGGCTACGGTGCAGTGGCACGATCTTGGCACACTGCAACCTCTGCCTCCCGGGCTCAAGTGATTCTGATTCTCCTGCCTCAGCCTCCCAAGTAGCAGGGACTACAGGTGTGTGCCACCACACCTGGCTACTTTTTTGTATTTTTAGTAGAGATGGGATTTCACCATATTAACTAGGCTGGTCTCGAATTCCTGACCTCGGGTGATCTGCCCACCTAGGCCTCCCAAAGTGCTGGGATTACAGGCATGAGCCACTGCACCCAGCTTACTTATCCCAGCTAATTTTTTAACTTTTTGTCTTGCTATGTTGCCCAGGCTGGTCACAGACTCCTGGGCTCAAGCGATCCTCCTGCCTTGGCCTCCCAAAGTGCTGGGATTACAGGTGTGAGCCACTGCACCCAGCCTCATCACCTGTTAATTAAGTGCCCCCATGAGAGAAAGCAATCATATTGAGCATCAACTAGGCGCTGGGGCTCTGCTGGGTGTTTAATATATACCATTGGGAGCATTCTCCCTTCCCAAGGTCACGAGCTCTCACAGGCAAAGATGAGCTCATTACGTTCAGTCAACTCACACTGGCTCTCCATGTCAAGTCATTCTCATTTTTGTTTGTCAGCTTCCTGTTGTTGTTACCAAAGTCACATGCAGTTAAGTGTCTCGGTGAGCTGGGAATCAGTCTGCATTTACTTGGTGATGATTTATTGAATGTCCAATTTCCAGTAGATTATAAGCGTCATGAGGACAGGGTCCGTCCTGTCCCCAGTACTAGCATGGTGCATGGCACACAGCAGGTTCTTAACAAATGTGTATTGAGTGAATCAGTGAGTGGATTAGCAGCTGAATGAGGAGGAGTGATCAAGGCAATGAGGGTGGGTGGGCACAGTTCTGAATGTGGCCCCCTCTTGTCGCTTCTCAAAGGCACTGGGCTGTTCTAAACTTGGCAAGTATGTGGACCTTCTGCACGGTCGTGCATCTGCAGCCCTGGTGGGGACAGAAGGCCTGGCAGATCTGGGGAGGGGACCAAGGGCCAGGACAGAAAAAGGGTGGAATGCAGCTATTAAAAGAGAGTAGATGCTGTTGAGTAACAAGGCCTTGCCTTAAGGAGTCTAACAAAGAGGGTTATTTGGGCAAACACAAGGGGGACGTGTTCTCCAGTCGCTACCAGAAGCGTAATTAATTCTATCAGGCAGTGACCTGCTGTTCTCGGCTCCTGCCCCAGCCTCCACCCAGACTCTCCCTTGCACCAAGAAAAGCTGAGGCTGCCCACACCAAGAGACATAAGCCCGATTCATAATTTTCCTTTCCTAATTAGGCACAGGAATGATGGAGACAATTATTAATAATGTATTGGGTTTTTTTTTAATGTCCCCTCAGGAGCCGAGCCTGAGAACAGTGCCCTTGATGATAAGCAGCCAATCTGCCACCTCACTGGGCTCTGCGCACAGAGCACCAGGCAGAAATAAATAAGCCCGGAGAGCAAGTGGCCCGCAGAGCACAGGCTACAGATTAAGAGCCATAGATGGAAGGGCACAGAGCCCCACACCCAGGGCTCAGGAAAGGTCTCAGCCACCAGCGGGGGGGCAGAGAGGCTCCTGGTGCCGCTGCCTGTGTCCCCCATTCCTTCCCTTGCTGGCACCTTCTCATAGGGCTGCCCCTGCACCCTGTCGGGCTCAGCTTGAACGTCGCCTCCTCAGAGAGGCTTTCCTGATGCCCAGGGTGGCCCCATCACCCCTTTCCACACACTGCGTTGCTCCCTCCAGTCTTCCGGTCTCCCCCAAAGCGTCTCTCCTGGCCGTTTGTCATATGCGGGGACTTGCCTGCTTTGTGTCTATGCAGCCGTCACAGGTTGGCCCTGGGGCCAGACTGTCTGGGTTCAATCTCAGCTTCCTCATCTGGCCAAGCATTGTCCTTGCTCCCTGTGGGCCCCTGACCCCTCTCTACCTGCTCTCACTTTATCGTACACACCGGGCACAGGCCCCCTTGGGCTCAGCTCTTCCCCCTCTCCTGGGCCACAGCCATCAGCACTCACTCAGTCGCTCACACTCATGCACACTCATTCACACACATACACATTCACACACACATACGCACTCACACACACATTCACACACTCTCACACACATACACACACACTCACACTCACAGTCACACTCCCACACACTCAGTCCCCCACTCTCACACTCATACACACTCTCCCACTCAGTCCTCGGTCCCCACTCACACACTCTCACACACACACACTCACACACACACACTCCCACACACTCAGTCCCCCTTACATTCGCACACTCATACACACTCTCTCCCACTCAGTCCCACTCACACACACTCATACACACACTTGTACACTCACACACACAATCACACTTCCACACAGTCCCCCTTACACTCTCACACACTCATATACACTCCCACACACTCGCACTTCCACACACGCCCCTCACACACTCATATACACACTCATACACTCTCACACACTCATATACACTCCCACACACTCATATACACTCCCACACACTCATATACACACTCCCACACACTCATATACACACTCCCACACACTCATATACACACTCCCACACACTCATATACACTCCCACACACTCATATACACTCCCACACACTCATATACACACTCCCACACACTCATATACACTCCCACACACTCATATACACACTCCCACACACTCATATACACTCCCACACACTCATATACACTCACACACACTCATATACACTCACACACACTCATATACACTCCCACACACTCATATACACTCCCACACACTCATATACACACTCCCACACACTCATACACACTCCCACACACTCATATACACTCCCACACACTCATACACACTCCCACACACTCATATACACTCCCACACACTCATATACACACTCCCACACACTCATATACACTCCCACACTCATATACACTCCCACACACTCATATACACACTCCCACACACTCATATACACACTCCCACACACTCATATACACTCCCACACACTCATATACACACTCCCACACACTCATATACACACTCCCACACACTCATATACACTCCCACACACTCATATACACACTCCCACACACTCATATACACACTCCCACACACTCATATACACTCCCACACACTCATATACACACTCCCACACACTCATATACACACTCCCACACACTCATATACACTCCCACACACTCATATACACTCCCACACACTCATATACACACTCCCACACACTCATATACACACTCCCACACACTCATATACACACTCCCACACACTCATATACACTCCCACACACTCATATACACTCCCACACACTCATATACACACTCCCACACACTCATATACACTCCCACACACTCATATACACACTCCCACACACATATATACTCTCCCACACACTCATATACACTCCCACACACTCATATACACACTCATACACTCCCACACACTCATATACACTCCCACACACTCATATACACTCCCACACACTCATATACACTCCCACACACTCACACACTCATATACACTCCCACACACTCACACACTCATATACACTCCCACACACTCACACACTCATATACACTCCCACACACTCATATACACTCCCACACACTCATATACACTCCCACACACTCGCACTTCCACACACTCATATACACACTCATATACACTCCCACACACTCATATACACTCTCACACACTCATATACACTCACACACACTCGCACTTCCACACACGCCCCTCACACACTCATATACACACTCATACACTGTCACACACTCATGCACTCTCATGTACCCTGTCACACTCACTCTCACACACCCACACACATACTCCCATGCACTCACACACTCCCCCACTCACATTCTCACACACTCACTCTCCCACACTCTCACACACTCACACACTCCACCTCCTGCACACACTCCACCTCCTGCCTTGAAATCCTTCCCATGACTTCTCCCCCCAGATACGGCTCCACGCCACCGCTCCCTTTTGCAGCGAAACTCCAACCGCGAGCTGTGCATCCCCACCATTTCCATTCCCTCTCTCATTCTCTCTGACTCCCCAAATAGGGCTTCCTCCCTCCACTCCCGCCAAACCACTTTTCAGCGGCCAGCAGCAACTGCCACATGGCTCCATCCCATGGCTGGCTCCCAGCCCCGCTGTACTTGACCATCAGCTGCAGTAGACACAGTTGACCTCCCCTCCTCCTGGACGTCCCTTCCTGACGTGGCTGCAGGACCGGATGGCCTGGGCCGCCTTCCTCACTAGCCTCCCCTGTCACCCTCCTCTGCACCTCCTCATGTTGAGATGCCCCAGGGCCAGGCCTTGGCCCTCTTCTCCCCTCTGCCTACCCTCTCCCACTTGACAACCCCCTCCAGTCTCAGGGCTGGATGCTGACCACTGCCAAATGCCTGCCTCCAGCCCTCAATTCTGAATGCAGAGTCCGGCCCCAGCTGCTTTCTCACCGTCTCCCGTGGTGTGTGACAATTTCCGACTTCACACCTGACCTCCACACCCGTCCCAAAGCTGCACGGACTCAGTAATCTTCCCCATCAGTTGGTGACAGCTTCCTCCTCCCACAAGCGCAGCCCCAAACCCTCGGAGGCATCCTTAGCTCCTCTCTGTGTCTGCTGCCCACATCCACGTTTCCATGAAATCTACCTTGAAAGCATTTCCAGACTCTGACCTTTCCTCACCGCCTCTGCTGAGAACCCCTGCGTCTGAGCCCCGCCATCTTGCTGCTAGGTTATCAGCAGTATCCCCGCAGCCTCCCGCCCTTCCCCCATGCCACACACCCAGTTTCAACACAGAAGGACTGTGCTGACCTGTAGGTCAGAATTCACCACCCTCTCTTAAGTCCTCCCCATGGCCTCCTTATGGCATCCCCATGGCCCTATGTGGTCCCATCTCCTTCTAGTCTCCCCTCGCCACTCCCTCTCAGCCACACTGGCCTCCTTCCTGCTCCCCAGAACTGCCAGGCCCGCACTCACCTCAGGGCCTGCACTCCAGCCATTCCTTCCCCCAGATACCTGCATGATGAACCCCCTGCTGAATTCCAGTCTTTGCTCCAGTGTCTCCTCTGGAGACTGACCCTGACCACCCTGCGTCACACTGAGACCCCCCCCCCCACCCTGCACCCAGCACCCTCAGCCCCCATAAGCTGCTCAGCTTTGGAGTAAAGGACACAGCAGTGTGCAGGAGGAGAAGCCACCTCCTCTGCATCTCTCTTAAGAGCCGGGACACCATTCCCAGGAGCCCCCAGCCGACTTTTCCTCTCCTGTCCTTGCTGGAGCTCTAAGACCCCTAAACCAATTAGGGGCATAAGTACTGGAACAACCAGGCCTGGCTGCGACTCCTGAAAACTGACCTCCTAGGCTGAGCCCGCCTCTCCCAAAGCCTAGGCCCTCTGGAGGGTGGGGGATATAGGAGGGGAATCAGAGTTCTGCAGGGAGAAGGAGAAGGATGTGGGCGGCGGCGGAGGGGTGTCTGCTGCTGGTTCTCTGATCGTGTCTCTCATGTCGTCTTTGCACCAGCCCTGAGGAGGTGGTTCTGTTGCCTTCCCCTGACTTGTAGTGGAAGAAACTGAGATTAAATCCAACAGAGTCAATGACTTGCCCAAAGTCAGGATCTGGATTTTAACTTCTGGTACTTCTGACTCAAAGCCAGTGTGGATAACCACTGTGCTGAACTGGGCAGCTGATATGATACCCCAGGAAGGAGGGGCTGGCGGGGGGATGGGACAACCTTGATAACCCAGCAAGACCCAGCACAGGGCTGGAGTCAGGGAGAAAGTGGTGGAGAGGGGGTTGGAGGGAGCAGTCGCAGGATGTGGCCACTCAGAGGGCAGAGGGAATGCCCAGGTGGGGGCCTGAGCCAGGAGGAAGGCACTGCCCCAGCAGTATTGAGGAGCGTGGGGCAAGGAGGCCCCACTCCCTGTTGGATGCCTCCAGCACAGGGGGCCCACCAGGCTGGGGCTGGGGACCTGAAAGGCGCTGCACACACAAAGCAGTTGCAGAGAAGAGGTTGAGGGCAGAGAGGATGTTTTCAGGGCCACTTGTATAGCAGCGAGGGTGGGACCCGGGGCTCTGACAACTCTCCCCATGAAGCTCAGCAAAGAGTCCAGCCTGGCCCACCCTTGTGGCTTGGGCTGCTCTGGAGCCCTGAGACTGTCCTGGTGGCACATTCAGGTCTGACTTCCTGCCAAACCACCACCACAGGCTGACCAAGGCGTTATGCATATCCACAGGCCCACTGTTCCTGTCAGTGGTGGGTGAGGGCGGGACGTGCTCAGTGCTGCCAGCCACTGAAGCCCAGCTTCCTGGGGCAGGAAGGGGCATGGTTGGCATGCAGGAGGCAGTATGAGGGAGGTGGGCAAGAGACAGACTGCCCCAAAACAGGCCAAGCCAAAATCACTCCCCTGGGACACTCCCCTCCCACCCCTGCCCCGGGCTACAGGTTGCAGGGCAAGAGTCCCATTTAGGCTACAGTGCCCACAAACTGTTTCCCTCCTGCACAGTAGAGAAGGGTGTGTCCCTTAGTTTTGGAAAAGGCAGGCCACTGAGGCACCCCCAGGAGTTCTGTGCCCCAGGGAGGCTAGATGCGCCTCCCTGGCTTTCTGTTAAGCATGAGTCAGGCACAGGTGCCCCTCACCTGTGATTATGGGCAGCCAGGAGCTTCCTGCTGTAGGAATCTGTGAGTGGAGGGAGGAACTGGGGAGACTTATGAAACAGGGGGTCTCCATGCTAAACCCAGAAGCCTTAGCCAAATTCCCACTGACAGAGAAGGGGTGGGGGGCCCCTGAATTGTAGGCGCACAAGGGCACTGTGTTCATCCAGTCACACCCCAAAGGAGATTTCTCATTTCTCTGTAGAAATAGGGGCTCGTGGCAGAGGTTGGCCAAGGCACCGAGGTCTGATTTTGCATTTGTAGTTTTCAAGTGCAGGCCCACGTGCTCTGGTGCCTTCGGGGTGAGGAGTGAGTGAGCAGCCCCGCACCCAGGCCGGCTCTCCAGACCTCCCCCAGCCGCCATAGGAGGTGGACGCCCTGGCACAGACCTCCCCAAGGGCACCCTGTGCCCAGGAATGGAGAGCAGTGGCCTGAGAGGCGGCCCCTTGTGTCCCTGAGACAATGGGACCCTGTGTGGGGGCAGGCGCCACGGAAGAGTGGCCGGCCCCGCCCCCACGCCACTCCTTCCTCAGCGGCCTTGGGGCTGGGGGCCCTGAGGCAGGGAAAGTGTGGTCAGCGCAGAAGAGACCTCTGAGAAACCGCGTCCTTTGTGGTGCTTTGGGGGCAGCTCATAAATGAGGCTGAGAGACCAGAGGACCTGGGTCTGGTCCCTGTGTGGCCTTGGGCAGGCTCCTCCCCTTTCTGAGCCTCAGTTTCTGCCTCTGTCCAAAGGGTCTACAAAACAGATTCTGCATCACACACATCTTTAGCAAAGCTCCGGCCCCCACACTGTCCTTGTGAGACAGACAAAACCTGCGGGGGCTTCAGCAAGCTGGCTGACCAGGGCCGAAGAGGACACACGTTCCTAAGTGCTTTTCAGCATCCCGCCCCCTTTCAGCGCGCGCCGAGTCCCGTGCATTTGCACTTCTCCGTGACATTCTGGACAGTTTCCTCAAGACCCTTTGGTGGGCGGGAGGGAGCGGTGCCAAAGGGGACCCCTGCACACGCTGAGGACCAGCGGTGCCATGAGACTTTCCCTGGAGCAGGGCTGTGACTCCTTTCACCTCTGCTCCCCATGGCCGAGTCACCAGGCCCACACTCGTTTTAAGACAGAGAAACAACTCCCAGCCCAGGTGCTTCTGCCTTTGGTTTCCCACAGCAAAGGCTGAACTTATCCTCAGAGGCTTGGGGAGCACATTCACTGATGTTGGCTCCTTGAGGGAGATGGAGGTTGATCTCTACGGCGCAGGGGGGCCTTAGACAAGTGGCACTAGACTGCGTTGTCAGCGGTTGTGACCCACCTGATGGGCCCGGAGCCGGGCTGCTCAGGAAGCCAGAAGCAGAGAGAGCAACTGCAGTGACAGCTCCCACCTGACTACAGTCAAGGCCAGTGACGAGCCAGGCCCTTTCAGCTCCTGGGGAACAGTCAGGAAGCCGCTCAGGCAGCCCAGGGCTTGAGTCCTAAAGATTGGATGGTTAGGAGAGCCATCTAACGATGCCTCTGAGGCCCAGAGACCCCCAGCATGCCCATGGTGTCACCAGCAGTGTCTGGTACTCAGGCTGCGCCCCAGAACCAGGAAGCCATGGGGGCGAGTGGGCTGCCACTCACAGGGTCAAGAGGCCCAGCAGTGGATAAAGCCTCCATCTCACGGTGCAGAAGCAATTTTAAAACCAAGAACATGGCTCTCACTCCCCTCTTCTGGACTCAGGCGGCATTCCTATTTAAAGATAGCTTGCAAAACTGAGATTGTTTCCAACCTACTTGCTATCTGTTTGATTCATTCATCCCTGGCTCTGTTCCCTCCTGTCAGTCCAGCACCTCCTGTGTGCAGCTTCTCTCCAACAGCTGGCTCTGACGGGGACAGCTGTTTGCCCGGGTCATACATTAGTATGTATTGAGTTAGTTGTGAGTACTGTCGCAAGGCCCCTGGCTGTGCGGCCTCAGTTTCTCCACTTCTGAAAGGGGACTATAACTGACCTATGCGCTATTGTGCCTAGTAGTGCCTTGAAGTCTTTGCTACTCCTGGTACCCACCAAAATGCTGCCTCCATCATCTCCTTTGATAGTCACAAAAACCCTATGAGGACGATAGGGGAGGCATTTGCCACCAAGAGTACCTGGAGGGCTTGTCTGACCTCACACAATTCCTTCATGCATTGGACCTTGAGTGGGTGACAATCCCACCTCCCCCACCCTGCGCAAGGGAATTTTTTGGTCTCCTTAGCCTCCCTGGACCCCATACAGGTGGGCACATCCAAAGCTGCCCACCCCACCTGCTGCTTCTGCAAACATCCATGGGACCTCTCTTTTCTATTTATTTCACAGCACTTGCCACGATGTGCCATTATATATTTATTGGTGTATTTGCTTACCACTGGCTTCTTCTACTGTTCTCAAAGTTCCCCTGGGGAGAGACCTCATCTGTCTTGTTCACTCTCTGGACTCTCAGCTGAATCTCTCCAACTTATGGAGCTGGCCAGGCCCTGCGGATTCTGCCTTCCTGCACTACTGTTTTGGAAACTCTCTCAAGGCAGTGAGCTGGGCCTATGGTAGGACTCACCTCATTTGTTTCATCGTCTCTTGGGAATCAGTGTCTTTGGTTGCCTCTTTTAAAAACCAGTGTTTCAACTCTTTGGTATGGTTTTTGGATGTTTCAGACAGGAGGGCAGATCTGGCCCCTGTTACTCCATCTTGGCTGGAAACAGAAGTCCAAAGCTTTTAACTATGCATCTCATAATGAGAAGACAGCTGCTCCTCTGATGAAGCAAAACTGAGCCTGGGCAGCTTGCAATTGCTCTCTCTGGTTGCCAGCTTCATCATCTTTACAGGCGTCAGGAGTGTTAAATGAAGACAGCGGACGAAGCCTCACTGAGCCCCGGGGAAGACAAGGTGTTACGACCCCTGGGATGTCAAGACAGCTCCTGCCTTTCTGTTGTGTTTGCAGAATCTTGGCTGGGAGGTAGAGGGGGTGACAGAGGAGGCAGAGAGCCCAGGTGGTCTCAGTCCTGGAACTTGGCACTCTCTGTCTCAGCCTCCCTGTCTGACCACCTGTCTCTCACAAGGCATCACCCGCACCCCTGAAATAACCTTCACCTTCTGTATTAGCAATTCATGCATGCCTCTTTCCCCAGAGACTCCTGAGCAAGATGATCAGGTCTTAGCTTTGTAATTAATAATTCATGGGGCGGCTGGCGCCAGCTCTGGTAAAGGCACCGTTTATGTCTGATTTATCTTTGTACTCCCAGATCCCAGCACAGTGTCAGGCACCGAGGGTGCTCAGTTTGCTGGATAAACAGATGACTGAAGGAGCACCTTCATGATGCTATCTTCTCGAATATGAACCATCAATCTGTGCACATGTAAGCTGTCTTAGCACCTCCAGAAAGAGGTGCTGGCCACACCCCATGGGAGGGAAGTCCAGGCAGGGATAGACCCAGCTGTAGCCCAAAGATCAGGGTCCCAACCCTGGCCCTTGGGAAAGTTGCTTCTTGATCCTGGGACTCCATATTGTATTCTCTTTTCTGAAATAACACCTCCTAGACTTCCTCTAGCTCCAACATTCTCTAATTGACTCAAGCAAGGATAAATAAGGATGCATTCTTTGAACACAACAGCTGGTTTTCTGAGCAAAATCCAAGATGTATGCCTCCACTAGGTTTCACAAAATGCCTCCCTCATTTCATCACCATTAGCGTTTTTGCCTCGGGTAGTTTTCTCATACACGTGCGGTGATGAGTGTTCTTGCAGAGTATTAGAGGGGACCCTGTGCTCCAGCCCACTGAGCCATGGGCTCACTGCTTTCAGTATCAGTTATGTTTGAAAAGGAATAGCAAAAGAAAATTCCCACCTAACTAACAGAGAATGTAAAGAAGAGAGGCACTGTGAAATTTAGTGCCAAATTCCCTATGAGGCTTATAATCAATCAAGTTGATGAAATTTCTCAACAGGGGCCCTGTTGGTATTTTTCAAGGGACAATTCTGCCTTGTGTGAGAGTATCCAGTTCATTGTTACTAACATCCATACTGCTGGGATCACACATTGCGACAACCAAAGACAGCACCCACTCCGATATTTCCCAGTGCTTACTGGAGGGGGTGCAGCAGCCCCTGGCTGAGACCACACACTGGACACTGGTAGATCTGTCCCCAGCCACAGGAGTGTCGGTGCGACTGTGGTCCTGGACCATTGGTGGCAGGCATGGCCCTGGGGTCTCTCCCAGAGGTGTCACAGCCTGAAGTAGAGCCATGGAAACCAAAATTGCTTCCCTTTGTGGTGAAAATGAGGAGGTAGACCTTTGAGGCTTAGGGGTGCAGTGTAGACAGAACAGCCTTGGATGATCTGGCTATATTTCTGACTCTCCAGCAGTGACTTCTGACTTCCCAGAGTGTAGGGAAGGTGGGGGCATCACCCCAGGAAGACACAGCCAAGTCAGGGATACCCCAAAGTGAGGAATTGGAGGGAAGGATTTTTTGTTTGATATTTCACCAAGAAAGCCTTGAACAAGTTCATCATGGGGAAAATGAGAATCCCCCTGGGTCTCCTTTTTCTTATCTTAGAGTTCATTCCTATTTCAATGCTATATTCTGTATCTTTTCAGTGTTGAGGTTTCTAAAGGCCTGGTCCTGCCCTAGCTGAGAGGCCCAGTGGCATCCTCCTATCAGCCATCTCTCAAGAAGCATTTCTTTCTTTTTATTTTATTTTATTTTATTTTATTCTATTTTATTTATTGATTTCTTTTTTTAGCTGGAGTCTCGCTTTGTCACCCAGGCTGGAGTGCAATGGCACGATCTTAGCTCACTGCAACCTCCACCTCCTGGTTCAAGCGATTCTTCTGCCTCAGCCTCCCGAGTAGCTGGGATTACAGGTGCCTGCCACCACGCCCAGATAATTTTTGTATTTTTAGTAGAGACGGGGTTTCACTATGTTGGTCGGGCTGGTCTCAAACTCCTGACCTCAGGTGATCCACCTTCCTCGGCCTCCCAAAGTGCTGGGATTACAGGCATGAACCACCATCAGGAAGCATTTCTGATTCGACTTGGTCTCTGTGACACCTGAGGCTCACTCCTGGGCACCTTGCATTTGTTAGTGGGGTTTCGGCGCTGGTTCACTGGGAAGCACATAGTGGCTCCCCGGATCTCCTAATCCAGCTGCAACAAATCAGTAACCACTCCCTTCTTCCCATCTTCTTTCTTCTTTCCACCTTTCTTCATGCTGCACAGAATGTACAAAGGTACAAGCATTCAGGAAAAACAGCTTGGCATGTCCTTCTAAAGTTTATCATACACACACCACACAACCCAGCAGTTCCACTCCTACATATTTATCCAAGAGAAATAGGAAAATGTGTCTGTACAAAGACTTGAACACAAATGCTTATAGCAGTTCTATTCAACATAGTCAGAACTGGAAACAACCTAGGTGTTGGTCATCAGGTGAATGGATAAACAAATTGTGGCCAGGCGCGGTGGCTCACGCCTGTAATCCCAGCACTTTGGGAGACCAAGGTGGGCAGATCACCTGAGGTCGGGAGTTCGAGACCAGCCTGACCAACATGGAGAAACCCCATCTCTACTAAAAATGCAAAATTAGCTGGGCATGGTGGCGCCCATCTGTAATCCCAGCTACTTGGGAGGCTGAGGAAAGAGAATCGCTTGAACCCAGGAGGCAGAGGTTGCGGTGAGCTGAGATCGTGCCACTGCACTCCAGCCTGGGCAATAAGAGCGAAACTCAGTCTCAAAAAAAAAAAAAAAAGAAAAGAAAAAAACAACAAATTGTGATATGTTCATATAAAGAAATACTCTTCAGCAATAAAGGAAGGAGCTGCTGAAATACACAGTAACATGGATGAATCTCAAAAACACTGTGCTAAATAAAGGAACAAAAAAAATACACACTGCATGATTCCACGTATGTGAATGTCAAAACCAAGCAAATCTAATCGGTGATTTTAGAAATCAGAATAGCGGTTGCCCCCAGGGTGGGATTGATTAGAAAGAGGCACAGGGACACTTTCTGGGCTGTTGGAAATATTTATGTCATGCTGGAGGTGTGGCTTCCACTGGTGCATGCATTTGTCAAAGCTCACAGGATGGTACTTTTAAGATGGGGGGGGTGCATTTCACTAGATGTAAATTACACTTTGATAAAAATCATAAGAATGAAGCCATCCATATTACCCTTTGGGAAGTCATCTCCTGGTTCCGCACTTACTGTCACACCCCTCAAAGTATCTATTATAGAGTGGACACCAAGTCTGGGGTGTATTTCTGATTCTTTTGCATATATTAATGTCTTGGAGACCTGTCCAAAGTTAATACTGTCTCTCTGTCCATCCATCCATCCATCCATCCCTTCCTTCCTCCCTCATCATCCCCCTTCCTCTTTTTTTCTCTTTTCCCTCTCACTTCCTTTCTCCCTCCCATTCCTTTTGCAATTCTGGGCACTCCTTTTCAGTTGTGTCTGAGTCATCCCAGAAGCCCTGGGATGAGGCTGTGTGATGTCTGCTTTTCTCAGAGGAAAGTGAACCGGCCTCACTGACACAAGTCCTTCAGGTCCACCCCAAGACAGCCTGTGCCAAGGGAGGGAGGACAGGTTCACCCAAGGACTCCATGGATTGAGTAACTAAGAGAGGGCCCTGTAGCACCAGTGTCCGGTGCCTTGTCAATGACACTTTTCCAAATTTTGACCACCTCCGTGCAAACTGAGACAGCGGCAAATACCCACCCCACGGGCTGAATCCAAGAAGAGAGAACGTCTGCATCTTGCAAGAAATTAGCTTAAGAAATGGACATTGGCAGTCCTCCCTTTCTTTCCTTCGTCCCTCAGCACCCCCTGTGAGCCCCGCTCCTCACCCCCGCCTGCAGAGGAACCAGATTTAGTGCCTCAGCTGAGAGAATGAGACGCTCTGTTATTTTTCATGGGAAATTAGGCCTGACCCTGCTGTCAGTTAGCTCATGCCGAGGGAGGATGGATGGCCTGGGGCGTGGTGCTTAGCCCCTGCTCTGAGCACGCCGGGGCAGGGATGGAGGCGCTCAGAGGCCAGCCTGGCTGGGGGCCAGCCATGATGTCACCTGCCACAGGGTGGGGGCAGGGATGGCAGGAAAGGTCAGGGAGCCTTCATCCAGGTGATGGATGCCAGTGGCCTCCCCGTGCCTCTGTTGGTGTCACCCATAATGGTCCCACCAGTGACCTCCCCACACCTCTGTTGGTGTCACCCATGATGGTCCCACCTCTGTCACTGGCCATGACCAACTCATCCAGGTGACACTCAGGCTGCTCCTGTCTTTTTCAGCTCCCAACTCTACCTCTTGCCCCACTGAGGAAAGCTGGTGGTCAGGGCTGGTGATCATCATTGCTGTGTGCTGTGCCTCCCTGGTGTTTCTGACCGTGCTTGTCATCATTTGCTACAAAGCCATAAAAAGGTGAGTGCTCACCCACTGCACCCAGCTCCAAGCCGAAGGGAACCCCAGCTGGGCTTGGGGCTCCTACACACATCCCGTATCATTATTTTAAATTATAAAAGTTGTTAAGCATATAAGAAGCAGAAAGAATATACAGTGACCTTCCATCTACCCTTACCCCGATTCAACAGTTCATCGAGATCTTGATAAATTTGCTGTATCTATTTTATTTTTCCTTTGATCTTTTTCATTGCTGAAATATTTTAAAGTTGATCTCAGAAATAATTTCTCTGTCACTTTAGAGAGTTTGATTCCACAAGCAATTGATTAGCACCAATTGTATGTCAGGCCCAGTGCAACGTGAAAAATACAAAAACGTTGCAAAACCCCGAAGAGGCATAGGAGTTGTTAACGATATAATATTTCAAAGGAAGTTTTTTAAACATTTCCCGACTCCCAAAAGTAGAGGGCCCACATTAAGAACATTCCTAAAATCTAAAATATGTAAGTTTACTCTTTAAGTTCGTTGTTCTATGTGATTTCACTTAAGTAATTCAAAAGCAGGAAGTAAAATATCAAGGTAAAAGCCTTAAAACAAGTCAGGCACACAGGATGGGGGGGCCACAGAAAGCCAAGAGACCAGGAGCGTCCTGGTAACCCGGCACAGGAGGGAGGACACCTGGCGGCAGAGACTGGGCATGGCGGCTCCACGCAGGACAGGCCATGCCCTGGGGATCTGCCACCCAGCCGGGAACCCAGACTCAGAGCCCCGTCTGCCCAAAATGCACATGCTGCGGGGCAGTCTCCAAAAACACTGATAAATAACACAGGCATAACTATAATCAGCAATACCTCAGCCGGGTGCTGGGTTCTTCTCCTCACCAACGTTCTCTTAGTTCATCTCCACCTACATTTTCCCAATCAGCTCCATTTTGCAGAGGAGGTTGAGGTTCTAAGGAGTTAGAGAGCTGCCTGGGGTGGCGCAACTGGTGAGCAATGGAGTCAGTAATTGAACCCAGAACAAAAAGACTCCGAAGCCCAGCCCTGACTACACACCGTGTTTCAGGGCTATTGACGAGTTCGACTCCAGTGTTGGGCTAAGAACAGACCTCGGTATTCCTGCCTGACCTCCCTCAGGGATGCGGGAGAGGGGATACTCGGGGTTTGGTGAGGCCTGTCTGTGCTTCTTTGAGACCAGAAGGACATACAGACAGAAAGGCCCAATGCTCTAAGACCCTGTAACTCTGGGTAGGGGCCTAGTCTTGAAAACCAAGGTAGGGCCAGGCGCGGTGGCTCACGCCTGTAATCCCAGCATTTTGGGAGGCGGAGGCGGGGTCGGGTGGATCACCTGAGGTCAGGAGATTGAGACCAGCCTGACCAACATGGTGAAACCCCGTCTCTACTAAAAATACAAAAATTAGCAGGTCATGGTGGCACAGGCCTATAATCCCAGCTACTCGGGAGGCTGAGGCAGGAGAATCTCTTGAACCCGGGAGGCGGAGGTTGCAGTGAGCTGAGAGCGCACCACTGCACTCCAGACTGGGCGACAGAGGGAGACTCCATCTCGAAAAAAAAAAAAAAAAAAAGGAAGAAAGAAAACCAAGGTGGATGGTTGGAGTCTCCCAGGGGACATAGCTAATCCAATTCCCACGTGTTTTGTAGGCGCCTCCTTTGTGCCAGGCTTGGTGGGCATGCAAACAGGTAAGACCCAGGCTATGCCCACAGGCTGCTCCATGAGGCTGTGGGAGGTTTGCTGGTAGCCCGCTGTGGCTGCCTGGAGGAGTCACGGTGCATTCTGATCTGGACCATAAAGCATCTGAGCTGAAGGCCTCCTGGAATGGGAGGAGGGTTTTAAGTAGCAGAGCAGAGGAGGCATTCTAAGTCAAGGCACCTATGAGGGGAGCAACCGGACACCAGGAAGCCCCCGCGACGCAAGAGATGAGGCTGGAGGAGCCGTGAGCCTGACTGGGGAGGCCTTTGTCACCAGGCTGAGTGGTGACTCAGACACTAGGAAGTACTGAAGATTAGCTTCAGTAGCTACTTTTTGGGGGAAGAGTGTGCACCACCAGGCCATGGCTGCCAGTCTCCTTGCAGACACGCCCCACTTCCCCTGGGAGAGGCTCAACATGAATAATCTGTTTAATATAAACTCATGTTCTTACAAAAGACACCTGAGCCACTTCTGCCTCCCTCCCTGCCCCAAACCTCCCCTGAAGAAATGTGCTACCTGCTTCTACCGGAGGAGGAAGAGAGAACAAACTCACTTTAATAGCTCACTAGGGCAGTGCAGCTCAGCGGTAGCCTGCTGGGCTTTGTCTCGGCTGGGCTGGGGGGCTCCCAGGAAGGGTGTGAGGGGCGTCATCTCAGAGCAGCTATAGAGGGGTCTCCTGTCTGTCCGCTTCCACCCTCTCTGAGCTCTTGGCTCCTGGGTCTCTTAGCACCCTGGAAAAAACAGAACTCATGCCAGATGGCTCAGTGGACCAGCCTTCAGATAGTGGGCTTCTTCCAGGGGCATCAGCGGGGCTCCACCAGGGCATGGGCGGGGATCCTCTGGGGTGTGGGCGGGGCTTCTTCCAGGGGTGTGGGCGGGTTTTTTTGCAGGGGTGTGGGTGGTGCTCCTCTGGGGCATGGACGGGGCTTCTTGTAGCGGGTGGCGAGGATTATTCCAGCGCTTTGGGTAGGCCCAGAGAGCAAGTGGGGCAGGTGAGGCACTCAGGGACTTGCAGAGTGGGAGCGGTTAGCACCTCTAGGAAGACAGGCAAGCCGGAAACTAGTGCCGTGGGAACCTCGTGAGAGACTCGCACTCAGGAGGAAGGCCGCCTAGCAGGAGCTGCGGTTGGAACTGTCAAAGAAGCAGCCCCAAAACAGGCAGGAAGGGAGAAGAAATGCTCCCAGCAGCTCTCCATGCTTAGGTTTCCCGTGGGCGCCTCCCGCTGGCCAAACCCAAGAAGCAGGGGAATCAGGACACACAGTCAATAAGGTCGGCCTCCCGGGGGCACAGGGCGGAAAGCCCGTGAAGCAGGCAGTTGGGGTGTAAGCCGACGCTCTGCTGCGCAGCCCCTTTGCTGCCCTGCACCAGGCTCTGCATCCATCTGCGGATCAAGACCTGGGGACACCGAGGAACAGGACCCAGCCCTTTGACCTCGAGGTCTTCATAATCCAGAGAGAGCATCCCTGGTGCAGCAGACAGATATTTAATGACAAGAGGGGACCGTGTTCATTGCGGGTGAAGGCAGCAATAGAGCCCAATGTTGCCAAAACCCACCTAGAAGGAGGCTGGGGAGGGCGGCCTAACCCGTTGGTGGAGAGAGAAGGAGGCAGCAGAAGCTGCAACCCTGCCTACAGAGCAAAGTGCTCCCCACTGCCCCCAGGCGCTGACCTCAGCTGGGGCTGTAAGAGATAGCATCCTCACTCAGGCCAGCTGCCTGTCCACATTCCTCTCCAGCGAAGTGGAGGATTTCTTGCTCACGGCCAATTGTTTTTGGTCAATAATTCATCTGAAATATGACTTTTCTCTCAGGAAACAAAAGTATCTCATGTCACTACAAAACCATTAAAAGGAAAATTTAGTGATAAACCCTACTCTTTTTTTTTTTTTTTTAACTCTGATAGCCTCGAGTCCTAGGGATTTCCAAGAGATCTTTGTAAACGGCCCCAACACAGCCTTTCAGAGCCGGGTTGCTGAGAGGCTGTTTCTAGAATCGCGTAGGTCAGGGAGGAGGTGACTCTGGAGATGCCTTGGCACCTGGGGGTGTCAGCTGCCAGGACACGGGCCTCGGCAGGGACGGGCGGACACCGAGGGCCGAGTTGCAGTTGTGGAAGGCGCACCCCTCAGGGCCCTCACATCTGTGTCCGAGGCCTGGCTGAAAGGGGGCTGGACCGTGGCAGGAGGAAGAGTCTCACTAGCATTTGCTAGACGCAGATTAGGTGAATTAACACTTCCTCCTGTGACTCAGCAAACCTTCACCAAGTCCCACCTGTGCACTGGGTAGACCGTGCTCAGGGAGCTTCCAGGCTGGGGGAGTTCAGAGGAGGGACACCTTGCCCAGACCTGATAGCCAGGCGGGGTGGGGAGGTTTCTCAAAGAGGTACATTACCCAGGCCAGGGGACTGGGCGGGGAGGATGTTACCTGAATTTGCATGAGCACAAGCAGTGGCCCCCAAGTCAGCTGTCGATGACCCCAAACTCCAGAGGGGGTTCCCAGCCACAGGGAGCCCATGCAACATGCATTTTGGTGGCTTCATTGCCCCGCGCTTGTTGTAAACAAGCCTTTTTATCTACAGCTGCATGGAGAGCAGGCCCCAGAGCCCTTGGGTGCTGGGTACCCCCATGCCTGGCACCAGGGTGTCCTCCCACCCCTAGGCCTGATGGGAACGTGTTTCTGACAGCAGGACAGCCTGATTTGTTAAAAGAGCCCAGAACGGGGAGTCAAGCCCCCAGGCCTATTCCCTTCCCAGCCCCAGCCCAGCCGGGCTCAGCTGGGCTCAGCAGGTATCACTTCCTTCTGTGGCCTCTGTTTTCCCTCTCTGAAATGACAATCTCCAAGCAGACTTTTGTGTCCCCATCCTGGATCGCAGGGGACCATCGCCACTCAGGCATTCAGCCACTTGGACGTATAAATGCTGATCACTCTGCCCGCCAGGGCCAGGCCAGGTGCCAGGACCAGGTGCCAGGCACTGGGCCACAGGAGTGGGCACCACCGGCACAGTCCCTGCCCATGCTGCACATACCTTTTCGGGGGAAGAAGTGGGCATCAATCAGACCAGACTGCCCCCAAATCACAGTCAGAGGAGAGGCAGAAGAGCAGAGACAACACGAGTGTCCATCCAGGGCAGGAGACAAACTTAAAACAAGCAATGACCACAGAGAGTCATCAACATAAAGCTCCAAGGGGTAAGGCACCCGCTGCCCAGGTAGACCTCAGATCCCAGCTGGGGGAGCCCCACAGGCCTGTGCACTCGCAGGGATGAGGCTGTTTTCCCGGGGTGGCATTTACAGCTTCTCTGACAGCCACACCCTTCAACTCAGAGAAGAGCTCCTGTGTTGAGGGGAGATGATGCCCACCCCCTCCCTGGAGACACGCCCACGCCGGCACAGGAAGAACACCTTGCCTCCATTGGCCATCTGTGGCGTGGGTCTGTTGAAGCCACTGGACAGCCATTTCCCTCTCACAGGTATAATTGGCAGAAAGACCAATACGTGGTTTCAGGACGGTTTGGCTGACCCTGCAGACGTTACTTGCTGACCTTAAGCAAGCGTGCTGCTTCCTGGACGTGGGCTTGAGTGTGCGTGATTGTTCCTAAGCACCACTTATTGCCGGGCTCTGGCCCTCATCAGCTGTTTGTGGTTGAGCCGCTTTCAGTAGAACGAGCACTTTTGAATGCTCAAGTCTTCTTGATGGTGCCTTAGAAAACCCATTGACTGGCACAGAACTGTTCAGTGTTGATCCATTTATTGAGCACCTACTGTGTGCTGGGGAGTAAGCACAAGGGATGCAGAAGAAACAAGACAGTCCCTGTTCTCCTCCTGCTGGAAGAGGCAGATTAAGCACACACACCAGCAAATTAATAAATGAGGTGATCTTAAGGACTATGAAGAGAAAAAAAATACAGGGTAACGGGGAAGAGAAGGAGAAAGGAATGAAGGCTGCGTCCTCTCCAAAGAGTCGGGCATGTTGTGCATGCCTTTTGAGACAGCTTAATGATTAGAAAGTATGGCTAGAGCATTGCACATTTATTACCTCCTTTTAATTTAGTTTTAATTTTTCTCAAAGGAATACATATACATACTATCGTTTAAAATGTCAAATGTGCTCCCAAGGCTCTTAAGAAAGACAGCATCCCCCTGTCTTTTCCCCCGAGTCTCATTCTTGAGAGGCAACCACTTTCAACAGTTAGCTGTTTCTTCTGATATTTCTCTCCATACGCTAAGTGATGTGTATACTGCTATTTAAATTCTCTTTCCATTTTAAGCACCATCTATTTACTTTCCACTGTGGAGGATACCAAGGCCAGCACCCTTGCAGTACAGACATACAACATACTTCCCCTCTTCTCATTCTCCACCTAGAATGGGGTTCAGTATGGGATTCTGTGCCTATTCAGGGCTTACCTTAGTGTAACAAAGAACGTATTGTGCATAGCTGAGCCACATAGCATACTATGCTGTTTCCTTTCCTGGGGTTAACAATGCCTCCTCTCAACACAGTCAAATATATCAGTTCCATTTTTGTCCTGAGGGCTCCATGCTCCTCTCCAAGGTGGACTGTGGGTCTCTGAGCCTGTTGCACAGTTGTCACCCTACAATCATCCTCTCCAGCACCCTTCCAAGCTGGATGATCCCAACACGGCTCCTCCCTGGGAACCCGCTGCCCTTAGCTCTCTCCGTCCCTCTCCAACTCCAGTCTCTCATCTCCTTAGCTTGATTGTTTCATGGATATTTTTCCCAAGATCTTTCCTGGATCATAGACTCAATAGAAAGTTAATCAGTGAAATTAGTTTTCTTTTTAGAATTTACACTCTTTCTGGAGCTTTGGGATAGCCCAGAGAAAGGTTAGTTCTTACTGAATGTGTGGCGTATAGAGAAGACCTGGTTACCTGGGGCACCTGGAATACCAGGGAGGGTGGAAATGAGTTTCCTAGGGAGTCTGAGCCAGAATGAACCTTCATGGTCAAGAGCCAATCCCTTGTTTTACTGATGTGGGAACTGAGGCCTTGGTGGGGAGAGAAATGGTTCAGGTTCCAGATGTTTCCTGCCCTCCTCCTGGCTCATCGAGCACTCCCATAGCTCTCTCTGGTCAGTGTCCTTCCCCTCACTTCGTCCAGTTGAGTCCTTGCTGCTCCTCCATGGAGATCCAACTCAAATGCCACCTCCTCTGAGATGTCATCCTGGACGAGTATAGAGCTGTCTCTTCCCTGTCCAACTGCTAGAGTCATAGATCTCCCTGAATTTACAATTCTGCTTTCTGCTGTAGGTAGGTGTGTGTCAGTGTTCGTGTGCCCACACACTTGCGAATGTATGGTTGTGTGCACACACGGTAGATGGGGATTGGTCATCTCATCTTACTCATCTCTCTCCCAACGGTGCCTGGCATGATGCCTGGCACATAGTAACTGTTCAGTGGTGGTTTCTGTGGTGTGAATGGAGGCTTTTTCCCACAGACTTGCCAGAGTCCACCTTTTAAACTGACAAACTCTATTTAGAATCGCAGTAAACTCATTTTTTTCCCTATCTGGATGAGTGAAATGGTCTGCTTTTGGTGTAAATAACACGCACCAAATTTTAAGTGTTGGGCGTCACCCCTTCACCAGTTTCAGTTTTCCCAGCCCCCTGCCATTCTTGCCCCCTCCCTCTCAACCCCGTTTCTTCAGTAGGTGTCCTGCCATTCTCTCCCTTCCCCATACGATAGCTCAAGTGCATGTACCCTGACTCAGCGGTCCCCTCTGCAAGCTTCGGAATAGCACAGCCTCTCTCCCACCTGTGCATGACACACTCCCAGGCTGTGAATGCGGTGGAGCAGCCCCGCCATCTACCTCCTCTTCTTCCTCCCCACAGGACACACTTACTGTGCCAGAGGCCAACCCAGCCCTCTCTCCCTCATTGCCTGCTCTGGCCCTCAGCTGATCTGCAGAGTCAGGGCCAAAGGAAGGACATGGGGAAGAAAAGGTAGGCCAGGCCCAGAGGCCAGCAGTGAGGACCAGAAATCAGGACAGGAGTGGAACTGCTCCATCCACCCTCAGCTCACCACAAACTTCCAGGAGCAAGAAATTCACCTTGAATGCATCTTGGTGCATTCCTGGGGCCCTGAGACTGGGGTTATCTCATGGGCCAAAGCCTCTTGGCCAGGTGGGGTCTCAATGCGGTTCCCATCTGTCACCTCTCCCTGCTGTTCATATGTGTACCTGTAGCAACACTCCCTCCTCCCCACTGCCCCAAACCCAACCCAGAATCACCACACCTGGTTGTACTGTGAGTCAGGTCAAAGTCAGTATACTCCAAGGAAGGGCCTCTTTAGGGCAAGTGCTGAGCATTGTTGCATGGCCTTGGCTGCTCAGAGACCATCCTGCATCCTTTGGAACCTGGGCTGGATTCAAGGAGCTGGCACCTGTGCTTAGGCCAGAATCAAGACTCGATCTTCTGACTCCTTGGCCAGTGTGCCTTCCCCTGGGCCTCACTGCCACCTTCTAGGCTGTCTGGGGCTTGGCTCTTTGGAGTCCCAGAAGCTGCATTGTCCTCACCATCACACCCACATCCTCCATCCAGGAAGAGGTCAGGCCAGCAGGGGGCAGGGGCACGAGGTCCTGACCTGTCCTGGGCTGAAATGCTTCCTTGGACTTATTTGTCCCCCCATAAAGACAGATCTTCCATGATGGGTGATAAAATCCCATCCTGCTGTGTGAGGCAGGCAGCAGGGACGAGCCCGCTTCATCTGCCAGCATCCTTGGTGTGGGGGGCATGGAGCCCAGGCCTCCGTGCACTGTGGACAGTCATGGACAGAATGCTCAGCAGATTGACGGTGTGTGTGCTCAGGACCAGCTGTTGGGAGACCCAGACGGATCCCTGCTTCTTGGGGCATTTTTCTTTCGTCATCAAGAAATGCGTGCCTCTCTGGACCCATCTCTCCAGACATGCTGGGTCAAGGTCATGGGGCAGGGTGAGGGTAAATGGGAACCCCCATTTAAGAAGTCCTCAGGTGACACCCACCTCAGTCAGGATAAGACCCAGACAGCTTGCCCCGGCCAGCTGCACCCTACAGGGGCTGGCTCCTGCCCCACTGCTTCTGCTGGTGTTTTTCTCCTCCTCTCCACCCTGGCTCAGGACTCTCCAGCTGCATGGGCTTCCATCCCGGCTCTGTCCTGCTCCTTGCATGGCAGGGTCCTTCTCACCCCCTGGACCTCGCTGACCTGTCAGCCTACCAGGCCTCCCACTATTCTCTCCCTCAACACCTGGTTCTTTGCCATCTTAGTTCCTCTCCTAATTTGCTGCCATCTGTTCATTCGTGTACTGCTGGTCAGATGATGGCCAACCTGGTGCCAGGTCGAGGCCAGTGTCCTTGGGCCATATGAGTCCGTTCTGTGCACTCAAATGAGCCGAACCCACAGGACCATGGAGGTGGAACCACCTGTGAATGAATCTTGTCTGTGAAGAGAGGCGCCCTGTGCCTGAGGTTGGGGAGTCCAGGGGAGGGGGATGGGCCAATTCTCTGGGGGAGACACGCCCTCAGCCTCCTTGTTTGCTTCAGGAGCCCCCGAAGCAGTGCCGGGCATTTCTGTAGTGCCCATGGTGATCAGGCTGGGCTGGGCTGGCTCAGGACAGCTGAGCAGCGTAGGATGCAGGGGAGCCCTGGTGGGGCATGACCGCCCAGGAGCTCAGGGCAGGTCTGTCCTGGAAACCCAGCCTCTAGGAAGAACAGATGGCTTTGTGTATTCCCATTACCAGTGAAGGCCTTTTGTGACAGCAAGACAAGGTGAAGGGAGGTTCCGTGACCTGGGGCTGGTGTCCAAGGGCATGCCCACATGTGTCTGCCTGTGCCCACCTGTTCTGTATAGGACCCCCACCAGACCTCAGCCGAAGGCCCTTCTACCCAGAGGTGTTCCCCAGCCCCTTCATCCCCAGCACAGAGGGGTGGCAGGGAGGCATTGTCCCTGGAGTTTCAGGGAGGCGGGTGCCCAGACCCCCAGTGAGACAGACACCGTCTGGGCCGCTTCTGCCCACAGAATCCCCATCAGGGATCTCCATCCCCCAGCACCATTCTGGCATATCAGAGGCTTGAAGGACAGTCACCGAGGCCTGAGCTAGCTTGGAGGTCCCTGTCCAGGGCTCTGTGCGTGACCCCGCAATCCTTTCTTCAGCCTCCGGGCTGGGAAGGGCTCTGCCCTAGAACAAATGCCAGGCTGCAGAGCAGTGCTCGAGGGGAGAGAGAGTCACGCCTGTGAGGAGGCCCCCGCCGCCGGCGGACCCCTCTCTGCTCCCCTCGGCCCACAGCTCCCAGGGAAGGATGCAAGCATGCGAAATGCACAGGAGCCAGTTCCGCCACGGCTCAGCAGAGGAGGCCAAACAGGTGATCCCAGGGGATGGTCCAGACAGTGGGTCCCACTGGCTGTGAGGACGCTTGTCTGCCGCATGCCTGTCTCCCACCCCTGGGCGATGGAGGCTGGACGTGGGGCTGCTGCTTCTCACGGTGACACCCTCGAGGCTCAGAAAGGCTTTTTTCGGCTTCTTGACCCAGGTTTGGGGAAGTCTGAGGTCTACAGAAGAGTCTCATCATGGAACGCTGAGTGTGTGTGTATATGAGTGTGGGGCTAGATGTATATAGGTATGCGTATGCATGTGTGTGTTCGTATGTATGTGTGCATGCATGTGCACATATGTGTGTGCATATGTGTGTAGGGACATGGGTGTATGTGTATATTGTGTGTGTGTGTAGGTACATGTGTGTATGTGTATATTGTGCGTGGATTCGTGTATATGTACATGTGTCTGCGTGTATGTGTATATTGTTTGTGTGTGGATTTGTACATTTGTTTATGTGTATGTGCCTCTGTGTGTGTGCATATATGTGTGTGTGTAGGTACATGTTTGTATGGGTTTGTGCATATGTACATGTGTGTATGTGTATATTGTGTGTGTGTGGATTTGTGCATATGTACATGTGCCTATGTGTATGTGCCTGTGTGGATGCAGGTTCATGTGTATGTATGGGTGTGGGAGGGTGTCGGGTGGGCAGTCGGGAGGATGAATGCTTTCATAAGAGGTGAGTCCGGGACCTTTAACTTTCACTTCTCCCAGGGGCACATGAGGCGGGAAGAGAGCCTCCCTTCTCAGGCTCCCAGAGTTGTTCTTTGCCTCCGTCTCCTCCATCCCCACAGAGCAGCGGGCTGAGGGGGAGGCTGTCACATCATGATCAGCAGGGCCTAAGAGGGGTACCTGGGTCCTGGCCCTCCTTGCCCAGGCCAGAGGTGCTGGTGGAGGCGTGGCTTCTGCAGGCTCGTGGCTGCTGGCATGGGCGGCTGGAGCTGTCCGCACGGCACTCCGAGCAGGGAGTATGGGGGCTGCTGCCCTCTGAGCCCAGGGCAGGGACAAGAAGTCTCAAGGTGGCAGAGCTCACCCTCCTGCATGCAGGAATCCTGGGCGCTGCCAAGGAAAGTCTCCCTAACCTCTCTCTTGCTTTCTAGGAACCATGCCATTTAGGGAGCCCTCTGTGGCCATCTCTGCCTGGACCAGGGTGGAAAGGCCTCTTCTTGGTTTAGTGAGACCAGCCTCAGCTGACTCACAGAGCTGCAGAGCCAGGCTGGGTCCTAACAACTCTCTCTAGCATTTCCGGAGCCCCATGGTGCACGCGTTAGGTAGGAAGTCTGTGCAGACTGGAGAACCTTGGCTGCTGCCAGCCAGTGGGGCCAGCTGCCTGGTGACACCTTTTCCCCAGCAGTACTGAGAGCTAACAAACATTTATGGAGCACTTACGGTATGCCAGACGCTTGTCTAAGTGCTTGACATGGACTAACGTGTTTAATCCTCCCAACAAGCCTGTGAAATGGACACCACTATTGTGCTCATTTCAAAGACAAGAAACTGAGGCATAGAGAGGCTATGTAGCTTGCCTGAAGTCACACGGCCAGAAAATGGTGGGGTGGAGGTTTACTGAGCCTTGACATCTGCCTCTTAGCACTTCCGCAGCGTCACCCTGAAGTGCCGTGCTTGGTGGAAGGGTGGAGTTGAGGGGGTGCAGAGGTGGAGCCATCTTCTGCTTTAGGGAACAGCCAGCTTCCATGGGGCTCCAGTGAATCTCAGAAAGGCTTTAGAGCAGCAGTCCAGGCAGGAGAGTGGTTGGGGACTCAGCTCCGGTGGCAGGAGGGGAGCAGATCATGACCACTTCTCAGGAGAGCCCTCGGCTGCCACCCTTCCCCATCACCATGTGCGGGCTCCTGAATGCTCCTGTCTGCGGCCCTTACCTGCCACAGGTGCCGAGCCCCTGCCAAGCCCCTCTGCCTGCTTTCCTGTCTGGGAAACTGGCTGAGCAGCTGCGAAGGCCCTGGGCCCCCTCCTCACCCTGCCTTCCAGGGTCCTCCTCCTGCCAGGCTCACTTCCTGCTTAGCTCTTCCCAGCCACCTCTTCCCCAGGGCCTGCGAGTACGAAGGGGTCTCACAGACGGCAGGAAGCCTTTAGAACTCTCTCCTTGCCTCCTGCCAATAGGAATCCTACTGACCTCCTCACCTTACCCGAAAAAGAGTGGAAACCTTGAGCCCTCCGGGCTTAGTCATTTCCAAGGGAGCTCCATGCCACCTTCATCTCTTCATTATCCACCCTAAAAGGCCCTTAAGCCCTATCTCCCATGATCTGGACCTGTTGCAATTGTTTTTATTTTAGCCCTAAGCCCAATATGTAGTACGTATTAAGGAGAATGCCGTGTGGGCTTGGGTCCAGACTCTTTTCTGCCTGTTAATATTTTCTGCAATCCTGATGCTGATGTCCTTTCTTCCCCTCATGTATTCATGATCTATTTCTCCCACTTGAGTCCATCAGTGGCCTCACTGGGGAGCACAGGATCTCACTGTAAGAAAATGCCCCCCCCACAAATTGTCCAGGCCATGCAGATTTCATGGAGTCAGAAGTCAGGCACACCCAGCAACATCAGAGCTACTTAAGGCTTCCTGGAAAGGGGTGGGTAGGACAGGAACGGGGATGAAGGGGACAGAGGGAGCAAAAGGCCCAGGGCAGAGCTTGGCTGCAGAGTCCATCATTTCCCATGGATCCCGACATAAACAAGGTAGCACAGCTGAGGCCTGTAAACACAGAGTTTCCAGAGAGTATCTGTTAGCGTCTACATAAATGACGTTCTCAGATTCATATGTGGGATATGCTGAGTTAAAGCAAAAGGAGACAGGCTTCTTGGAGGACTCTGAAGAATCTCTAAGAGGAGGGTGGAGGAAGGCTTTCCTAAGTTGATGAGATCCCAGAGCTCATAGGGGAACACCTGCTGGGAATGCTGATTAAATGGGAAGATGCTGGCACTTTGGGAGGCCGAGATGGGAGGATCACTTGAGGCCAGGAGTTCAAGAACAGCCTGGGCAACATAGCGAGACCCTGTCTCTACAAAAAATTTAAAAATTAGCCAGGCTTGGTGGCACACACCTGTAATTCCAGCTACTCAGGAGGCTAAAGCTGGAGGATCGCTTGAGCTCAGAAGTCCAAGGTTGCAGTGAGCTGTGATGATGCCACTGCACTTCAGCCTAGGCAACAGAGCAAGACTCCATCTCCAAAATAATAGTAACAATAATAATAATGGGAAGATAGATGTCTGGCCAAGACACAGTGTTAGTGGGTGGTGGTCCAGGCCCCACCACAAACCAGATGAGTGTGCTTGGGCAAATTAAACCCTCTCTAAGCCTCAGTTTCCCCATAAAATTAATCTCTTACTCCAGGCTTAGCTTCTTCAGGTGACCACTGAGAGAAGGGACAAGGAAATCTCTGTGACGGAGAGTGCTTTGCACAAAGCATGATGCACTGTGGGAGGAATTGTGGGTTTGCCTCTTGCATTCCTGGAAGAAGCCACGGTGGCCGGGCTTGACCACCTGGAGTGAGTGCACTTGGCTTGCTTAGCAGAAGTTTTGAGCTACTTCTGCTGCAGGAGAAAAGGGAACAGTTCGCTACCAGACTGAGCTCAGTGTGTGGTCTCTGAGTAGGCCTGATCGTTCTTCCCGTGAACTGCTAACGATCCCCTCACAGACCCTGCCTCCTCTGAACTCACTCAGTCAGGGCTTTATCCCAGAGACATCGAGCTGGTCACCAGGCACCAGCCCTTCTGACTGTGGCTCTGGGGAGGCTCTGGGGACATTTGAAAAGGCAGAAGCAATCAACTTCTGGGCCTATGATAATGACCATAAATGTCCAGCCTGGACAGCTCCCAGCAAGGGCAGATCCAGGCTCAACCCTGGCACCCCTGGGAACCCTGGAGGGGGCTGGGCTACAGCCCCGTGGGGATGAGATAGCAGAATTGTGGCATGGAATTGGGCTACAGAGAGCATGTGTGGCTTAGACCAGGAGGATACAGACACTCAGGCTGGGGGCCAGAGCCCTCCTGAACAACTCGAGGGAGGGAGGAAGTGAGACTTGAGCCAGGCCCAAAAGTACACCATAATTTCAGAACCCCAGCAAGTGAGCAAGAGCCTTCCCAGAGCCTCGCTCCCAGCCCTCCTGATCCCTTATATGCATAGGAAAAACCGCTTTTGGGGTTAGGGGCCCTCTGGAATGAGCTTCAAATGGCTCAATTTAAAGTGTTCAAGAACCACTGGTGTGTATTAATTTAGTGTAGACATTCACCACCATCATCACTACCACCGTTGCCATTACCATCACTATCATTGCCACCCCATCATCATTACCACTGTCACCATCACCACCACCATTGCCATCTCCACCACCACATCACCACCACCAATACCACCTCCACCACCATAACGACTATCACTATCACCACCACCAATATGACCTTCGCTACCATCATTACCACCATCATCACCTCCATCACCACCACTGTTAACCCAACCATCACCACCACTACCATTACGCTAACCATCACTATCATCATCATTACCATCATCACCCCATCATCATTACCACTGTCACCATCACCACCACCACTGCCATCACCACCACCAAAGCCACCTCTACCACCATCAGAACCACAATCACTATCACCACCAGCATTTTGACCTTCACCACCAGTATCACCATCACCACCATTGTCAACCAAACCATCACCACCACCATTACCCTAACCACCACTATCATCACCACCATTATTAGCATCATCACTGCTGCCCCCATCACCATTACTACCTCCACCACCCCATTACCACCAGCATCACCACTACCACCACCATTACCACCAGCATTACCACTACCACCACCACATTAGCACCAAATCACCACTACCACCACCACATTAGCACCAAATCACCACTACCACCACCACCCCATTAGCACCAGCATCACCACTACCACCACCCCATTACCACCAACATCACTACCACCACCACCCCATTAGCACCAGCATCACCACTACCACCACCACCACCATTACCACCAGCATCACCACTACCACCACCACCATTACCACCAGCATCACCACCACCACCATTACCACCAGCATCACCACCACCACCATTACCACCAGCATCACCACTACCACCACCACCACCATTACCACCACCATCACCACTAGCACCATCTGCTTCATCACATTTTGCGTTTGCCTTTGCCCACACTGAGGAAGATTGCAGAACTCAACCCCTAGCACTTCTCTTCTGTTAACTGTCTGTGCCCTGATCGAAGAGATCAGTCAAGGCCTGACCATTGTAGAGTGAACATACCTTCTTGTTTGTCCAAAACAGCCCGGACTCATACCTGTTGTCCCTGCTTCATCATTAATAGCTGTCCTCTTTCCCGCTCAACTGTGCCCCGGTTTTCATGACTCCCGAGTTAAGACCACGTCCAGCTTCTAATTAACCCCACAAGGACTAGCAGCCCAAGGATGCTAACCGAGAACACAGCCATTGGCTTCCTTCTGACACTCTCACGGAGCAGGGATGCTAGCTGGAGGTTACACCCCACTGTCAGTGATAACTAATGGTGTCCCTGCCTCCCCCTCCTTTGCCTTCCCTGTCCCCTCCCCCCCGCTTCCAGGAAACCACTGAGAAAAGACGAAAATGGCACCAGCGTTGCTGAGTATCCCATGAGTGCTTCGCAGAGCAACAAAGGAGTGGACGTGAACAATGCAGTGGTGTGAGTCTGCAGGCCCTGGACTCGCTGGCCAGAGGGACACCTTGGTGGCACTGGTGGACATGGGAAAGCAGGTGGACATGAGCTAACCCTGAGCTTGTCCAGGACTTCATTGCCTCACAGGCCCTGAGCCTCCCGCAGGAGAAATCATTGTCTTCCCAGGCTTGCCCCTGGTCAGCCTGCGGGCCCAGTCGGCTTGGACACCAGGCTGAGCCCGGCTCACGCTGCATGCAGCACCTGGGCAGTGTCCCCACCCCAGGCCCTCCACATCCCCCTCCCTGTCTGGTGTCTGGTCCGTCGACTGCTCCCAGCTGCTGTCTAAAGCATGCGCACCGGCAAAGCCAGAGGGATCTGTCTTTCTGCTGTGGCAGGGAGGCTTCCCCCTTTAGCCAAAAGAAAGATGGTCCGGGGCCCACTCCCTGCCGGAAAACCTCTCCTCCTCCCAGGAAGCCTGCCTGCTCCTCTGTTCACATTCTCAACAGAAGCCATCGGCACAGCCAGCAGACAGACGTCCCCTTTCAAAGGTGCTTCCCACACATCTGTTCATCGCCCCATCTGCAGTTGTCAATCTTCAGGGCCTGCCTTCTCCCTCCTATCCCCACTGACACCCCACACCCTAAGCTCCTGACTGCCTGCCATGGAGGGCTGTGAGTCCAGCCTGCAAAATCCCCTCCTGAGCAGACACAGGAGCACGTTTACACTCGGGGGCAGTGTCTGGCCTTCCGGGGGCAAGACGACTCACTGAACCCGCGGCCCAGGGCCACTGGGCAAGGGCAGAGGCCACCGCACCTGTCCTCAGACTCATCCCCACACTTGACCCCATAGGAACTGATGCATCTATGTGAGCCAGGCCCTGCCTTAGTCAGCAGAGGCCACTACTTGTGCCAAATCCACTGTGGGCATGCTGTACCAGGCTGATGCTGGCCAGGCGCTGGATGTCCCCCACAGTCCCCTGAGGCCTGACTGTTGTACTCAGGCCCTCTCCCAGAGTCCTCCATCATCTCCCCATTTTACCATCCCCCAAGCCCCAGTCACCAAGAAGGAGGCGTTGTTCTTCCACAGTCTCATGCTATAGAAGCGCTGAGCCCTCCAGCGTGGTTGGAGGATCAAGGGATGAAATGGGACAGGAGGAGAGGGGTCCTCCAGGCTGGTAACCCCTGCCCGGTTGGCCTGTCTCCCAAGTGGCAGCCTTCCCTCTGGGCCACATCAGGAAACCCACGGAAACAGGGTGATTTTGCATCTCCTGGAAAATGAGTGGGACACTCCTGGCCCCGTGGCTCTCCCCAATGCCCCTACATATGTGCTCAGAAGGAACTCAGTGCATTGAATGGTTCCACTGTCGAGCCCTCTAAGACCTGGTTTGCCTCCTAAACCTCCAATGTACTCCTCTGGTAGCTGTTTAAGCTACAGGTGAGACTTTGAAGTCCAGAGAAGATGGACACACCTGAAAACCAGTCCCCATTTGGGCCGAAACTTAAAATGCCCATTGTCCCAGAGTCCTGGTGCCCACAGCGCTGTGCGTCATTGTCCTGCCCAGGTCATCAGGTGTAGGCTGAGGACAGGCCCAGGGCATACCCTCCCATAAAGGGTTTTTCTTCTTTCCTCATTTCCTTCTATTTGAGGACTTGTTTGGAGTTTAGATTTGAATTTTGCTTCCCCTGGACACCTGGGCATCAGCATAGTGCCGCCCCCTGCTCCTGACCTGGCCGGTACTTCACAGTGCTCTTGAGGTGCGGAGCCAGGTGACAAACAGGCCAGAGGGTGTGGGCCAGCAGCAGGTCAAAGGGGGAAACCCAGCAGACCCCACCCCAGGGCACTCTCCCCTACTGCCTTCAGCCTTCTGGTGCCTGCTGAACCCCCAAGCTGTGCCCTAAGCAGACCCCTGGGCAAGACCCTAGCCCTAAGCACACACCACCCTGTGCTGCAACCATGAGAAAGTGCCCATGCCTTGGGCTGTTCAGAAGCTCAGGAGTGATCAGAGGGCACCTTCTGCAAGAGGGGAGGTTCCTGGCTAAGGGTTCATGGAGTGGTGGGCAGCCTGAAGGGGCTGGGCACAGCCCAGCTTTGCACACACTCGCCTGGTCCCATCATTCCCTACCTTGGCTTAAACCTAGGAGGCCTGGATTTTGCAGTTAGCCTAATCTTCCAGCCCCAGGCGAGGCTCCCTGGCGAGGAATCAGCTGAGCCATCACCACGTTTTGGGGCCCGTATCCTCTTCCCTGAGCCACTGACGCATCCAGGGCTCTGGTCTGCACATAAATTCCCTCTCAGTTGGGCTTATGAAATCCCTTCTCACCCCAGTTAGCAAAAACCAAGGGAAGAGCCTAGTTTTTTAAAAAAAGATTCACTTAATACCCACCCCCAAGCCCAAGACCGGCCATTCAGAAAATAAGTCTCATGGCACAGCAAGGGAGACCCACTAGAGTTTGAGCTTATGAGACATAGGGGTACTTAAAACCATGTCGGCCTAATATTTGAGCTTAGAACTTTTATTTAAAATGAGCCGGCAGTCTCTAGACCCGCACGGATTCTCAGGCTAGTCCGAGCCCTGAGGTCAAGAACGAAATGCACTTCCCTTCTCATTTTCTCAAATAGATCTTTTCCAGCCGTCTCACAGTTGACCCCAACTTTGGAACTCAGATCGTAGGATCTCCCAGAGGTTTCAGGTGTTCCTAAGAAGCTTCTAAAGGAAGTTTTGGAAGAAAGACTAATAGGTGTAAAAATATAAACATATATATTATATATAGCTATATATATTTAAAGAGATCTCTACATATATATATATATATAAATATAACTACTGTACTCTCTGCATCTGTACAAAGTATGAATTAAACTGCCCAGGTAGTGTGAGATACGTAATGCATGAATGTGAATATCCTGAAATCTGCCTTCTTAGCAACGTGCCGCGTGTACTGGAGAGAGGACAGTTGCTCCTGGGAGTTCTCTCAATGGGCAAATGTACAAGTCGATGCCGTCTTATCCACCAACAAGCCATTAAGGTTGGTTTCCTGCTGAGACTTTTGTACCGGAAGCAAGACCGGCAGCACCGGGGGTGTCCATATGCCACTTATGAGGAAGAAAGCACCATGACTTTTTTATTTTCAATAAAAATATAGAGATGTCTGTCAGTTGTCGTTTGTGGGGTGGGAGAAAGGAGAAGGCAGGCCTGAGGGATGGGGGGATCCTTCACTAGGGTCCTGCTATACCCCAGGGCCGGGCTGGGGACCTTCCATGGGATATTTCTCTATGTTTTATCCCAACGCCCTAAGGTCGGTGTTTATGGGGATTTCAAAGGCCAATTCTGTCCCTCATCCTGCCACCCACCACCTTGACCCTTGACTTAATTGAGAATAGGGCGTGCAACCTTCCTAGTTTGCCTGGGACTGAGATTTTCCTGAACCCGCGACTTTCAGGGCTAAAACCGGGGATATCTGGGGAAAATGGGACAAGAAGGTCACCCTAAATTGACAAGTACTCACAGGAATCAGGGAGCAGGAATCAGCCGGCCACACCAGCAGGGTGACGGTGGCCAGGGTCGCCTCCTAGATGTCCACCGCACGTGTAGATCTCAGCACCCACGGGCTGCTCTGCAGAGCCCCCGTACCTGGCCAGCTGCGTGGAGAATGGAGGCTTGCCCTGCACCCCCATGCAGAGGGGCCCAAAGGGCACAGGGCCCCCGCCCTGTGCTCGAGCTCCCGCCACCACCCCGCTGCTTTCTTTTCCAGCTCCAGCCTCACCCTCAGGCAAGCCTCACAGGAAGCAGCTGTGGGGAAGAGTTCCGGTCTGATGGGCCAGAAGGGATGTAGGAAGAGAGAAAAAGTTGCCCCTGCAGCATCTTCATCCTTCTGTTTGGAGTGAGCAGACAGGTCAGAGATGGGGCACAATGGCCAAGGTCAAGCACATACCAGGAAACAGGGATGGGGCTGGGGGTTGAACCCAGCCTGGTGCCTCCAAAGCCTGGCCACTGGGCACAAGCGAGGGGCCACAACCCAGACTTTCTCCACTGTTGGGGCGCTGCTGGGCCCCACCACCCCCGCCTGGGTTCTCTGGGGCTTCAGAGTTAGCTCAGTAAGGGACAGTTAAGAGACCCGTGTGCCTAGAGCTGGGGGGCAAGTATATCCCCCCAACTGGGCTCACAGCCCAGGAGTTCAGTGCAGGATCTCAGGGAAGGGCCTGTGTCCCAGGCATCAGGGACGTGGAGGGAACATGAAAGTTATTAAAGGCACTCCTGTTATAAGCGCCCCTTGCACCTGGGATTCTGTGAGCTCCCGTTGGCCTGCATACAGTAGACACACAGTAGAAGACGACCGTCGTTACAATGACTGTCACTGTTGTCCTTAGTGAAACAGCCTGTGTGATAGTGAGGGATCCTTTGTCCACTGGCCCCCTCCTGGGGCCTGCCTGAAAGCTGGTGAGGGTTCAGTGGGACATCTCAGGCCTCACACCCACTCCTGTGCACGCCCAGACCAGGCGTCCTCAGCAGCAAGCTCAGAGGCCAGCAGGGAGTGGCAGGCCTATGTGCTGTGCTCTGCCTGCTTGTGCAGGGGCCTGGGAATGGGGACCCAGGGCCAGCCTGGCAGAGGGAGGTGGTGATCAGCTGAGCATACAGGTGCCGGGAGCCATCAGCACACAGTTGCAGCATCAGAGCCCTCCTGGGGGCTAGCCCAGTGTCTCCACCTCACATCTCTGGGGAGTTTGGCCACTGGTGACAGCTCCTATGGCCAACATAACAAACTATGCTCTGGCTACCTTGCAGCTCCATGTCCTGCTCTGGGGTCCTGCTGCTGCCCGTGAGGTGGGAGATGCAGCAGAACCCACAGGACATCCCTGCCCGGCACCTGGCAGGGTAGCAGAATTACTGTCTTGGACATATGGGAGTGAGTGATGGCAGGAAAGCTCTTCCTCCTGCCTTCCCCACACATGATACTATGATGTGACATCGCAGAAGATGGTCCTGTGAGCCTGAGTGAGCTGCTGCGCTGGCTTCGGGTGGCAGCTGGCTCAGTAACCTGGCCGCACTGTGGCCTCACCTTTGGGCAGACACTCACATCACCAGGCTCATGACAGCCCCCACTGAGTCACTCGCTTCCTGTTCCTCTACCATCCTCCCACTTAGGAAGTAGCTGACCAGTCATGTGACACATGGAGGATGCCCTGTCTCCATGCCTGGCACAAGTGGTGTCCACAGCCTGCACTCCAGGCACCTATGGCTGCCTTTATCTGGGAGATCCAGCTCTGTGAGGGCCTGCTTGTGGGGGCAAGTGGAGCCGCACTCCCAGCCTGTCCTCCTCTCCTCTCCGGGCTCTCCTGTGGGGCTCCTTCTGCTCTCCATCATATGTTCATCCAGTCAGTCGGTCCCCAGATCCTTAAGAGGCTCTGCTACCGGCCAGGTACCACACTCAACAGAGTTCAGCTTCCCCCACCCGAGGCGCCAGGTGGAAACCTCAGAGGTCCCCAGCTCCTTCAACCTGGTGGGTCCTACTCGGGCCCTCCCATCTGCTCTCCAACCCACCTCCACTTACCCAGCTCCTCCCCATACCATCCCCTACTTCCACTCCCTCTCTCTACCTGCCTCAGGCTTCTCCTCACTCCATGCAACCGCTGCCTGCCCAGCTGAGCACTCAAGCCCACCCTGCTGTCTGCTGTGGACCCATCTTTAGTCTAGCTGCCCTGGGCCCCGAGGCTTCCCCAGCCCCACTCCTCACTGCTCACCCCACCCCACGCCCCACCATCCAGCAAACCACATTCACTGCCAGCCTCGTGTTCCCATGCCCACCCTTTGGCTGGGCTTCGCTGTCCTTGCCCAGCTCACCTCTCCCTCCAGTTTCTGCCTGGCCACCACTCATCTGCTCTCCAGGTCCCCTTCAAAGGCAGCCTCCTCGCTGAACACATGTGCATCATAAACCCACGCATGCCCAGAGCCGGAGGAATGCCCCCTCTCCTGGGCAGCACAGACAGCCCTGCACGCAGAGCTCCCACTCTCTGCCCTCTCTGGCGGATGTTTCCAGTCAGTTATCCTCCGCTGCCTGAGCCTGGCAGTCCCCAGACAACGGCTGCTCACCCATATCCTAGTGTTGACTGGGGACACGTGCTGTGTCCTGGGGAAACAGAGGGAAGCAAGACAAGGCCCCTGCCCTCCAGGGGTAGGTTGGTGGTGGCAATGGCCCCACAATGTGCACAGCGACAATGACACAAGTGTGCAGATAAAGGGACACTCAGGGCCAGCTTCCCAGGGCTTCATGTGCTTTATCTCTTTAATAGTCCCTGCAAGCCTAGGAAGCAGGAAGATTGCCCCCATTGTACAGATGAGTAAACGGAGGTTAAGTGGCTTACCAAGGGGTAAAAAAAAAAAAAAAAAAAAAAAAAGCAGTTAAGGAACAGAGTTGCAATTCACACCTAGCTCTGTCTGACTACAAGTTAATTCCAGGCTCTTCCAACCCAGACAGGTCCTTGGATTTTAAATGGTCCATTCCAGCTGGATTTACAGCCAAGTATCTCCCCTGCCATGGGAAGCACACAGGAGCTGCAGTCAGGGACCCGCGGGTCTAACAAAATCACTTCATATGTGACTGCTGCAAGGCTCTTTCCCTGTGAGCCTCGGATTTCTCACCTGTGAAGTTGGGGGAGATAAACTCCAGTGGCTCTTTTTCCAATTCCCACTTGTGGCTCTCTTTGAGCACGTCTCATCATTCTCTATTCTATCACCTGAGTTTATTTTCAATACAGCGCTTCTCAGCCCCTAAGAACAATTGCCCATCTGTGTACCTGCCTTTCTCCTCCCATTTCAATGTAAGATGGTGGGAGCAGGGGCCTTATTCGTCATCAAATATCCAGCCCTCAAACCTCCAAACATGCTGGGCATGGGAAATATTTGTTAATTAACAGTGGGTTATACATTTTACACAGTACACACAGGCATAAAGGAAAAAATAGCATTTTATTTCATGTAACTGTCCAGAGTCCCTGCCTCACTGGGTGTGAGGGGGGAGAGGAATAAAAACCCTGAATTTGCTAATTGATGGCATTGCAGCCTCTTCTGGTTTGACCAGAGTCTTTTGGGTGACTCTGTGTCTTGTAGATACACCCTTAGTCGTTGAGGCATCTTCCTGGGCCTGCCCCCTGTAAGAAGCACCCGCAGGTACCCCTGAGCAGATATCTGTAGCCTGGTGCAGGGGAGCTGGGCTCAGGCCACATGGCGTCTTCTGGGTTCTCACAGGTCTCTGCTGCAGAGCCCAGGCTGGCCTGGGCTGCTTCCTGGACAGGTGACTGTGGGGCTGTGCCTGGGCTTTTCTAGGCGAAGGGTGACCCCTGCCCCCACCACTCCAGTTGCAAACGTCCAGGCTTGAAGCAGCCTCCTCCTCCTGACTGCGGCCTCTTCACATGTTCCTGAACACAAATGGAGACTTCTGAACTCTGTGCACCCACCTGGTTCAGGGAGGGCTGTGGATGCTTCTCTTCAAGGTTTATGTGCCACCATCTTCCAGGGCTCCCGGGGGCCTTTTCAACTGGGCATCTCTACAACATCCTCACCCCTAAGAGGGAAGGTGAAGACACGCCCACCTGGCCTCCCAGCGCCCCCTGAATTTGTCTCCCTTTTTCTCCTGCTGACAGTCCCCTGAGGTCCTGAAGAGATGATCTGGCTGCCTCCTCATCCTGTCTGCCAGAGCTTCCCCTACATCCTAACCTCCTCCTGCCCCATGAAATCCATGGAACTAGACAGGGGCACCTGGTTTCCTGGAGAAGAATAAAGAACATATCCATTTATTATTTTCAAAATATTATCCCCATTCCAAACCCAATCACGCGCTCACACCGTGTGAAGTCCAAATGCTGGCAGAATGCACCATATGGAAGAGGATTTCCCAGTTGCTCATTCAAACACAGAGACGTGGGGGAGCCGTGAGTCACCACACGAAGCCAGCAGCGTGGGAGCACCACGCTCAGAAGAATGGGAGCCAAATGCCCATTGCAAGCTGTGATTTCATTTCAGCAAAACACCAGCTGCCACACGGCGTTACAATTTGAAGAATAAATGGCTGTGTGACTGCAAGGCGTTTAACACAGAGCCAGGCATGCATCGAGTAGGGTGTGCCTCTTCAAGGTTAGCTCCCATTCTTGTTTGGGATTCCCATTCTGTGCCGGGTACGTGACAGCCATTGTTCCCTTCACTCCTTACAGGAAAGAGGAATTATCATCTCCATTTTGCAGTTGATGAAACTGAAGCTTAGTGAGATTAAATGACTCACCTGTGGTCAGAGAGCAAGTTAACAAGAAAGTCCAGACTCCAACCCTGAGAACCAACCTGGCTGCAAAGCCCTGTCTGGGCTCCTCTCCACCTGCCTCCCCCACCCGAGCCCAGCATGGGAGCCCAGATTCTGCACTGCAAGCTGGAGGCCCTGGGCACACCCCGCTGTCCGCAGAGCCCTCCATGCCCTGCATCCCCACTGGGCAGAGTGATTGTCCTCACCTGGAGAGTTTTTCTGTCCTTCATGCTTGATTGCTTGCTGGTTCCTTTCTTCTCCAAGTGGCCACTTCAAGGAGTGGAAATCAGGGCGTCTGCCAGGCAGCCCTGGGAAGCTCCCTTCTCCACCCACCTGCGGGGAGCCTGTCTGGGCTGCATAATTAAAAAGCCAGCTCTTTGTTCTTAAAACAGCGAAATCTGTGGCTTCCACAAAGGTTCTGCATACCCTGCAGGGAAGAGCTGGTGCCAGGGGCTCACCTTGCCCCACCCACCTGACCTCAGCTTCTCTGAGTGAGAGGAATCCAGGACGGTCGTGGGCTGGAGAGAACAGCCCTGGCCTGAAACAGGGTCAGGGCTGATGGTTGACATATGGAGGGGCAGGTGGGGGCAGAGGAGTGATGCCAGGGAAAGGAAGGGCCGCATGGCGCGGAGAGCATGGCTGAGTGGTACTGGGTACATCCCACCCCTCTTGGCCCATAAAATGGGAGGGCCAATCTAAAGTGGAGAGCAAAACCACTGCCCTGCCGGGCCAGGTAGGTGAATGAATGAGCACACCAGGCCTTGTAAACCAGCCCAGAGGCGGCAGGATTTCTGCCCACGGGCTGGTGGGTTGTTCTTCTTGCTTTGGAGGCTGAGGTCAGTGGAGGGAACTGAGCAAAGCTGGTGCCTGCATGTTACACCAGAGGTATCCAGACAAAAAGAAGAAATTAGAAATTCAAGCTCAGCAAAGAAAATATGCTCTGGGCCAGGGCCAGCCAGCAGGGTGCCCGTTGGTAACTTGTGATCTAAATGACTCTAGGTTACCTTGGAGGTCAGATGAGTAACAAGGGACTTCCTATCATTTAACTATTGGTAATAAGTAATAGCTTGAACGTGGGCTTTGGAGGCAGAAATACTCAGATTCAAATTTTGCTCTATCTTTTACTGAATGATTCCTGCAATTCTTTAATCTCTCCATGCCTCCCTTTTCTCATTTCTAATATGGGGTTAATAATAGAAGTGTCTGCCTCACACCATTGTTGTGAAGATTAACTGAGGTTACTACATCAAAATTGCTATATATGACAAGCTCTCCTATTGGTCGCTATGATTATAAGTAATTAGGGGCAAGTTTCCTCAGGGCTGGGTAAACTCTCAATAGGCCCCAAATCTAGCAGAGTTTATCATCACAATCTTTATTTATCTATTTATTTATTTATTTATTTATTTATTGAGATGGAGTCTTGCTCTGTCGCCCAGGCTGGAGTGCGGTGGAACAATCTCGGTCAGCTCACTGCAACCTCTGCCTCCTGGGTTCAAGTGATTCTTGTGCCTCAGCCTCCTGAGTAGCTGGGACTATAGGCATGCACCACCAAGCCTGGCTAATTTTTGTATTTTTAGCAGAGACAGGGTTTCACCATGTTGGCCAGCCTGGTCTCGAACTACTGACCTCAGGTGATTCGCCCCCTCGGCCTCCCAAAGTGCTGGGATTATAGGTATGAGCCACTGTGCCCGGCCCTATCATCACAATCTTCTACTCATAATTATTCTTTCTCCTAAAACTACTGTATTAAGTGGGAAACTAAATGTGATTTAATTTCTAATCCAAATGTTTTTTGCATGTACATGAATTCCCAAAGCAAGGGGAAAAACACCTATGTCAGATGAAGTGATAAACAGAGATGCCAATAACATTGAGCCACCTCAAAGAAAAAAAAAGACCTCAGATTTCTCTACCCCATGCTTCTGGCACATTTTAGCCAAAAGAGCCTAGACCCCAAAAACGGGGAATAGAAATGAACACATATTGAGTGAGGCCCTGCTTTGGAGGCAGATGGCCTTCAGTCCTAACGCTACTCCCGCTAGCTGCATGATCTTGGATAAGGCACTTAACCGCTGGGCCTCAGTTGCCTCACCTGCAAAGTGGGGATAATAATAAGGCTTATCTCACCCAGGGGAAGGGGCTAAGGAATAAACATCATGTATGTAGAGTGCTTTGTATCTAGTAGATGCTCAATAAATGGTGGCTATTATTGTTCGCCTTTGATCCTCTTCACCTGAGGCTCACCACTCGCTCCTGTCAGTGAAGAACTGGCCAGCCTTTCACTAATAACACATCAGCCATCTCCCAAAGCATTCAAACTCCACAAAAACACGGTTCAGTACCATTCCATTGGGTTCCAACCACTCCCTTCATTCTTCTTAAGAACCTACCATTACTGTCAAAACACCCATTTTCCCAATACACATATTTGCCAATCAGTTCTATTAAAGCAGTATAATAAATGATCTGCATTGTCCAATTAATGCCAGAGGCCCAGCTCATGAAAGAGATGGGAGGACCCATCTTCTCTGATCCAATCCAGTCTTATTTGGCCTGTTGTAGCTTGGAAACAGAGATGAATCTGCTGCAACCACTTGGCCTCTGATGAGACTCTTCGGGAAGAGATTTGCTGGAAACATCCTGGTATCAGGCTGAATGACATGCTTGCTAAGAGATGGTACACAGTGGAGACTGGATGCTCTTGGCTACTGCCACGTTTGGGCTCTCCTGGGTATTGTAGGTCTTAATCCTGAGGCACTGGCTGAAGAAAAAAAAAAAACAAATGAGCCTGTAGCTGTGAGCTGTCCCTCTGTGTGCTCTTCAGGAGGCAGCAAGTCTTCCCAGGGGTCCACAGATTCCAGCGCAGTTTCCCAAGTACCATCACAGTTCTCCACCCATTTGTGCTTTCCATCACCCCAGGAAGATGGGTAGACAGCTCCATATTACAGAGAAGGAAAAACAGAGGTCTAGGGAGGTTTAGTAACTTGTCCAAGGTCACCCAACTCATAAGAGGCATGCCCATTGTGGAAAATCATTAAGAATAGAATCCACACATTTGGAGATTTAGGCCGATTCCACCCTCGGGAATCTCAGTGTATTCTGTTCACACACTGAAACCAGTAGGGTGCTATGTGGAAAGGAAAACAGTCTGTACTGTGGCCGTTCTCCATGCCAATAATTAGTGCTGGTCAAATCTGGAACAGGCAAATTTTGCTGAGATCTCCCTGCCCTCTGTTCTGCATTTGTGGCCGTCACCTGGGGATGATGTGTGCTGTGGCAGAAGTTCATATGGGCAGCGGCTGGGAGCACAGTCCTCAGGGGTCGGATATCCTGGGTCAAGTCCTGGCTCTGCCTCTTACTAGCTGCATGACCTTGGGCAAGTAGCTTTACTTCTCCAGGCTTAAACATAAGAATAAAAATAATAATCAGTAACTTTTAACAAGTGCTTACCACGTGCTAGGTGTTGCCCTAAGCCCTTTTCTTGCATTCTTTCATCATCTCAACAACCCTCTGAGGTAGAATGTGTGTCACTGTCCCCATTTTACAGATGAGGAAACACTAATCTGGAAATCCCAGTGCCCCTGAGGTGGTAAGGAGAATATATCCACAGAAAGGCTGGCTCCAGCTCAGTGCCTTTCAGGGGCCTTTACATAGGTCAGAGGTCAGCACACTTTTTCTGTAAAGGGCCAGATGGTAAATATTTTAGGCGTTCTGGGCCCTACAGTCTCTGTCACAACCCTGCCTACCATTGTAGCACAAACTCAGCCCTACACAATATGTAAATGGTGAGTGTGACTGTTTCCACTAAAACTTTGCAAAAATAGGCCATGGGCTCTGTTGGACCTGTGAGCTGAGGGTGCTGACTCCTGCCTTAGGTGAATGGGTTCTCTTCCTACTTCTTATTAGTGCCAATCTTGCTAAACTTCCGTTAAGTCCCCTCTCTTCCTTTTTTCTTCTAAGTGCCTGAACCCACCTTGCTGAAAGCTTTTTGTCCTCTCTTCCTTTTTTTCTTCGAAGTGCCTGAGCCCGACTTGTTGGAGGGTGGACGTGAGGTTGCGGAAGAAGAAGAGGACACTGGCAATGGCAGGTGCAGCATAGGCTGGGGGAAGCTCACTAGTTTCCATCAGCCAGTGAAGTGGCAGGGCGCCAGCAGGGACAGCATTTGGGTCAGTTTGGCAGGGAAAAGGGTCCTGGTTCTCAAGAGCATGGAGAGAGATTTGCCTGGGAGTGACCAAGACTCTAGGTCAAGGAAACAGGTCCAGACAGTTGGAAGCATTAAATGGGGGCCCCAGTCAAGAGTGCCACGTTAAGGGTTCGTCTGCAGCTTGGGGAAGATGCAAACACCAAGAAAAATTCAGGGAGAAGTCCAAAGAACTGGGCAAAGAAGAGGGAGTGGGAGAAGAAGATGTGAATAACTTTGGACCTTGTCTACTGGTAGGATGGGGCCACTAAGATCCTGGCTACCTGGGGCAGGGTGGGCTCAGGACTAGCCAAGAGCCAGGCCTGCAGCTGAGCACAGATGAGGATGTTAGTAGAAACCCTCACAGGGGAAGCAGCCAGAGCCTCCTCCTCCTCCAGGAACCAATGCAAAAAAAGAGAATGTCACACGCAAAGCTCATGGTGCCCATGGGGAGCTCAAGAAAGGCCTTTTGCTTAACTGAATCCATTCCATTCGATAGACATTAATTAAACATGTACTGTGTGCCAAACCATGAGGAAACAGAGATAGCACGTATGCTCAAAGCTGTCACTGTTTACAAGTGAGATAAACAAATGTACAACTTGACTATGAGACAAAATGTTCACGGAAGCTCAGCCAAGCATGACTGCGACGGAGAAGGGTTCTGACCAGGAAGAGGCCTTTCTGAAGCGTTTGTTAGCCAGATAGGAAGAATGATCACTTCTGTACTCTCCATACTGAGCCTGAATGGTCCCCTGCAATTTGTATAAGGATGAAGATTTGAAGATCGCTCTTTCTAGAACCCATATGAACAATTAAACATCTGAGGGCTTGTTTTCCTCTGAGAAACATTAAGATCTCAGAGCTCCCAGAAGAAAAAGGAAGCCTCTTAATAACGAACATTAAAAAAAAAAGGTCTTTTGCCCTCAGAGTCCTTCCTAGAGGTGGGCTTCAAACAAATTGTGTATTCTTCTCATCAAATGGCCTGCAAGAAAGCCTTTTCTTCTTCATAATTTCAGTTTTAAGAGAAGTTAGAAGCTGTAGAACCTTAGAAGGAATGGTTGTCAGGAACTAAACTCTAGCTCTAAAAACTGGTTTTAAAAAACCCCAGGCTCACAAAGATAATAAAAAATGCATTTAATAGCATGTCAATATACAGTTTAAATGTGTAGTAAGTCTTCTGTTAGTCAGTGCATTACAGGGATAAAGAGGAGAAATTTCATTTGGAATGCACAGTCCAACGCTAGGTATAGGTGCGGAGAAATCTTGGTGCTCTTACACTATTAAAATTCCGTTTTATGAAACATCACTCCAGGTGCAGGGCGCTGTGCCAGTGAGGGACTCATCTGGTCCAGGGTGCAAGCTACAGTTTTCAATTAAATTGTATACAAGTATTAACAAAAGAATAAAATTTATTATTCACAAAACTAAAGTGGTTATCATAAAGCTTACAAGAGAGTACAGCCTAGAACTAATGAGTTGAAAAACTAGTTTTAAAAATAATAAAACTTACTGGACAGTTTTGGAAAATGATATTATAAAACAACGAAAACAATTGGCACAGTTTAACCACCTAATTTCTAAGTGCACTTTGTAATGTTCCTTGCAAGCTGCCACTTTTCCCAGGATAATGACAAAAAGCTTCAGTCAGGTGTCACTGGCTTATGGTGACGGTTTTTTTTATTGCATTGCCAAGAGTGGATTTTAAGAAAAAACACTACAAAGGTTTCAAAAACCCTATTTATTCTCTATCATCAAAAATAGCAACAGGGGGACTTATACAACTTTTCTGTGAGTACCCACCAGTCTATTTTTTTTTCTTAAAAAAAATAGAAGTTAGTTAAAGAAAAATGATTTGGTTTTTAAAAAATAATGTAAGGAAACACTTAATCAGATAGCCCAAGGAGTCATCAGAAATATGTGTAGCAAGAAAGCTTCATTTTCGGCCCTCTCTGGCCTTTGCACATCTTTTACTAAACTAGAAAGAGAATGTACAGTACCAATATGTTCCCCAACCTGCTTGGATCAAATTGTTTGTTTTTAAACCCATTATTGCTAAACCAGAGTGTTGACACTGAGCGCCGAGGAGTCCACTCATAGAGGATAAAATTGAGAGGCTGCTTCCGAGGACTGGATCTCCACCTGTGCCATTTTGAACTGAGTGCACTGCAACCACTTGCGGAGGGCTGCCAGGCCAGCACTGCTCTGGCCCGAGCCCGGCAGCGTCCTTAGGCTGTGGTGGTTCACGTGGTTCTGAATAGCCTGGAGGCGAAGCTGGAGTCCCGCAGATAAGTGCTGTAGAAAAAGGGCAAGAGGTTTTAGTTTATTTCTTTTCATGGGCAACCCAGGGAGTGTTGACCCGGGCGGCTTCTTGCAGGCAGAATTTAGGCTTGGCTCAAGGGTTGTCTGGCCTGAAGAAGGCAAACTCTCTACTCTGGCAGTGCCCAGGGCAGGGGATTGCACCGTGTTTTCTAGAGTCATCCTGGCCCAAACCCATCATAATAATGACATGCCCATCTTGACAGACTCACTGCAATGAAAACATAAAGCTGCCACACCAGTGCTGGGCTAACACATAAACTTGGCCCCAGTGAACTATTTATGACAGGGACCTGGTGTGGTGGTGAAGTGTCCGGGCTCTGCTGCCAGGCTCCCTGTGTTCAAAGCCTGGCTCCTCTATAGGCGACTTTGGGAACAAGGTTTATTGGTCTGTGTTTGGGTTTTCTCATGGGTAAAGGGGGGATAGTGACACTTACTCAGGGGGGTTGTGTAGGACAAATGGGTTAAAAGAGTGCTGAGAACAGAACTTGGCACATGAAGAAGCTAGGATGGTAGCTTCTCTTCTTTCTACAAGCTTCTTAGGGAGTTTTGTTGGCCTGCTCCTGGCCATCTGGGCAATCGCCACAGATTGCCATTAAGCCAGGAAAGGGGTAAGAGAGGCAATTTAAAATGCTTCAAGCTGAGAGTGCAAGAAACTCTCTTTCCACAGAAAAAACTAGTACCAAGAGGCAGTTTTCAGCAGTGCCCATGCCCCCAACGGCCGCCACAAATAGCACCAAGGCCGTAATCAGGACTCAAAGGCTGAGGTCATTGTTGACAGCCGCATTTTTCTCTTTTGGTGTCTGGGTACCCTGAGTTCATACCGCTTTCCTTCCACTAGCATGCCTCCCCAACTCGGAGAAGAAACTCCGCAAAAAACTTTCCACCTTTTCCTCCCGTCCCCCCAACACTCTTAGTGCTACAGACAGGACCCGGTTTGGATGGAGCAGGCAGCTGGCTTTGCCATCTTAAGTCAAGCCCAGTAACTCTGTTTGCTGGTCATAGAGTATGTTTGCCCCTACAATGACAAAGCGCCACTCAAGGCAAAGCCTGGGGCTGGGAAATATATTCGGGCGGGATCTCCTCTTCCAGGCTGTGAGGCCCTGACCAAGTCACTCTTCCTTTTGGTCCTAAATTTCTTCAGATATAAAATGAGGCAGTAGGTTCCTTGTAGCTCAATCCTATCATTTCTTCAATGTTGTCCTTTCTTAGAAAATCAATTTTAGCAACCAGGACACATCACTGAATGTGCCTGGGTATCCTCCAAGGGGTCGGTATTCTATTTTTTTTTTTTTTTTTTGAGAGACAGGGTCTTGCTCTGTCTATATATACATGATCTTGTTATCTGCAAATAGTGACAGTTTATTTTTTCATTTCCAATTTATATTTCTTTGATTTCTTTTTTAAAAATAGAGACAGGGTCTCACTCTGTTGCCTAAGCTGGAGTGCAGTGGCAGGATCATAGCTCACTGCAGCCTCGAACTCCTGGGCTCCCAAGTGATCCTCCCACCTCAGCCTCCTAAGTAGCTAGAACCACAGGTGCATGCCACCATACCCAGTTAAATTTTTATTCTTTTGTAGAGATGGGGTCTCACTATGTTGCCCAGGCTGGTCTCCAACTTCTGGCCTCAAGCAATCCTCCCACCTTGACCTCTCAAAGTGCTGGGATTATAGACGGAAGCCATTGCACCCGGCCTTGGCCTGTACTCTCATCAGTGGATTGAGGCTCACTCAGACCCTGGGATACCACCCTCCACCTGCATCCTCACCAACCTCAAGCAGTAGGACAATGGCTCCTGCTGCCACCCCCTGCCTGCAGAGCCCTTACCTGGCCCACAGGTCTCCTGCATTATCAGCCCTCTAAGGCCAGGAGCAGGTTGAATTCATCCTTCTGCATAGTAAATGGTGCATCAACAATCCCTAGGAATGTTATACGTTCTCTGCAGGAAACCCAGCTTCCAATCAGCCCAGGGAGTGACTTACCTTGATATTTGACTGAATCATTGGCAACCACATAGGTATCAGCTGTATGGAGAAAGACAAAACCTTCATTATTAGTGTCCTCTATTCTTCCGCAAAGCTTTGCTCATTGCAAGGGAAAACAGGCCACACTGAATCCCTTTCACATCACGCACGGATGTGGGCCCTGCTGCGGAGCTACCTGTTATCGGCAAAATGTCTTTCTGAGGCCAAACCCTGCTGAGCCAGTGGCATTTGGAGGTTAATAAGCGCCCCATGAGTGCCTGAGATACACACTTTAGAGTAAATGACTGATTGTCTCTCGAAAGCTACCAAGCACAGGAAATTAAATGTGTATTTATTTAATTAAATCCTCACTTTCTTGAAATAGAATTTCCTCCACAGGATCTTTAGAACTGAGTGTCTGAGTGGAATGGCGACTCTATTTGCCTGTAGTCATTAAGAAAATATCTCTGGTCAGTGGATGGAACACTTAAGTGAGCGAGAAAGACCACTCCAAGATGCCTGGCTGCTATCTGGAAGGTGGAATACAGTGAGATGGAGCCAGGTGTCTGCAGAGTGTGGGAGTACACACAGCTAAGCAGCAAGTCCCTGCTAGAGAACCCTGGCCCTCTGCTGCCTCTCTGATGGGCCCTCAGCCCCTCTGATGTGGTCCTTCCTGGGAGGCGGTCATAGGGTGCCCTGGCCTGAGGACCTCCAGCAGCTGCTCCTTCTCTCTGCTTTGGTCCCTCCTCCGTGTTTCAGTCCTTTAGAATCTAAGTAAATATTCATGGCCTTGTGCATCCAGAAGTCGGAGACAGAATATGGCATTTCTCAAAGTGTGTCCCACGGAACTCTAATTTGGAGAGCTTTTAAATGGTGGAGGGGGACTCCGATCCAATAGGTTTGGAAATGTTAGTTTCTTTATTTCAGTACTTCTCAGATCCTTAATACACCAATATGCATCATATCATTTCACTCCATATTCCTTCCAACCCTCCACTCAAATAAAGGAGTAGTGTTGTCATGGAATGAATTGTGCCCCATTAAAATCTATATTGAGGTCCTAATCTGCACTGCATCAGAATGTGACCTTTTTTGGAAATGGGATTGTTGAATATGTAAATTAGTTAAGATGGGGTCATACTTGAGTAGGGTGAGCCCCTAATCCAATATGACTGGTGTCCCTATAAAAAGGGTAGAGTTAGGACACATACACACAAACACACAGAAAGCATGCTATGTGAAGATGAAGATGGGGACCTACAAGCCAAGGAACCCCAAAGACCCAGCAAACCACCAGAAGCTAGGAGAGAGGTCTGGAACAAATTCTCTCTCTAATCCCTTAAAAGAAACCAGCCCTGCCGACACCTTGATCTCAGCCTTCTGGTCTCCAGAACTTCCAGGGAATACATTTCTGTTGGTTGAACCACCCAGACTGTAATACCTTGGTAGTCCTGGGAAGCCAGAACAAGGGCATTCCAGGAAGCAGAGAGAAGGCATGGCAAAGCTCATTGGTGGGAGTGTGCAGAGAGTCAGGGACGGGAGACAGTCACGTGATGCTGACGTGTGAGACTCTTAGAAAACGGCCATGAAAAACAAGTTTAGAAAAGCACAGGCCAGGCGTTCACACCCCTAGCCCACCAGATGGCCCTAAATGCCAAATCAGGGGATCTGAATTTTATTCCAAATTCAATACAACTTCCGAAGAGAGGATGCTGTATTGACCATGAGCAGAACAGTGCTCCAGAAAGATCACTGTGGCAGCAGTCTGCAGATTAGGGTGAAGAAGGAGGCAGGGAATGGAGGCAAGAGCCACTGTGGAGGTTGCCTCAGTGGTCCAGAGAAGACCAGGGACAGTTTCTGGGGATGGGGAAGGATTCCGCCTGCAGAGACAAATCTTGAGGATCTGAGGATGAGTCTGCTCTTTCAAGTGAGGAAAAAGGTCAAAGAAGCGGTAGAGGTTTCTAACCTGGGCAAACTGGGGGACAGTGATGCAATGAACAAAACCAAAGAAGAAGGAGAGCTTTTTGGGATGGGGGACAGTATGTGAATGACCTCAGAGTTCAAAGTTAGTCATAGCCATAAGCTGCTGGTTTCACTAAATTCATCACATTTTCTTTAAAATGAACTTGGTGAAGTGATAAGCTGCATTTCTCTCCCTGTTTTTGTTCCCAAGGCTAAATCTGGCTGTTGTTTGACTTTTAACATTCTGTTGATGTATACAATTCACTAATTTGACTTCTATTGACATTTACTCCTAAACATTCCTAAACATAGTGTTTCTGTTGCAGCTAGCTAATACTTGGTCTCTAACATGAATACTGTGTTTAGAAATGGAGTATGGTGTGTATCAGAAAATGTAATGAGACTAAAGCTGAAAATATCAGAAAATGCCACCCTCTCCATGCCTCCCCGTGTCCCCCAACCCTCATAACAAAACTGTGGGATTACAAAGGTTGGTACCAGATAAGGCTGTGCCCTCTGACCCTTACCAGGACTGGCTCCTCTAGACATTCTGAATGGAAAAAAAATATTTATCTAGTCTAACTGTCTCTCCCTATAATTTCTGCACAGCAAAAAGCAAGCCCTGGAGGGTCCTGATGTTATAGACTTCGTTGACCTTTGACTATTTAATATGGAAGTGGGCCCATACGCCTCTTGATATTTGGGAAATACCCAAACTAACCTCCTGTTAAGAATTGTGAGGGACTTGGGAAGAGTAGGGTCAGGGAGTACAGAGTACCCTGTCCCTGGGTGGATACCTTTCCCAGTGCTGCCACTGGGGCTAAGGGTCCATGTGAAGCAAGCAAGGGGAATAGTGATGTTGGTCTAAAAGAGTTTTTATTATTTCCCCATTGATGTAATCTATGACCATGTGATTCTAAAATATACCTGCAAGGGACCTTCAGGTTTGTGATTTGCAAATCACGTGACTAAAGGCATCCAGTTAAAGCTCATCATTATTGATGACATTATATAACCCAGCCATCATCCTATTTCAGGAATGTTAATCTGACTTACTGAATAACTTTAATTTTCATTCTTTTTTTGCTAGTGGCTCCTACAAATCTGTCAGTAAGAACTAGATATAATTTATTTTGGGCTCTGCAATGTTACAATGGAGTAAAGTTGGTTGGTTTTTTTTCCCCCTCTTCAGAAACAATATCCTGAAAACTGAAGGACATTTAAAAAATAGGTTTTCACAAAAATAAAAGTGATACCCTTCCTCTTATCTTGGTTCATGCTATAGAACAAATGGAAGACTTCCTGCCTGGTTGGACTGTACTCATTTCAATCCTGCTTATTCCAGCCCTCAAAATTAAAATTGGTGATGAAACTTTCTCTTTCAGCCAAGATGGAGTAACAAAGACCAGATTTACCCTCCTGCCTGGAACAACTAAAAATCCAGACAAACTATAAAAAACAATGTTTTTCAGGTATTGAGCATCAAGAAATGCAGGACAGAGATCACTGAGGGAAAGAAAACAAACCAGGTGAGCCCTGCAGGTATTCCAGCTCACTGCCTAGAGAGAGTTTTCAGGCATAGCACTGGCAGCAGGAATGCAGGTGGAGCCTGCAGTCTTCCTGAGTGAGGAGATGTAGCCAGGAGCCCTGGGAGGTCAAAGTGACTACAGTTTGCAAGGTAGAGTACTGGACAGGAGAGATCTACAGAGAGAGAGACAACTCCAAAGATCTGAAAAGGGATCCCCCTGAGTCTTCAGCTGAGTGCTGACCAGTGCATGCAAGTTATAAAAACTATCCAATACTGGAGAAAAAACAACCAGAAAATCTTAGAAGGAAAAAAATCCCCTGGTGATTATATAGGGTCAAGAATATTTTGTGTTCCTATTAGTCAGAGTGGAAAAATCTTATAACTCATAGAACATCATGAAAGTACTGATAAGGACAGTGGTATACAGCAGCAGCAGTGAAGAACTATGCACCCTACAAAAATTGCTGCTCTGATCAACACCTAACGAAGCTTAAATGTTAGCCTCAGAAGGATAAAAATATTTGTAAGTTATGTAACTACGTCACAGAATACAGCTTAAGAATATTTTATATGAATACAAAAATATCCATCACCCAAGAAAGTCAAATTAACAATGTTAAGAATACAATAAAAAATTACCAGGCATGCTAAGAAACAACAACAACAAAAGAAACACACGAATGAGGAGAAAAATCTGTTAACAGAAAATAAAACAAAAATGACACAGATAACAGAACTAGTAGACAAGGACATTAAAACAGTTATGATAACTATATTCAATATGGTCAAGAAGGTAGAAGAAAGATTGAGCATGTTGAGTAGAGGCACTGAATAAAATATTTGAAGAAACAATGGCTGATATTTTTCCAAATCTAATGAAAACTACAAATCCAAAGATCAAGAAGCTCACCAAACCCAAGCACCAGAAATATGAAGAAAACTCTACTCTACCAAGGCATAGCATCATCAAATTGCTTAACCATAGTGGCAAAGACAACAGAGGAAAAAAGACATATCACATACAGACAAAAAAGATAAGAATGACAGATTTCTTGTTGGAAACAATATAAGCAAAAAGACAATGGAGGAGCAAGGTCTTTAAAGTATTGAAAAAAAACCCTCCAAAACCATCCATCTAGAATTCAATACCCAGTGAAATTTTCTTTCAAAAATGAAAGCAAAATAAGGCTTCTGAGACATACAAAAGCTAAAACAATTAATCACCAGCTGACCTGCACAGGAGACTTTACAGAAAATCCTTTGGGCAGAAGGAAAGATGAATGTTTAGATCTATGGAATGAAATGAAGAGCACTAAAATGGTAAATATAAATATGGCAATTATAGCAAATATGAGTGAACATAAAACTTGTTTAAAATCTCTTTAAGAGATAATCAACTGTTTAAAGCAAAAATAATAATGTATGATTTGCTTTATAAAATATATAGAAAATGTATGACAATAATAGCACAAAGTCAGGAGGTGGGAAATGGAGGTATATTATTGTACAGTTCTTATACAATACATGAGGTGGTATAATATTCCTTGAAGGCAGACTGTGATTAAAAATATATACTATAAACTCTGAATCAACCACTAACACAACAACAAAGACATACAGCTAAAAGATAATTTAAAAACACACTTCTAAACAACTTAAGGGGCAAAGAAGAAACCAAACTGGAAATTAACATTTTGATCTGAATGGAAATGAGACTCTCTCAAAATCTGGGGGAAAGTAGCTAAAACAGTATCGAAAGGAAATTTAGAGCACTAAATGCTAATGTTTGAAAAAAAGGAAGTTCTCAAGTTAATTATCTTAGTTGCCATTTCAGTTTATCTTAATTAGACAAAGAAAAGGAAATTATATCCAAAATTTAATCATAAAAACCTTAATCCAAAAGAAGGCACAAAAAGAGAGGACAGGAGACAAAGAACAGATGTGAAATATAGAAAACAAGCAGTAAGATAATAGATTTAAACCCAACAATATCGCAAAACACATTAAATGAAAATGATCTAAAAACCTCAATCAAAAGGAAGAGACTGTCAGATTGGATTTTTTTTAAAAGCAACATCCAACTTTATGCTGCCTATAAGAAATGCAGTTTAAATACAAAGACATAGATAGTTAAAAGTAAAAAGATGAAAAAAATATGTACCATCCTATCATTAGTCAAAAGAAAGCCAGACTGTTTTATACATAAATATTACCAAAGATGGGTAATATTCATTAATTTGATATAGCAAAAGTCAACCCTGTTCGAGTGCAGTGGTGCAATAATGCACATATGGTAAATGGTACATATTTAAAATGCCCAGTTTGATAAGTTTTGACTTACATTATGCCATGCACCACAATCAAGATAATGAACATATCCATCACCTCCAAGTTTTTTCAGCCTGAGCACGATGGCTCATGTCTGTCATCCCAGCACTTTGGGAGGCTCAGGTGGGCAGATCCCTTGAGGTCAGGAGTTCAAGACCAGCCTGGCCAACATGGAGAAACCCCCGTCTCTACTAAAAATACAAAAATTAGCTGGGCATGGCGGCGGGCGCCTGTGGTCCCAGCTACTCAGGAGACTGAAGCACAAGAATTGCTTGAACCCGGGAGACAGAGGTGGTGGCGAGCCAAGATTGTACCACTGCACTCCAGCCTGGGCGAGCAAGACCCCATCTCAAAAAAAAAAAAAACTAAACTAAACTAAAAATATTACCAAAGACGAAGAGGGACACTTTATAATTTCAATTCATTAGGAAGATATAGCAATGCTAAACACTTATAAGCGTAATAACAGAGCTTCATAATACATTAAGCAAAAGTAAATCCACATTCAGAGATATTTCAATACCCCTTTCTCAATAATTGGTAGAATAAGTTGACAGACATAACAAGAGGGACATAGAAGACTTGAGCAATACAATCAACAACTTTGAACTAACTTACTTAGGAAACTCCAAGCAACAACAGCAGAAGACACATTCTTTTCTAGTGCACACAGAGCATTTACTAAGATACACAATTTTCTGGACCATAAAGCAAGTCTCAATAATTTAAAATGAATCAAATTATATAAAGTATATTCTGTGATACATTAGAATTACAAATCCATAACAGAAAAATCTCCGGAAATCTTTAAATATTTAGAAGTAAAACAATATCGTTCTAAATAATCAATGCCAGAAAGAAAGCAAAAGAGAAGTTAGAAAGTATTTTGAACTGAATAAAAATGAGAACACAATATGACAAATTGTAAGATGCAGCTAAACCAGTGCTTAGAGGAAAATTTATAGCACTAATCACTTAGAAAAGTTTCAAATCATTGTGCTCCACCTCAGCCTCCCAAGTAGCTAGAACTACAGGCATGCGCTGCCATACCTAGCTAATTAAAAAATTCTTTTGCAGGGTAGAGACAGGGTCTCAATATGCTACCAGGCTGTCCAGGCTGGTCTTCAACTCCTGGTCCCAAGCAATCCTCCTCAGCCCTCCAAAGCACTAGGATTACAGGCATGAGCCACTGTGTCCAGCCCCTAACAATCTTTTTGTAGAAATTGACAAACCAATTTAAAAATTTATCTTGAACTGCGAAGGACCTAGAATAGCCAAACAACTTTGAAAAAGATGAATGAATTTAGAAGGCTGACACTACCTGATTTCAAGGAATATTATAAAGCTATAGTAATGCAGTGTGTTATAAAAATAGACAGAGATCTGGCTGGGCATGGTGGCTCAAACCTGTAATATCAGTGCTTTGGGAGGCCAAGGTGGGCAGATCACCTGAGGTCAGGAGTTTGAGACCAGCCTGACCAACATGGTGAAACCTGTTTCTATTAAAAATACAAAAATTAGCTGGGCATGGTGGTAGGTGTCTGTAATCCCAGCTGTTCAGGAGGCTGAGGCAGGAGAATCACTTGGACCTGGGAGATGGAGGTTGCAGTGAGCCGAGATTGTGCCACTACACTCCAGCCTGGGTGACAGAGTGAGACTCTGTCTCAGGAAAAAAAATAAAAACAAAAATAAAGAAATAGAGATCAATGGGACAGAATCAAGAAGCCAGAAATAGAATTGTATAGTTATTTGATTTTTGACAAAAGTGCAAAGGCAATTTGATGGAGAGAGTATAGCATTTTTAACAATGATGTTGGAATAACTGACTATCCATATACATAAAAGGTACCTCAATCCGTACCTCACACCATATACAAAAGTTAACTCAAAATAGATCACAGACATAAACTAACACCCAAGTGAAAACATAGATAACACTTAGAATAAAACACAAATGAAACTCTTTATTATTTTTGGGTTAGGCAAAGATTTTTTAAAATACAACATCAAAAGCATGATTCGTAAAAGAAAAAAATTGGTAAATGGTACTTCATCAAAATAAGAATTCCAAAGATGAACCACAGAGAAAAATCTTTGCAAATCACACACCTGATAAAGGACTTGTATCTCAAACTTCAGTAATCAGGAAACAACCCAACCCAATAAAAAATGAGCAAATAATTTTAACAGATACTTCACCAAGCAGACATATGGACAGCAAATAAGTACATGAAAAGATGCGTAATGTCATTAGCAAACAGGAAAATGCTATTTAAAACCACAACAAGATACCAGTACACAACTCTTAGAATAATTAATACTAAAGATTGACTATGCCAAGTGTTGACAAAGATGTGGAAGGACTGGGAATGCTCATATACTGTTCATATACTGTATGTAACAGAGCACAACAGCTTTGGAAAATGGTTTGGAAAACAATTTTTTTAAAGGTAAATATACATCTGTCACATGGCCCAGACATTCTACTCCTAGGTATTTGCCCAACATACATGAAAGCATATATGTACACAAAGACATCTTCATGAATCTTCATAGCAGATTTATTTGTAAAAGCCCCAAACTGGAAACCCCCTAGATATCAAATAACTGATAAATGAATAAGCAAAATGTGGTATATTCATACAATGGACTACTACTCTGAAATAAAAAATAACAGTCCACTGATATATGCAATAACATGGATTAATCGCAATATAATTATTACAAGTGCAAGAAGGTAAAAAAAAGTATATACTGTATGAATCAACTTAAAGAAAATTCTAGAAAGTGCCAACTGATCTATAGCGACAGAAAGCAGGTCAGTAGTTGTCTGGGGACAGGGAGAAGAGTAACCCAACCAAAAGATTATAAAGGGGTATGAAAAAAAGTTATTTTTTTGTTTGTTTGCTTTTTTTTTTTTTTTTTTTTGAGACAAAGTCTCATCCTGTTGCCTAGGCTGGAGTGCAGTGGCAAAATCTAGGCTCATTGCAACCTCCCCTTCCGGGTTTAAGCAATTCTCCTGCCTCAGCCTCCCATGTAGCTGGGATTACAGGTATGCGCCACCATGCCTGGCTGATGTTGGTATTTTTAGTAGAGATGGTGTTTCACCATGTTGGCCAGGCTGGTCTTGAACTCCTGGCCTCAAGTGATCTGCCCACCTCGGCCTCCCAATGTGTAGGGATTACAGGCATAAGCCACCACGCCTGGCGTGAAAAAACTTTTGGAGGTGATGGATATGTTCATTGTCTTGATCATGGTGCATGGTATAACGTAAGTCAAGACTTATCAAACTGCACGTTTTAAATATGTACCATTTGCCATATGTATATTATTGCACCACTGCACTCCAACAGTGTTGACTTTTGCTATTATCAAGCTAGATATCATATAGCTAGCCCATTTGAGCCAATGATCTTTTTCTGTTCTGGTAACAGTCAAGTTTTCCCTGAAAATGGGCTGCTTTTCTTCAGCGTAGTGTGAGTGAATGTGACAAACGTTCTTTGTTGAAGAGTGGAGTTAACCAAGGAATGAAACAGCAAGTTATGAGGTTCCAAGTTGATGCCCACTAGTGGGTGGTGATGGTGGTTGGTGACGGTGGCCAAGATAATAGAATGTAGAGGTGAAAGATAAAGAAATACAAGAAGAGATACAAGGAGAGGAAGAAGGATCAGAGAGACAAAGAGGTGGAATGATAGGAAGGAAAGGAAAAAGAGGGGAGGCAGAAAGATAAACGGAGTGGGAAACCAAGTTCTCTGCTGTTTCGTTTTTGTATCACACTAGTCTGTTTCTGATGAGAGGAGGGTACCCAGGGAGGGTAGATGACAAATGCTTGAATTACTTTTATACACTGTATAATGATTTAAGATAATATTATTTGAAACTAAATTAATTTGTCTTAGAGAAAGCACCAGATACCATGTCAGATAATTACAGACTATTTTCTTTGGTTTTCTGGATATCTTTTGCAAGGTAAGGTGATTGATATTAGAATAGGGTAATTTTCACATCAATATTCCCCAGTAATATTTTCAGGACCTGTGTTACTTTTTTTTTTTTTTTTGGTAGAGACAAGGTCTCACTATATTGCCCAGGCTGGTCTCAAACTTCTGGGCTCAAGCAATCCTCCTGCCTCAGCCTCCCAAAATGCTGGGACTATGGGCATGAGCCACCATGCCTGGCCTGGTCTGATAGATTTAACCCAGGCGAAGTTGGTCACAGTGGTAGACCAAAAGCAAAATTAATGCAATAACCATTTGGTAAAGGGTTGTTATAGGAGCCTGAATTCTCCAACCCCCACTCTGAATGTTAAAACTAACTCTCTTCAGAAAGTACCTTCAACATAAATTCACATTTGTTTTTAGCAGTAAGAAGTGGTTTATAAAAATCATAAGGTTTTCCTACCTTGACAAAAATGGTCGAATTGCATTCCTGCAATGCCTCCATTAAACTAATCACATGGAGACACACCATTTCCACCATCTGAAACAACAAACATGAAAGTTAATTCCATTCCTAGTGATATCGAAACCTTGCAAACTAGTTTGCAGCCGCAGAAAACCGATGTCCTGTGCCCACAGGTCTTTCTGCGTAATGACCATAGGAGACCACTGGCAGTGGTGGTCATTCACCTCTGAAACTTCAAACCAGAAAAAGAATTTTAAAAAAGCTCCAGAGGCTTGGTAATTGTCATGCCTCCCTCATTCAACTTAGGGTTGCCAATGGAATTCAGGCATTGATCTCACTAATCTGCACTGCACTGACTCACACCAGAGGATAAATGGCCTCTGTTTCCTTCATTTCTAACTATGGAACTCTTTGGGTGTAAGAGTTCTGTATCACACTAGTCTGTTTGAGAGGAGGGTACCCAGGGAGGGGAGATGACAGATGCTTGTATTACTTTTATACACCATATAATGATTTAAAATAATATTATTTGATACTAAATTAGTCTTAGAGAAAGCACCAGATACAAAGTCAGACAATTACAGACTATTTTCCTCGGTTTTCTGGATATCTTTTGCAAGGTAAGGGGATTTACATTAGAATAGGGTAATTTTCACATCAACGTTCCCAGTAATATCTTGATCCTTTCTCAATCTTGATCCTTTCTACACAGTGTCTTCATCAGCAATAACTGTTTAGTTTACTGCAGATCTGCTTCTGAGGCTTTATTCTCCGTAGGACAAGGTAGCCATGCTTACGACAGTTCAAAGACAGTAGAAGTGATGTCCCTCATCAGAAATTCCTACGGCTGGATTTTAAATATTCCAGGGAGATTTTACCAGACTGGCTTATATGGTTTAACAAAATTTTCAGAATGAATTTAATTCAAATTCTTTTGTAATATCATTTGCATAAAATTCATGTGCAACAAATTCATTTGTAACATTTAAATATGGAGAGTGATTTGGAGGAGAGGTATTTCTTGGTATCAAAAAACTAATGATAGAAGGAAAAATTTTAATCTCTAGCTTAAGTTTAAGGCCTCAGTTTTGTTGTCTGTGAAATAACAGAATAGAATGTTTGATCTCCAAATTCTTCATTAGTCCTAGAATCTGTGATCCAATAAATGTAATTATTTTCCATAACAGAACTATTCAAACGCTAAGATTTTCACATAAACTTCCTTTAAATTGAACTAAGACATCTCTCTACACGTAGAATTGCCTGTATCATTTGCATCTCTAAAGAACAAAGCGCTTCACTAAAGGAAATATACAATCCCCTTTCTAATTAAGAACCAAAAGAAAACACTTCTTAGACTATTATTCTATCAGTTAAAAAAAATTTCCTGAATGCCTTTTATGGGCAGTGCAGTGTTGGGTTTCAGGGCACAATGGAATCATCATTATGATGTCCCTCCAGGTCCCCTGCTCCTCACAAACAAGAACTCTACTGATGGTGTCCCCATAACAAGACATTGGTTGCAGCTTTCCCAGCTGAGAGTCCTCCTCCAATACACAGTCAGAACCAAAGGACTCCCTTGTAAATTCCTTCCATATATCCTCCAACCTTGACTCCAGGATGAATACTCCACACTGGTTCAATGAAGTGGGCTTAGGCTAGCCATACCCCAGACATTTTCCAATGAGCTCTGGAACAGTCCCTCTCTTGGTAGCTGCTATATTCAATAGTACTGGATTTGAAGATTGGGGAGCATAGATCCTATAAGCCAGCTTGAAAAGGTGAGGCTCTTTTCAGGCTTTGAGGCTTGAGTGGAATGAACACCTATAATCAGTCTACTCTTAAACCACCACAAACAGACTACCTAATTGGCTAAGGTTTTTCCAAATTGCTTTGAAATCCTCAAGTAATATGAATTTCACTCCTAACCCTCTGACATTATAGCATCAAACAACCCTTCAAGGTAGATATTTCATACAACATACATTTGATGTCAGGCAGAAAAAATAAAAATTGTTTTTAATATTAATAACTGTACTTGTTTGCTTTTTTAATATTTATATATCAATATAAAAGTTTTGAGAGATATATACATTGTGGAATGGCTAAATCAAGCTATTTAACATGTACATTGCCTTACATACTTATTTTTTGTGGTGAGAACACTTGAAATCTCCTCGTAGCAATTTTCAAGTATAGAATATATTGTTACTAACTGTAGTCACCACGGTGTACAATAGATCTCTTGAACTATTGTTTATTTCGTTTTTAATCAAAATGCTTATGCAAGCAGAACATCCAGCTTATAAGGTAACAAATCCCTGATCCATTTATATAACCTTACAACTGAGATCTGTGAAAACAGGGAGTGTGAGGATTAGGAGTGGTGTGGACACTTTGAGATTCCATCTCAGAAGGGAAACTCGTCCGTGGACTCACCACTTTGTTATGGGCCATTAGCTGAAGGATGCTGGGTGTCACCCTACTCCAAAATTCTAGTGCTGTCAGTATCGCCGTGAAGCTGAATTCATTCTGATTTTGGAGATTTGTAGCGACAGCACTTTGCTCGCAATACACTGTCCAGAGCTGAGCAAAGATGAACGCGTGGAAGAGGGAGCACATGTGCAGCACGGAGGTCTGAAAAGGAAGAAGACGGCATTGGTGCATTGCATCCCAGCAGGCTGTGGCCCTCTATGGAGCCCTCCCCGCATGGCTTCAGTCTTGCCAGAGAGCACAGGGGAAGTACAAAGGCATAACGTTATCTCAGAGTTACAAAGTCATGATTCATCACCTTAAAACTATCTGCTCTGCTCTCTTCTCCACCAGTGGGAGTGTGCTCAGAGAACAAAGCACATTTTTGAAGAGAAGGCACCTTAATTTGCTGAAGAAATCTACCCACCCCCTTGCCCTTTAATGAAACTGACATTCCCATCCCTAAACTAGATTAGGGAGAATAATCATTCTGCCATGTTAGGATGTTTCCTCATCTGTAAAATGGGGATAATAGTAGTCTCTTCAAAGTGTGGGAGTAAAGGAGGTGATATACGTGAATACACTGCCCAGAAGTTCATAATCACAGCAGCAGCAGCAGAGATCCTCCTCCTAGCGGGAAGCACGTGCAGACAGAGCACCTACAACACACCAGAGATGGCGCCAAAGGCTTTTCCTAGATCACCTCCATCACTCTCCAACCATCCCCTCGTCTATTTCACAGATGAAAATCTGAATAACAGAGAGGTTAGACACACTTGTCAAGCTCACAAAATCACAAGTACCATAGTTAGGAATCAAACCCGGATCTGAGTAGAAATATTAGGAATCGACTGCCTAATTCCTTTTGTGAACATCATTTGGATCATTGGGATGGGTGTGCCATTTTATCACATTGTCAGCTTGCCCTGTCCCAAACCCGAGCTGTCCCCAAGGCCACTGTGACCTCCCAGAACTTGCCGAAGCTCTGTGAAGGTCCCCTGGCTCCTCGGAGCTGATTAGTACCAATGTGTCTGGTTTGCCCTGAAGGGCTCATGACTGGTGCCTGCCTTGGGTCTACTTTCTTCCTTTAGCACATCATCTGTCTCTGCAATTTACAAAGTTCCCCTGTGTAGGTCATGCCAATGTGTGCTTTAGTGAGTTCCCAACTGGCCTTCTTGTTTTCATTTTGTATTTTCCTGTATCTCTAGAGATTTCTGTTGAAAAGATGGTACATGAAGAATTAGAGAGAGAATAAATTTTCCTCCGTTTTGTCTCTGGTTTTAAAAACTGATCACAGAATTTTGATTATATTTCTAGCCTTTTATTTCTCTTCATTATTTTGAGACAGAAATGCCTGGGAAGCCAAATCTTGCTTGACTCCATGATTTATCTTCATAAAAGTAAGCTGAAAAACAATTTGGGGGCGGGGGGAAAGACAGTCTGGGAATCTAAACAACTTTAAATAAGACATTAGCACAAAGTTGTGTTTCTAACATCCACAGGAGGGCAAGTGATAAGATGCATTTTCTTCTCAGAAGAAACATAATTGGCTGATAAGGTTTCCATTAGCAATTGCGATGCATACAGTCTTAATCTTGCAGAAATCACTTACCTTTGATTGCTCTGGAAATCCAATCAGGATAACAATAAGATGGTCTGCAACATGGGAGCCTGCATCCAGAGGAATGGGCAGGCAGGGAGAGGAGGCATTTGGGCACACTGCATTGTGAGTGAGGGAACCCAGCAGCAGCCAGGACAGCAGTCGGATATGGGAGACACACTCGATGAATTCTTTAGGTCTATTAGAGAAGAAGGAGTGTTAAAGATGATTTTATGTTTTCTGTTTCATTGGGTGCATAACAAATGCTTATTGAAGGAAGGGATTGAAAGTGTGGTCTTGCAGGCAATCACATAAAACAAAACGCCAAGGCAATTGAGTATCAACAAAATGATGTATCTGTTTTTCTTGTTTTCCACTCTAATCCTGGATCTCAGCTTCTTGAGAAAAGAACAGCCTTTGGTGACACAGGATTACACAGCATTCTTCCACAAGCCTGACTGCCTCTCTGACTAGCTTCTCTTTCTAAACTCTTTCCACTCCTGTCTTTAGAAATTTCTTCTCTGGTGGGCCGGGTGCAGTGGCTCACGCCTGTAATCCCAGTGCTTTGGGAGGCCGAGGCGGGTGGATCACCTGAGGTCACAAGTTCGAGATCAGCCTGGCCAACATGGCAAAACCCATCTCTACTAAAAATAGAAAAATTAGCTGGGCGTGGTGGTGTGTGCCTGTAATCACAGCTACTGGGGGAGCTGAGGCAGGAGGATCGTTTAAACCCAGGAAGCGGAGGTCGCAGTTAGCTGAGATGGTGCCACTGCACTCCAGCCTGGGCAACAGAGCAAGACTCCGTCTCAAAAAAAAAAAAAATTTCTTCTCTGGCATCCCCAGTAGAGGGGAGGAAAGAGATGAGGAGATATAACACAGCTGCCCATTTTCCTGCTCCCCAGTGATCTTTTCCTCCTACCCTTCTCATTCCCACTCTACACTTTTCATCTGGACAGGAAGGCTGACCACGCAAAAGGGCGGGCTCAAACCTACCCTGAGTTCCCAAGTCAACAAACCCATACATGCCTCTCTCTTCTTTAGCCTCCCTAAAAGACAGGGTCAGGGGCTTGTACAATCTTACGGTACCGATTTCGTCCCTGCTATAGCTTTTGTTCCAGCTACAATCTAAGCTGCTTGAAGGCAAATATATTGATATATACCTATTAATTTACTTAACTAGTTGAAATCAAGCATTAAAGTGGTAATTCTAAGCTCAAAATTTTCATTCTTCATGAAAGGACAATTGAGGTTTTTGTGGGAGGACAGGTTTATTTTTTAGCAGCATGTCAGAGAGCATTCTGGGTCAGCAAGTACGTAAGGAGATGGGATCTGATTTCCATCTTCCTAACCAAGTATATTCCACTGTCATAAATCTTCAGTGTATTAATTAACTCTAGCTGAGCCCGAGGAAACTCAGGGGTGTCTCCTCCCTTCTTTACCCTCATTCCCGGAATAGTAAGGGTCTTACCCTTGCTGCATTGCAGAGGGGGGATGATAAAGCCAAGGAAGATAGCGGATCACAGCTTTGTTATCTCTATGGTTGCCCCGTGAGATGTCCATGGCTGCAATCTGGGCCAGCCCCACTTTGAGATGTCCCCCAAATGTATCTTCATGCAGAGGCTGGGAACATGTCTTCATGTGGCTCTACAAAACCGAATGGTATTTTGTAACTCTGGCAGACACCTGGACTCATTCCAGGCCATTCTTTGAAAAGATGACGTTGTCATTTTCACCCTTCTTATCGCCACTCTGAGCAAATAACCTGCTTAAACTTCTTCAGAGCCTTCCCACTGTTCTTAGGATAAAAGGAGGGAAGGTTCCCTAGCGTGGCCTACAAAGCCAGAAAGATCCAGCTACTGAGAACTTACCCCTTCAGCCTGCAGCTCCAGCTGTGTTGGCTCTCTGTGTTCCCTCCTGCTGCTATTCCCTTTGGAATGCCATTCCTGCCTCTCTTCACCTAATTGTTTAGATTTTAGCTCAAGTGTCACTTCCTCCGGGAAGCCTTCCCTGACCTCCCTGGCCAGGTGCATGCTGCTTTCTACCTCTTTTTCATAGCAATTTTGAGACACATTTTTACTGTCGTTTGCGTGAAATGTTCGGTAAATTTGGCCTCCACTACCAGACTATAAATTAAACAAGAGCAGCAACTGTGTCCACTTTTGCTCATCACAGCATCCCCAATGCCTAGAATAGTGCCATGACATTATAGGTGCTCATACATATTTGTTGAATTAATTTAGAAAGATTTCTTTGCTCAGTGTGAGCTCAGTGGGAAGGGCACTGAACTAGGCATTGAGACCTAGGTTCTAGACCCAGGTCTGTCCTAGCTAGTCCCATGGCCTTAGATAAGCCACTTGCCACTTGATCCTTCTGATTTGTTTCCCAATATGCAAAATCAGAGGGTTAGATTATGTCTGTATTTCCAACCTTTTGATGATCCTGGTTCCTACTTATTATTTTTCGAAAGCATCTGCAAAACAACCTAAACATGTTTAGGTAATAATTGTTTCCTCTTCTTTGTACATCAAAGTCATTTAAGTGTGGGCAATCAGATTCAGCAAGGAGTAACCAGCACAGGAGTGAACGATAGGGGAGCTCATTAAGAAATGACTGGGTTTACACATCGTGAGATAGTCTCAGTTTACATTCTGATTCTACTTTCTGCCTGGGATTTCCAAATCTATCACTATACCAAAAACCACTCTGATCATCTGAGCAGAGCCAGAGAACAGTTCAGTGATTAAGGGGCCATATTTTTGGCTGACGAACTTCTGGGATCACTAGCTCCTAATTATCAAAAAGGAATCATCTAGCGCCAGATTGCAATTTGGCTGCTCCTTGGACCATGTTTGGATTCTCTTCTGCCCTCTGTCTAGGGCCTTCCTCAGATCTCTCAAACTATTCATCTTTTAGCTCCCTAGTTGAATCACAGCAGGAAAGTGGACCTGCATCAGCAATTCATTCCACCCTGCAAAAACTCAATAATCTCAACAACTTCACTGGGATTTTGTCCATATGCAAATTAAATTTTGTTCTATCCCCTTTCATTAAGGATTTTCTTTAAGAAAATTGCTTCAATGGAGCAAAAAATAATACACGGTGTATGTTTGCATAACGTGCTACAGTTTATGAAAGTCTCTTCACGTACATTATTTTTGATCAAACCCTCGTAACAGTCAGGCAAGGTACAGATTATTAGATTCGTTCTTCAAATAAGGAAACTGATGCTCAAGGTAATTAAACGATGCTATGTGGTAAAAAGAGAATGAATTGAGAGTCACAAGAATCTTGGGTTCAACCTTGACTTTACCACTTAGTAGTGTGACTTGAGCAAGTACTACACCATCCCAAGCCTCAGTTTCTCCATTTGTAAAATGGGGATAGTATCTTAACAGAGGTATTGTGAGAAGTGACTATATGGCAAAAGTAAAGCTATGCATGTGGCTGATGCCATGTGAATGTCCTTTCCCTTCCTCTTTTCCTCTTTGCAAAGCTGGACCCTGGCTCTTGGATCCCCCAAGACAGGGGCTCATTCAACAGTGCCACGGCTGCCTCCCCAGGTAGCAATAAGTTCCCTATGGTCTGCTTAATTCTCTCAAAGCATCTCTGTTTTGTGAACCTGAGGGATGAGCCGGTGGCGGTCATCTCACCTTCAGTTTGGTCAGCGTGTGCATGTCTGCCATGAAATCCAGCACTTCGTTGATGTACTGCCTCACACACTCCATCGCTGCTGTCCCACACTGAAACACAAGGACACAGCTGGGTCACACCTTCATTTTTGCCCTGACTCCAATGATTGCCTCACTCTGGTTTCACGTTGTTTACTAAGGAGTTGTTGCACTTTCTGGATTTCTGACTCACTCCATTACTCTCAGCATGGTCTGTGACTGTCTGCCCAGCATTTGGACAAACATTGATAGAAGGTTTGTGGCAGAGAACAAAGAAACAGGAGAGGCCTATGGGAGATGGGGCTAAATGCTTTTATCCACCGGGTAATTGGACTGATTTTGTGTGTGTGTGTGCTTGTTTTTAAACTGCTTTGTATGCAAAGATTCAGCCTATGTCATGCCATTAGTATCAGAGTCTTTAGGATATCATTCATCCCAAAACATGGCAACACATTCTCATTCTAGGGAAGTCTTAGCTACACATAAAATACGTGCCACCAAATTCTACCATCAGAATCTCGAATCTATTTTCTGTCAAAAAAGTATATAAACAAGCATCGCGTTTGCTGAAAGAGTCAAAAATTCTCATGCTAGTCAAGTCGCTTGCGAATTAACTTCTTATATACAGTAGGTACACTACTAAATAGATAACATGTATTACTGTCAAGTTCTTGCTAGGAGATAAATGAAAGAAAGAATGGTCATCTTCCCCACATGCTCGAAGTGTGTTTGAAAAGTTTTGAAGGAAAAGAAAGCAAGTTTGTGTTTTAGGTCGTTAAATGACATCGGCCTGCTCTCCCTGAGAATGCAGTGAATTTAGGATTATAAGCAAAGCAAACGAAAATGAACAAGCAGGCTGCTATATCAAAGCCGTATGAGAGAAACCACACATCAGGCTGGGTATCATGTGGATCAAACGAAGCAGGCTTTGAAGCCAGATGAATACTATGCTAAAGGCCTTCCTCGGCTTTCTTTAGGAAAATCTGGAACATTATAGACTTAACTAGCTCAGCCAGTGGCTCTCATTTTCCCATATTCATGTAAATCTGCGCGGTACTGAACTATATCACCTTCTCTCTCTTCTAGAATGTTACGCTTGTCAGTTCTTCTGACAGGATAACAAACAGCAAAATAAGGTCATTGGCAGTCTGTCAGAGTGTTTTCCAAGCATTTCGTACATTCCAAAGTTTTCTTCTTTTAATTTAAATCAAGTGAAGGAATTATAAAAGGTTATTGTATTCCTGCTTTTGGAATATTAATCCTTTCGTGCAAGAAAGGATTTCCCCGCAATTTATTCCATTTTCTCTGACCTTTCACATGTCATGCAAATAGGACTGGAGACTCTGTTCTTGAATTTCTTGAAAGGGATTTGTTTCTTTCATAGGCAATATTTTATAGCATTTCTACTAGGCAAATGTCACTGAAAATAATTACTAGGAGCATTATTCAATATTTGTCTTTTAAGTTTGAATCTCAAAAAATGAGAGCAAGGAATTTACTACCACCGAGTCACTTTTGTTCTAGAGACAGCCAACTACATCTAATAAAAGCCTTGAAATTCACTGCATGGTCAGGAGAATCTTAGTGAGCCGTATATACTTAGAAAACAAAACATATAATTTCCAATCCCTCCTCCCTTTTTTCTACTTTGCAAAGCTCAAGAATAACCTTAGGTGTGTTACTTAAGAAATAAAACAAAAGAAGTCAAGCTCCATTTGTTTCAGAAGAGCTATATTTATTTCACTGGAAAACTAATGATTAAAAAGTTGAAAATATTCAAAACTTAAATTCATGAATTGAAGCAAATCATAGCCAATTCTTCCTCAAAACTAATATTTGATTTTAAAGTTACATTTCTTAGATTATAAAAGCAACACGTTTAATATAGGAAATTTGGAAAATACAGATCACTAAAATTAAAATTGAAATCACCATAATCCTAATTCCTGTCCTCCACCTCTGGGAAACCTACTGTTAATATTTCCTTCCAAGTGTTTTTAAATATTTTTTAATGTATATAACACACACACATACACATAATGTTTATAAGATTGAGATAACATTTTTCTAACTTGCTTTTTAATTAATACATCATAAGCATTTTCCAATTAATTAAATATTATTTGAAACTTTGATTTGGTAGACACATAATAGTCTATCTTATGGATGCACCTTATTTTATTTAAACAATACCCTGATGATGTTAAGACATTTACTTTGTTTCCGTATTTCTGCTATTTTAAGTGATGCTTTAATAAAAATACTTGATATAAAACATGTGCATATTTATTTTCTCAGACATATTCCTAAAAGAAGATTGTCAAACTGCCCTCCACCAAGGTTGGTTTTACTACCACTAGTGGCTTACAAGAATACTTGTTTCATTTATCATTGAGGAGGATCTGCTGGGGAGGGAAAAATGAGGAGGTATTAGTCAAAAGGTCCAAGGCTTCAATTATGCAAGGTGAGTAAGTCCTAGAGATTTACTGGGCAGCGGAGTCCCTAGAGTTAGAAATACTGTATTACATACTTAGAAATTTCCTAAGAGGGTAGGTCTTATGTAAAGTGCTCTTATTGCTAATGACAAACAAAAGCAAACAAACAAATAGGAAGAAACTGTTGGAGATGATGGATATGTTCATGGCATAGATCACGGTGGTTTCATGAATGTATAATCATTTCCAAACTAACAAGTCACATACATTAAAGATGTGCAGCTTCCTATATGTCCTTCATGCCCTGATGAAGTGTTTTTTTTTTTTTTTAAAAAAAAAGAAAAGTCTGCTGATTGGCTAGCCAATTTTAATTTTTACATTTTTCAATATTTTTATTCTTCATATTAACTTAGAATTCATTGATTGCTATCAGAGTAAAAGGTTTTTTTTAATGGCTTATTGGTCATCAGAAAGGGACCTATATGTTGCTTTGTTGTTGTTGGAATGTTCGTCTTTTAATTACTGATTTCAATAACCCTTTTATTATTAGGTTTTTTTTCAGCTATGGCATAGGTAGCAAATACTGAGTTTTAAAGAATTAAACAATAAAGGAAACAGCGAGCATGCAGCAGAGACTGGCTAGCCACGCCCCATGCCTGTCTTCTTCCTTGGCCCACAACTAGACCACATTTCCCATCATCCCTTGCAGTTGGGTGTGGTCATGTGACTGAGTTCTAGCCAATGGAATGTGAGTAGGGAAAAAACCACACACTTTTAGACTTGGCCTGTGAAAACCCCATGGGCCATATTCCCTTCCCTTTCCCCAACCACAATCAAGCTGATTGCAGTGGGCTGTACATAATGGAAGAAACCTGATCCCCGAGTATGTACGTGGAAATCCCCCTTTCCCTACTAATCGGGATAACCATTTAAACTTCACACGAGCAAACAATAAACTTTCATAAGTCATTGAGAACTGGGACTTTTGTCTCATAGAACCTTGTATTACACTATCAAGAACGCTTAAAAAAAAAAAAAAACATAGTTTAGTCATTCTATTCCCAGAAATCTATTATAAAGAAATGGTCTAAAGTATGGACAAGGATTTAAGCACAAAGATGTTCTTTGCATATTAGTTACAATAGAAAAATATAGAAAATAACTAAAATATCAAAAAATAGGCAATGTTTGTTAACATTATTTTTAATAGATAACATTTTCATAGCGTTTACTATGTCTGGCTCCTTGCTAATATGCTTTGCATGTATTATCTCATTCAGTCCTCAACCTATATGTTGAACCCTGTTATATCCCATTTGACAGATGATACGAATCAAAGAATTATAGTTAAAATACGTTCCAAAAGTCACATAGCTAGTAAATGGCAGGCCTCAAACCCTGATGTAAGTCTAAAGCCTACATTCTTAACTACTATTCTATGAAATACAAGCATGTAGACAATGAATTTGGTCAGGACTTACGCCAGGTACAGAGGCTATCATCTGCTTGCTCAGGATTGTTGACTCAGCTAGTTTGGTTCCAGCATCTGCACAAATAAACTAATAAAAAAGTGAAAGGATAATTATTTTAAGGGTATCTGGACAGTAATAAGTAATTTATCATTTTATTAACTTGGCTTAAATTAATTAGTGTTTATTTTCATGACGATCTGCCTTGGATAGATCAGATTTGCTAATCATGATGGTTCATTCCTATCAGAAACTCAGAATCACAGTACTAAAATTAACACACAGAGTCTTACTTTACCCGGACTGTTAAGTGGCACTGAAATGGTGCATTCAATCAAGGAAAAAATAAAAGATGTCAGCATTGTCAGATTTATTGTGAAGTCATTCTATTTATTGTTTAGTACTTCTTGACAGTTACTGTAAGCACATTTCATACAGTTTCATGATTTCTATTATCGTATCATATATTTAGAAAGAAACCAGAAAAACAATCAACCTCAGAGTGAGTATTCTATCTGTTTCTTCCCCACAGAGGACCTTCAGCATCTCATCTTCCTGCCCCTATTCATCCACATGCATCCTCTGTGCTGATAAAGACCCCCACTCCTTCCCTGGGTGCCCAGAGGACTTTTCACACACTTCCATTGTAACAGTCACCACGTCAGACTGCAGTGACTTATGAGTCTATTTCTCAACCTGCTATGAGCTCTTCAAGAGCACAGGCTTGATGCGCCTCATCCCCAGCACTAGCTTGGTGCTGGACACCTCAGAGGGGCTCAGTGAGAGTTTACAAAGCAAATCCATTAGCCAGTTATGACTTGAGATCATTACAAGAATGGATTTGCCAGATTTCAATTTAATTTGCTTCATTACAGATTTTGACAGGTGTTTCTCACTTAATGCAGCACTCAACTATTTATTAATAGTCTTAGGAAAAAAGTTAACCATGAAGTAGAGTTTGCTATGAGCAATTAGCTCCTGTTTAATTTATATTTCCTGCCCTCTGGCCAGTAGTCTTAACAACTTTGGGATCTGAAATTGCTGCTGTGCAGAGTTCAGAAGTTTCAGCACCAGTTGCTCCGCCTTCTCATTCATTCCGTTCTCATACTGGAAGGCACAAGGAAGCTGAATAGGTCAGCAGGCTCGGTCCCTGTCACACTGGGGAGAAGTAATAACAACGAGGGTCGCAGAGTAAATCTCTAGGAGGCCTGATAAGGAGCCATGGAACAAAGGAACAGAAACCAGCATATTATCGGGCTAGTCAGGGGTTTAAATGTAAGCATTATTAACAGGTAGCAGGTTTTGGCTAACTGGGTACACCTCTAAGCCAAAGGTCTCCTGAGGCCAAGGAACCCTTAGACTTCCAGCTCAGGGCCAAGAGCTGGTCTTCAAGTGTGGGAGGGCTGCCCTCCATGGAAAGCACGTAAGTGTATATAACTGAGTGGGGGCAAGAGGGCACAAGCAGAGCTGTCCCCAAGAGCTGTGTGACAGGAGTGGATACAGATCTCCACATTAACATTCTGTCATTTCCATTTGCCTCAAATACAGTTACAGAAAACTGAAGAATCTATTTAGCCATTAACTCTGAATCTGGCATAGAAGGGGGCAACTGGTAACATCCTGGGAACACCTAGCATTTTCTACGATCTTATTCAGGTTTGCTATGTCTGCTCACCTAACTTAAGCTTATTTCTAATGTAAGGAAAAGTAAATAAATCAGGTTTTAGAAAATGTAAAGCCTTTAACTCCAGCCAAAACCTATAAGTAAAAAAATAAAACCTGAAATATTTGATAGACATACACAGTGAACAGAAGGAACACTCTCAACCCAGCCTCCTGGTAGAGATTGCATGTTTTCCCATAAAATTCATTTTAAAAAGCTATCTAGGCCAGGTGTGGTGGCTCACGCTTGTAATCTCAGCACTTTGGGAGGCTGAGGTGGAAATTAGCCGGGTGTGGTGGCACATGCCTGTAACCCAGCTACTCGGGAGGCTGAGGCAGGAGAAGAATCGCTTGAACCTGGGAGGCAGAGGTTGCAGTGAGCCGAGATGGCACCACTGCACTCCAGCCTGGGCAGCAGAGCGAGACTCTGCTTCAAATAAATAAATAAATAAATAAATAAATAAATAAATAAATAAATAAATAGCTATCTAAGTCTTCAGTCTAAGACAACTTATAATTGAGTTCTAAAACCTCTGTGAGGACATCAGCATTAATTTTAATTAAGTTCTTTACATAAGAAATGATATTGCACAGCTAAGAGAGGCCACAGGGGAGACAGAGCCATATCTACTATGTGAGGTAAGGGGCTCACTTAGAGCTGTCTCTTTAAGGATGGTTTAAAGTCCTGGACCCCACTTTAGTATGTTTGCATGGCCTGGATGGGCCCTTGAGGTCAAGAAAAGGTGTGTGAAGAAGCAAAATTTTAAATGTCTGTATCTCCCTTCAGCAGATCACTTTCTCACCCACAATACTCAGTAAAGTGCAATGCAGAGCATAATGTAAGCACATTTCAGCATGGTTAGCAATAACGCAGCATCAAGATCTGAGGTTAGATCCAACTGTCTGATTTGTGAGAACTCTTACTAGTCAGAATTAATCAAAAATCACCCTAAAAGTAAAGGAGGTACACAGAGAATCTGGCGTATTAAAGGAAATGAAAGTGCATAAGCCTCAGAAATAATCTATTATTTTTTATCCATGCGTTGTAACCCAGCATATTTTTACATCAGATGCACAACTAAAACCTTAATAAACCTTTCTGTCTTTGTTTTATATGGCTGCCAACCACAAACTGAAAAAAATCTATTATGATCTTATAGAGCTGCTCAAAATATAATCATATATAACAAAAATCAGAGAAGGAAATGATGATTGCTGTTGAAGGAAGAGTTCTGTACTTTGAGGGAAATCGGGCACTGAAATATGCATTCCCCCATGAATACAAAAGAAACACGATGTCTATTATGTCATTACTAACTTCATTATCAAAATGATACCCAAAATAGTGTCTTCACCTCTCATCTCATAGAGTGATCAGATTGTTACTAACTCAACTAATATTAATAACCCCATTCAAATGATAACTCTGTGAATTAAAAACAACAGCTGTTCCTCCACTAGTTCTCTGTCCTCCAGCCCACAATGAACCTATCTTTAAAAGAAAACCTTTCTTCAACAATATGATCTCTCATAACTTCAATATGCAGGTATATCCCACGGAGTGGGAGTGGTACATGCAAATTAGCAGAACATCTACTTTTTTTTGAGATGGAATCTCGCTCTGTCGCCAGGCTGGAGTGCAGTCGCGCGATCTCGGCTCACTGCAACCTCCGTGTCCCGGGCTCAAGCGATTCTCCTGCCTCAGCCTCCCGAGTAGCTGGAACTACAGGCAGATGCCACCACATCCAGCTAATTTTTGTACTTTTAGTAGAGACGGGGTTTCACCATGTTAGCCAGGATGGTCTTGATCTCTTGACTTCGTGATCTGCCTGCCTCAGCCTCCCAAAGTGTTGGGATTACAGGTGTGAGGCATCGCACCCAGTCGAATATCTACTCTTGACACATAATAGGAGCTAAGGAAATTCTTTCTGATTTGAACTTAAACAGTCTTTATGGTGGGAGTTATCACTTATTATGAAAACTCTATCTTGAGAACAATTATAATAACCTATTACACATAAAATATCCACAGCAAACCAGCAAAAGAGAAAATATTGGAAACAAAAAGCAAAAATGTCAATAGACCTGAATTAAAATAATGTGCCAGTGCATCTGTCCAAAATGCAAAAGGAGAACTATGCCCTGGGGATCAACAATTTGGACTCTGAAATGACATTTTTCTATTCAGCAAATTCTTTCCTATCTTCACGCCTCTTTTTCTTTAAAAAGAAAAAATCCACCTGAACATTTAAGGCCACCCAGCTTCATATGTAAATTCACACATAAACTTTACATATGTAAACTTCATATGTAAAAAAACTTTATATGTAAACAACAGTGGTCATGGCTAGACAACCACAATAGAGCAGGCTGGGGAATTCCCCATCATGCCAGGCCTCCAGGGAGAACTTCTAGGAATTAAAAAACAGATTGGTACCAGTTACTGTCTTGACATGTTTAAAACTTGGGTGATCCCACATTTCTTGGACAAGCATTCTATTTGTTCTTTAAGGGGCCTCTCTTACTGCCAGAGTATTTGGTAACACAAAGGTATGGTCTATCTATGAGAAGAATAGAAATGGTTCCATCTTAGTGAGCTCATCTATCTACTGTTATTAATTAGAAAAGTAGTAGAGGAAATACTAGCAGTTCCCTATGGGGTGAAAGAATGAATGGCAAATGCAGCATTGGAGCAACAGACTTCTGTTTTCAGCATGGGGACCAGTGTCATTCATGATGGATCACCTAGGGAGTTTTTCCTTCTGGTTACTGATTTTTTTTATGTTTCCAAATTGCATTTTCAGTTAACTAAACCCACCCTCACTGGGTGGCCTTCAGATGATGGTCACTGATATCCATAAAGAAAGTCACTGTCTGCTCCTGGCAGATCATCTGTCCCTGATGTAAGCCTGGTTGTCCAAGTGCCAGGAGCTGACAATGCCCATAGGTAAAGGGGAAAGGCTTCCTCTGACTCCAGCCTAGATCTCTGGCCTAAAAGAAGCTTCCAGAGAGCAGGCTGTCATTTCCACTATTCTACAGAGAACACCTGGAGGACCCAGGCAGTCAAGGGCAAGAAAAAAAGCAACTGAGAAACCCTAGAAAGAGGCACTAGGCCAGGCGCAGTGGCTCACGCCTGCAATTCCAGCACTTTGGGAGGCCGAGGCAGGCAGATCACGAGGTCAGGAGTTCGAGACCAGCCTGACCAACATGGTGAAACCCCATCTCTACTAAAAATACAAAAATTAGCTGGGTGTGGTGGTGCGTGCCTGTAGTCCCAGCTACTCAGGAGGCTGAGGCAGGAGAATCACTTGAATCCAGGAGGTGGAGGCTGCAGTGAGCTGAGATCGCACCATTGCACTCCAGCCTGGGTGATAGAGCAAGACTCCATTTCAAAAAAAAAAAGAGGAACTACTCGCAAGAGAAACAACATTTCTCCTCATCCCATCTGATATGGTTTGGCTATGTCCCCACACAAATCTCACCTTGAATTGTAATAATCCCCATGTGTCAAGGGGCCAGGTGGAGATAATTGAATGGTGAGGGTGGTTTCCCCCATACTGTTCTCAGGGTAGTGAATAAGTCTCACAAGATCTGATGGTTTTATAAATGGGAGTCCCCCCTGCACAAGCTCTTTTTCCTGCTGCCATGTAAGACATGACTTTGCTCCTCAATCACCTTCACCGTGATTGTGAGGCCTCCCCAAACATGTGGAACTGTGAGTCAATTAAACCTCTTTCTTTTATAAATTACCCAGTTTCAGGTATGTCTTTCTTAGCAGCATGAGAACAGACTAATATACCATGTGTGGCCCCATGGAAGACTTCTCTCCATGACTTAGGCACGACCACAGGGCAGAAAAGGGAACTACTCTGTTTTAAGGTATGCCTCACTTTTATTTCTCTGATTAGAAATAAAAATTGCTTAAGAGTTTATAGAACAAGGATTTGTTACTTTGAAATGGCTTAAATTTTTTTTTCTCTTGGTGCTGAAACCCAGGAACAAACCACACTCAACATTTTTTTTTTGGAGAAGACTGAAACATTTCCATAAAGTTGTTTTTACTGGGCATGATCTGAAAATGTCTCCAAAATACCCCTTCAATCTGAATAATTTTACAACTTGACGTTTTGTAACTTAATGATTTCAATGACAAGTCACACGTTTGTTTTAAAAAGATGAAATGGCAGATGAAAACCCATAAAACACATTCGGAATTATCTTTTTGCTGTCTTTCTTCTTAATTTGTTTTTGTTATTTATTCACCTAACTGTGATGCAATAATCACTGTTTTTGTGGTTTCCTTAAGCACTGGGTAATTTAAACTGTCAGTGTTCTTTTGGCATCTTGTGACAAGTGCTTATTACAGTTGACTAATGTATTTCATTGAAAACCAGTCTCCAGCAGTTACAGTATGGAGTGCTAGACCGCAAGAAGATCAGCCACACAGATCTGCTCTGCTCAAGACAAAGGGCAATTAAGGGAATGCTGTTCACCATCTGCAGGAAAGCACCTTCAGTACCCTGAAGTCTAGGTGGTTTTCAGGTGGCACATCTCCAGCTTCAACACCCTCAGAAGCAAGTGACCTCCAGACACAGTCAGGCTGCTAACCTTAAATCCCTCCTGGGATATTTCCCTAAGCCCTGTTCACCTGCCCTCTCCTCCAAGTCAGTGTAGATCCCATGAATCTTCAAAAAGATCTTTTTGGGCCAAGAGCAGTGGTTCACACCTGTAATCCCAGCACCTTGAGAGGCGAAGATGAGTGGATAGCTTGAGTCCAGGAGTTCAAGACCAGCCTGCGCAACATGGCCAACCCGCATCTCTACTAAAATTATTTTAAAAATTGGCCAGGCATGGTGGCCCACACCTGTAGTCCCAGCTACACTGGAGGCTGAGGTAGGAGGATCACTTGAGCCAGGGAGGCAGAGGTTGCAGTGAGCTAAGACCATGCCACTGCATTCCAACCTGGGTGACAGAGCAACATCTTGTCTCAAAAATAAACTAGTTAATTAAAAATAAATAAGTAAAAAAGTCTGTGTGAACACAGCTTGTTCTCAAAGGCAATGTTGCTGCTGCTATGTGAGCAGAAGGGCCTGGCCAATGCAATCCACAGAGAGAAATGCAAAGTTGGTCTCTGCTTAGGAGCACAGATACTTTCTGGCTGTGACTTTGCTTGTCTTCCTCCTGGGATGTCCAGTATCTTGGTATAATAAGAGCCATTTCATTCTGATGACATCATGCCCTGCATCCATTGCTGTCATTTTCCAGCAATCACTGCTCGCTGAGAGTTCAATGTGTCCTAGAAAGCCCTTAAAAGACAACTCAAGACCATTCTTGAAAGTATACCAACTTTTAAATTAAATCTCAAGCCTTTGAGAAAAACTCAGTTCTGATCCTAATGATTTGTAGTCTCTAGAGTGGGAGTACGGAGACCAGGCAGTGGATATTCAACAGTAAATGACAACAGTTGTTCCTCATCTTCTCTACTGGGTCAACTCCTGAACTTCCGTGCATCCTTCAAGATCCATGTGAACTCTTCTACAAACAACACTTCCTTACTCAGTACACATCTCTACTACTGTACCCGTTGCACTATGTGGGAATTTTTTTTTATTTACATGTCAACTTCAATTGCTAAATTACAAACTCCTGGAAGGAAGGGGTCATGGCTGATTCTTCTGTTTCCCTAGCACCCTGCAGAACACCTGGCCCATGTCAGGCCTCATAATGCTTCATAAGCCTTCCTCCATCTCTTAGGTTCAGTTAGCCACTTCCTCTTCCATAGTGTTTTATACACCGTGTAGACTTTCATGAGAGTAGTTGGCACATTATCAGGATATGCCCATCACATCTCTATATTCCCAGAACCCAGCCCAAGATAGGCGGTCAGTAAATATTTGTAGTGGGAAATACTGCTGAAGAGTCAGATGTGGCCAGATGATGGAAGACCTGGATAGTTCAGACCTTACGAGGTCACTCTAGGTTTCTGATGCAACAGTGATCTCTATCAGAAAAGTGGAGTTTCAGCAAAATTCCTCTAGGCAGCCACAGGCCAGAAGATTGGGTTGGTGTGGAAAGAGATGAAGGAGGTGCAAAAAGCTAAGAGCTGTTAAA